>NC_048893.1:74609800-74673066 GCF_011077185.1 Oxyura jamaicensis | reverse complement strand
AAAAAAAAAAAAAAAAAAAAAAAAAAAAAAAAAAAGAGAGAGACATGTCAGCACCATGTACTAACAAGTACAAGTACTTACACAGCACAAACTGTGAGATTCAAGGATGCTGTGCATTCAGCCTGAGTAAGCCATTTACCTGAGGAGCACTCCAGGAGAAAGATATGAAGGACACTGCAAGGAACAGTGCCACTGAAGATGCTGTCAGTTTACGGAGTCCCTGTGTACAGCGAAGAACCACAAGACACAAGAAAAGGGTTTCAGGTCTGTAGATCTTCTCAACTTCAAATCTAAATGCAACAGTATTTCCAGTCCCTCCTTTCTCCCTGTCTTGCTGTCCAACCTCCTCATGCTCTGTGGCTATTTCAGCTTCAATACACAGTGATCTAACAGGAGGATGAACGTTAAATCAAACACTTTATTCTCTTTACTCATATTCGTTATAAATATTCCATACAGGTGAGAACTGCCATTGAGGTGAACGCCTTTTGTGCTTCTATTTACAAGGACACTAGATCCTGCAGAAATGAGAATAATGTGCAAACTAAGGGGAACTATGATATAAAATGTATCTTGATTTTACCACACCTGAAGACAGAAACTAGACAATAAGCATGCTATTCCAAACAAACAAACAGGGAAAGTAGATCACTAGTTCCTCAGGAAAGGAAGTTTTTAAACTTAACATCTTATTTGCATCAACCGCGATTACATACTTGTCATGAGACAGGCTTGCTTGATTCTTGGAGTTTGTTTGCTGATGCAGCACATGCAAATGAAAGTGTTCAGCATAAATCCTCTTTGCATATCTGTTTGTTTGCACAGACCATGTTACTATTCATGCAGTGGTAACTGTGATGGGCAACAGAGAGGATCTAGCATTATGATTCACAGTGTTTTATTTCAGTCTATTTTTGAGAGCGCATTTTGTTTATTTATTTCTAATGCAGTGGTTTCAAGCACACTGAACATAACTACATGTATATTTATCTTAGATTATATTTAAGTTAAAATTATTAACCCCCACTGCAGTTCCTAAAATATTATGTTCACATGAAAAATCTTGAATTGCAAACTAAATGTTTCCCAGATACCAAAAAGTCTCACTCACCTTCATACCTAGTGCAGTGGTGAATCTTCAGTCTTTGTTTCTTGGGATAACGTGTCACAATATCTCCTAAAGGTTTATGGGTACCTCTTTAAATCTTCAGAGTGAATGTCCCCTCCCCTTCTGTGGCAGGGCGGAGGAATCTAAAGGGATCTTTTGTCAGACCTGTAGATGGAGAAGTAGAAGGTCTGATGTCTCGTGAGGGAAACCTGTAATCTTGCAGGAAGTCAGTGAAGTGATTGAAAGATAGACGCACTTGGAGATGCACCCTATTAGCCAGGCAAATACTTTCTGAATACATCAGCACCAGCCCTGTGCATTTGCAATAAAATGTCACCTTCTTGCCAGATGATCAATAACAACGGCCAGAAGCAGATATTAATATGGATGATGAGTATTTACGTAGGATAATCTAACTTCAGGTTGTTAGTCATTTTGAAAGCTGGAAAAGGTAGTAAATTGCTCCCCAGTCATAACATGTCAACATCGAGAAAATGGTGACTTATCCAACGGTCACTAGTTTGAGATTGTTCCTAGCATACACTTGGAGGATGCAGTCTCTTGTTTGCTTCTCTAACAATCTCTTGCATATGGTTTTCATACACGAGTAAAAATACAAACCTGAATTAAATAATAGTAATTAAAAAAAATCCTTAGCCAGAAACACTTTGCTGTCTCGTGGATTGATTGGAGTAAAAGCCCAGGTCATGGGCTTGAATTGGTCAAGTAGTGGGGCAGTTAACAGAAGAAAGGCAGGAAGTGGAAATCAGAAAAGCCATTTCCATAAGCTACTTCTAAGTGATTTTTGTCTCTTCATAGTCATGGATAGTTGTTCTGGTCCTCAGGCAAAGAGCGAAGCATGCTTAATTCCTAGCTTTGCTTGTTGTGCAGCTACTGTTTTTATCTCTGCTTCTTGATTTTTTCCTTTGTAAAATGAGAGGAAGGGAAGCAAACAGGGAGTCAAAAATTTGTTGATTGGAAGACTGAACAACTACAAAAAACAATTAATCTGGGAGCCTCACAAACCAAACCACCTTGTTGTGTAACAAAAATACAAGTCATCCTATAGGTGTGACAAGCACATGCTCACGTATGTGGAGTCTGAATTAAGAGTGTGCAGGCAATGTTAAGGCTTGGTAGAAGCTTTTTCCTGAGATCAGGTGTCTGTGGAGACTGCTCTGAAGCACACTTACTGAAGATGCAATTACACTCCTTCTCTGGGGGGAATTTCTCTCTGTTCTGTGCTGATGCCAGACAGAATGGGTCATCCAACTTAGAGAACTCACATTAGCTACAACTCACTCTGGCATAGATGCAGGAACTGAAAGGGAAGTTTAAGTTTTGAACTCATGCAGCTCTCATTATGTTTGGGAACTGCCATTGTACCTCTGTCCTCTAAAAAGGCCATGCTATGATGCACCTTTATCCAGCAAAATGTATTCTACCTGCATCTTCTTCAATATGAAGTTTACATTTTCCCTGCTGTTTTCTTCTTGCTCTGACAGACCAGAGATATTTCTTGATGATGTTTAACCCTTAGCCTTAGAAGAGGGTTATGCATTGCATCCAGAAGACATTTAACAAGCAGAGGCTTGGAAAAGATAATGCTACTCACCCATCCCCTGTAGCTGCTTTGGAGCTTCTCTTTATGCACAGACCAAAGGGCTAGAATCACAAAGTACAACTGAGTCTGTGAAAATTAACCCCCCAAATTCAGCACTACTCACTGTAAAGTATATTGTCTTCACAATGGTTGTCCTTGTGCTAGAACAACCAGAATGTGTTTGGCACAGACAATAAGCCCTCATTCTCCTGCCACTGGAACGAGGCAAGTTAGCTGTGAAGACAACCAGGTCTTCTTCACCTGTTGGAAGTGGGGAGAATGGGAAGAAAATGGAAAGCATGGATAAATATTTATGTCACTACCACACTGTAGAAGAAAACTTTAGCCTTTCTTATCTTTTGACCACTTTCCAATGTCTTCAGCTGCTTGAAGTTGGTGTTGCTGGAGTTCTGCTCTCTCTTCCAAACTTGGCTCTGTGGGCAGTCCCACTCTTCTCCTTGCAGTGTCTGTGGCTTGTTTGAGGCTGCCCAGAGGGCAAAAGGGAGCTCAGCTGGATAGGTCAAAATCTGATCTGGCTTATTGTGGGATCAGGTGACCATCAGCTCAAGGACAAATGCAGGACCTTGACAGCATCCTCTAATTAGTCAAAACTGTTTTAATGCTGTCCTGTCAGGTGTCTCAATGGCATTAAAGTGTCTAAAATTGAAGGGTTTAGTTTCAGCCGGTAGCAAGAAACAGCATACCTTCCCCAAACAGTATCCAGGACACCTAAGACACTCATGCGGGTCTGCCAGCTGTGACTCAGGGCCTGCAAGAGACCCAAGCACTTGTGGAGAAGGAGGTGGGGGCAGACAGGATTCCTAGGGCACCTAAACTGTCACTATTTCCTTGTGACTAGGAACTGAATCACTTCTACAGTTTCCCTCTCTGTGAAGGGAAATAGGACCTCGAAGAGCATCCTCTGGCCTTAGAGCATCTGACATTAAGAGAGAAGGACTGAATTCCCATCTGGAGATGTCTGTTTCTCTTCATTGGCTTCAGACAGAGCCTAGACAGCTGGCATTTTACACAGACCACATCAGATGAAATGAACCCAATCCAAAATCAAATTTCCAAAGTAGTCTAAAATTAGGAACTTCATAATCCTTAATGAAAAAGTGTGGAAATCAGACAGGGACTAAAAAAGAAAGCTTTTTGGTTTCCCTAAATTCCTTGTGCCTTTGTGACTTAGGGCCCTAAATCCATTTAATTTTACTATGACCAAGGATTCTAAGTTGCTTTGGTGTTTTAAAAAAATGTATTTCAAAACCACCTCCTTGGAAGTAAGAAGTCTGTGTGCAGAACAAGGAACTCCAGGTATGTCAATTCTAATTAAGTTATTAAATTTTTAAAGACTGTCCTTCTCCCTTCATAGCTCTTTCTTGTCATGGTTCTATGAGAACTTTTCCCAGAAAACCACTTCTGGGATGGCATATGGGACACAATTTATTTGCAAACAGCAACAGAAGGCAATACTTTGTACATTATAAAATGCACATACTGAAGGTTCTTGCAATCACACACAAAAAAAAAAAAAAAAAAAAAAAAAAAAAAGGATTTATATAGGCATATATAAGCATATATAAGGCATATATAAGGCATATATAAGGCATATATATAAGCATATATAAGGCATATATAATAGTGTTATGGTTCATGACACACTGCAAAACTACAGCACTTCAGGGTGATAAGCTGCACACAAAACACTCATTCTCAATCCTGCCATTTCTCATCTGATTCATATAAATGAGGAAGTGGCTTTGGCATGTAATCAATACCTTAAGTGAGGGATGTAGAATGCAGCAGCTGTAGCAGCAGGATCCCTTATTAGAAAGAACATAACCTATGCTTATTCTTAAAGATGATCTAAAGGGCAGAGGCTGTTTATCCTGACACTGTAAATGATAAAAAGCCAATTTCTGGGAATGGCATTCAGTGCTGAGGTACGTGAAGGTTCTTGCATGGTGGAGATTTACCTTGTGGAGTCAAACATACATCACTGACTTACATCATGACCATGTGTTTTCCCAAACCTTTCCCTAAAAATATAGGCTACAGTCATTGTGCCTGTCTAATTTTAAACTGCTGGTAAGGTCACCAATGCTCTGCTGCTTGCTCTTGAGTAGAGAAGGTGTAGCTGTTGTGTGGAGGTGGTCATACGTCAGCCAGTACAATATCCTGATGATGTCAAGGTACAAATCCCCTGTTTCCATGACCCTTGTCTCTTATGCTTATTTTCATTTATTTTGTGCTTTCCTGCTAGCTTGTTAACTCTTTGGCAAATTCATCTCACTTCTGTCTGGCATGTGAACAGCATCTAGCACATTGTAGTTATGGCTTGTACATGCTAGTCTTAATATCTTAAAAGACTGAACTATTGTGTCAGAGTCTGCAAAACAGGAATTGCAGGCAAATGGTACTGTGCTTAACTTGCATTAAGGGAACTTAAGTTAGATTGAAAAGCAGGCTTTCTAATGGCAGCATAGTGAATTATAGATTGCCTTAGAAGGCTTTGAATCTATAATCACTGAGAAGATCAGAGAATAGATTAGCCAAGCCCCTGTTGGGACTAGTTGGTAAACTGATCCTGCCCATGGACAGTGTGATGAACTGTACAATCTCTGAACAACTTTGTTTGGTCCTGTTTTTTATGTATCTATCTGTGATCTTTCAAAGCCAGAATATCTTAAGGCATGATACCAGTGCTACTGTATGATTACTGGAGATGTTTTTCTTCTTTTCTCTAGACCTCACGAGAAGAACTATACTACAAACTACTTAGCTGTACTAAAAACTACTCAAGGTGGGGTTCAAGATGTAGAAAAGCCAGTGTGCTAGGGATTGTGTAAATGGCTCACAGAGTAGAGGTAACAGAGTCTTTGCTGAGAACTGCAGCGAGATGCTATATTCTGGTCCAGACATTGCTGTTCTCAGAAGTGTATTGACAAAATGCAAAAAAAATTCAAGAGGTAAAAGTTAAAGTTAAAAAGTAAAACTTAAAGATGTTATGTGAGGTAAGGGATATTTAAATGTATCAGGAAAGTATAGAAATCAACAAATATTTGAAAGCATCACAAAAAAGAGGTATTACTTCTGAAGCTCAGTGACCCATAGGATAGTAAAACATTTTTCTTCAGTGATAAAAAAGTCTGGGGCAAACACCAGGAAGAAGACACCAGCTGAAAAAGTTTTCTGCAATTTGCAAACTGGAAAAGAAATCTGACCATCTAAGTACAGGCATTTACAATGTCTATTAGCAGAAGCTGTACAGCTCTTCAGACCAGCATATGCATCTTGCAAAGCATACCTTTCTGTAACAACAGAAGCACCAAAGGCCAAGAAGTCATCTGACCTTTTCTTCCACCCCCATGAACTTGGCAAAGAGGATTTTTGTCTTTGTCAACAAGTTACCTAGAGGGCTACAAACTATGCTAAACATTACGCATGCAGTCATCTCGTCTTGGCTGAGTTGTATGTTTGTCATGGAGTCTCACCCATAGAGCTAGACAAGAAATACATGCTGTTGCTGAGCAGCTGGATGCTGACGTTTTGATGTAAACAGTGGATGGAACTGGGAGAGAAAAAAAAAAAAAAAGAAAAAAAAAAAGCAGGTCACAGGAAGAGCTGGAGTGATACTTGGACAGTCAGGAGTCAGACACTGAAACAGCCTGCTTCGTGTTTTTTACAAAGTACTCAGCCTGTGCAAGCACAGTCCATAAAATGTGCAGTCTCTTGGGCTTGTTTTCCTTACCAATGCATTGCAGGAGGGATGCATTTGGCAGGAGAGATGGGTTTATATGTGTATTTATATGCAAAGTGTATAATTTATGTAGAGAAAAATGTTGTTAAAGACAGAATGGAAAACTTCAAGAAGTATTTTCAAAAGAAGACAAGTAACTTACAAACTCTGCTGTATTATCATTTGCTATAGTTTGAAAATGTTTGTCCTCAATATTTGCCAATGTATCTTGAATATGACATACACCTAGCCCTTATATAGTACGCCAACAAGACTGTTAGGAGATTATTAAGAGTCTAATTAAACCTCATAGCCTGCAAGTGAAACACTTCTTCCAATCACCCTGTTTTTTACTCCACCCTTCTCAGTTTACATTGCAAGGACTACAGGAAAGTTGTTCACCTGATGCCTGCACTGTGCCTACTCTATGAGCTGTACAACAGCACCAATATCATCACCTGGAGGAACCTCCTGAGAAAAGGTCACTTGTTCCTATCAAGATATGAAAAAACATACATGCTATTTCAATTTGGGAGGTTTTTCTCTTCAAACTAGTAAGTTAAAAATCTTCCTGTGTGCATAAACCTCTCAAATATAAAAGAAAAAAGAAAGGAACAAGAGAAGAGATGCTCAGCTGGATTGGTTTGATCTCAGAAATCTTACCACTGCATTAATACCAGCTTTACTCCTGGAGAAAAAAAAAATAAAAAAATGCATCTAGTCAAAATGCTTACCCATCTGCTAGTGAAATCAGAACTGATTTTGTCAACACCTGGTCTCTCTGGCAATGCTGCTGGATGACAATAAATAAAAAGTGCCTACTTTTTAATTATTTAACAGTTTTCCTTACAAAAAATGGGAAAAGTCTTCCACATTTTGGGTCTTAACCACAAAGCATATGTGAGAGCATTTGTAATTTTCTTTTTTCTTTTTTCTTTTTTTCTGCGAGGTGCTAAAATAGCCTGTTGTAGACTGGGAGGTGGTGTTTCTTGAAGTGTTTCAGGTCTGAGGGGCTGAATGGTTAGTATACAGGGCAGGCAGCAATATTGCCTAAAAACATTATATTAGCCTAATTAGCCTATTCTACTTCCTTTTTTTTTTTTTTTTTTTTTTTTTTTTTTTTTTTTGTAAAGCATATATCTAAAGATCCACAGTGTTAAAATGCAAATTA
Organism: Oxyura jamaicensis; assembly: GCF_011077185.1. NCBI lineage: Eukaryota > Metazoa > Chordata > Aves > Anseriformes > Anatidae > Oxyura > Oxyura jamaicensis. The sequence goes on along the minus strand of NC_048893.1, from coordinate 74,665,442 downwards.
AGTCATGACAAGTTTTTTAGTCACAGACCCAAAGACAGAGCATTCAACAACACAGGGAGAGCATACAACACAGAGACTCTTTAATAGACCATCAGCCCAAGATGTTTTAACTTCTGCATTCTTTCAAAAAGTGGCAAGAGCTGTGATTTTTTATATGATTTCTGGATTCTCTCCTCAAACTTTTACATGAGAAACTAGGTGAGATCTGCTGCTGCATGAAAGTTCACAGCAGCTGGAAAAAGTAAGAAAGAACTTCTAATAGAAGTGAGAAACATCCCAAAAACCTGAGAGCATACAGAGCAGTAAAATATACTGTTACTTTATTCACTATTTTTTGTTTGCTTGTTTTAAAAGGCGGTCAGTGTATGTGTGTGTGTGGTTAGCAGTGAAACTTCAGGATGCGCTGAAACTCCATACTATTCACTTAGCAAGTGCAGGAAAGCTACAAGAAAACAAGAGAGCTAGTAAGTTGGAGACTGATACTTAATTTACAGGTCATTACAACTAATTATCCATTAGCCCTAGAGCTGAGTGGCAGACAGCCACAGGTGTACCTTGTAAAGCTGATTTTCTAGAAATTGAACCCTCTGCTAGTTTTAGTATTAAAGTTTGTTCAGTTAGTCTTCCTTTAGAGGAATGGCTAACATATCCTTAATTATGTTGTGCTATCTCTATCAGACAGGAATATAAGGTATTTTTCTATGTGCTACTATGTTATTGTAGTTATAAGGTTTTGTACTTATATTTCCTTTTGTAACAGGAAAACACAGGTGATATTTTAAGAGTACTGTTAAAAGGGGTAATGTTCTTTATGATTGCTTATATTTAAAGGCTTTCATGTACTGAGAGGATGTAATTAAGTCTAACTGCAGTGTTTTTACCTTTTTTATTATTATTATTTTTAAAAGTATTCTGTATCTCATAGGAAACTCCTTTACTTCCTAGCATTTGCTTTTATGAACAAATCTTTCAAATCAACCATAATAATAATAAACAGCAGTCTTTTTTTCCCCCCTCTGTCTTCAAAAGATGTGCTTCATTTCTTACTATTGTTACTTTTTAAACTATTCCTGTGACCAAGGATGTGTTCATTATGGTAACTATATTTACCTGCAGAACTAACAGCAGAAAAATAAACTTGGGGATCTTGTCTATCTGTCTATAAAACTCAGCTTCTGGTGTGCAGAAAGCTTGTAGTAGACCATTTTTTGTAAAATATTTATGCCTGTTGGCAATCTGGACTCTTAAATACTTGCATGTGACTTTCCTTTTTTCACCACAAGATTATACAAGTGGCAACTCTCATGTTAACTGTTATGAAGCATGTTGCCATTTTTGAAAAAATAAATCAATTTCTTTGATAAGATGCCTTCAACCACTTTTTGCTATTTCTCTTTTCCTCTGCCTGAAAGAAAAAGGGGGAGCTAACTTTCGGGGACAGAAGAGGTTGATTCACTTGGTTTCTCGATGCTCAGGCTGAGTAAGAAGCTATGATTTGGTGAAGTCTGTATCCTTCTGGGGGCACACTGGTGTTTGCGCTATGCAGGGGGAAATCACTTCAGGTCAAGGAGCTCAGTGTTCTGCTCCTACAGGCAACCGTGCCAGTTGTGCTCATGCACACACACACCACCTTTTGAGCTGTAGTTGTTAAGCTGTTGTTTAGTTTTCCTTTCCCCCTCCTTTTGTAACAAAAAGCTGATCTGTGATGGTACCATTCCAAGAGGTTAGCTACATGTTAAACCTCAGCCTTGGAGTCTCTGGGAGCTGTTATTGCTGGTCATATAGGATACACAGACAGCATGTGCTGGGATCTTTACTGCTTTGTTTCATACTTTAAAGCAAACTTTGTGTGCACTTTTTTTTTTCTTTAAGCATTGTATGTAACCTTTATTGCAAGAAATGGTACAATGTATTAATAGTGCTGATGAGTTCAAAGTGATAGAGTGGTGGAAAGGTAGGTATGTAGCTGTAATGTTAGATGCAAAATATGAACTAAAATCTGATTCTAGGAAGCTTCAGCTAGACTTATCTGGTGCTATTTTTATCTTTTTATAATGCATCTCTAATAATGATCTAAATGTCATAGCTAACTTCTAATAGCATTGCTTGTTTCCCTCTTGTTTCTTTACACTTAGGAAGATTTAGAAATCTGTCAGAGCTCTGTTGGAGTCCAGCCAAGTTCATGGGCTGGTGGATGGCATCTCTTGGTGCTGCTGATTCAGCAAATTATCTTTTTTGGAAGAGGAACTGTGAAGGAAGTCCACAGTGGGATAGTGTCAGAGGAAAGCTCCCAGCTACTCAACTCAGAGAAGGTTAATGCAGGATAATGACAGAAATCTTGTTGAAACAAGGCTTTTAGCCCTTCAAAATGCAACTCCCATGATTTGGTAATGCACATGTGCATATCTGATCAGAAATATCACATCTGGAAAGATAATAAAATAATGAAAATGCAAATAGAACCAGAACACTTCTGTAGGGCATGTTTTCTGGGTAGTTCTTTGTGTGGTAGTGTGACAGCTGTAGTTGTAGTTAATTGGTAAAAGAAAACACAGATTCTTAGTTCTCTATTTTTGTGGGCTCATTGAAATGTTGAAATTCTTATGCTCGCTTTTCCTGCCTCCTGTTAACCCCCAGTCCAGTACCCACAAAGAGTAAACTCACAAAGGCAGACTAATATTTTCCTGAAAGCTAACTTCATTTAAACCTTAGCTTCTGAAACCTGTTGCAAGATGGTATCAAGAAAGCTGCAGCCTCAGAATACTTAAAATGACCTGTATGGCTGTGGCTGCAGGGTTTGTCTGAGAGGCTTCTGAACAAAAGCAAGAACTACTAATGCCTAAAGCTGTTGGAAGTACCTTGGGTAAAGAGCCAGACAGTTGCTGTTAGACACAAGCAAAAACCTGTGGTATCAGGAAGTATGTGACCAAAAATAATGGTTATGAAAGTTGTGTGGGTTTTTGCTGTTGGTTTGCTCTTTTAATTAAACTTCTATATTTAAAAAGCATATATATCTAATTTGGGATAAACTGGGCTGAGTAACTGTTGCTTATAGCTTACTTTAAGAAGATAGTCAACTGCTACATTGGAGAGAGAAGTTTCATTTATTTTTTTATTTTTTTACCCCTTCTTCTCTGGTATGGTTATTGTATTTAAGAATAAGCAGTGAAATTTAAAAAAAAAAAAAAAAAATCTTCCCCGCCTTGTTCAGATCTCTATCACTTCTAGTTCCCTGGAGAACTAAACACTGTGGCTGAAGGTTCCTGTCCAGTCTGTATATGGACCAAGGATTCTCAAATCACTTGATACCAAGGCTCCAAGCTGCGTGCTCAAAGGAAAAATTCTCACAAAGAAGTTGTTCATGATGATGTACCTGACTGTTTTGTTTGTCCCTGTTCTTTCCAGATACTTTGTGAGAGGGGAATTTATAATGTCTTCAGAGCATGGTGCTAACAAACGACATCATAACCCAGTGGACAGTATATGCAGAAAGATCAAATCTATCCAAATGATGGACCAAGTCTCTAATCCCACTTTACAGATACCAAAATTTCAGTCACGGAACTTTGACAGTCCACAGTGCAATATCAGAAAAAATCTAGAAGAAATACTAAAGAAAAGAACATCTAGAACTTGTGACAGTACTAGTCCATGCTTCATCAGTCCCAGCAGTGAAAGTGTTTTCTCTGCAGACTATCAGTTGCTGTCTCCTTGTTTTGGGGAGATCTCTGACAGCTGCTGTGCAAATGCTACATACTCAGTCATTAAAAGTGAAGAGAGGACCAGCAACCCATGGATGCCAGTATGCCCTATGGAGAACAGTTCTCCATCCTACTTCACATCTAGAGAAGCTAATGCCCAGAACCAGTGCTGTGCTTTAGCAAGTACTGAGTCTAAGGAGGCATGTCATGAACAGAAGTACCTTACATCAAGTCCACACTTACAGTTCTTCACATCTGATAAAAAGTCAGAAAGTGCTGTGATCCAGTCTGCTGCACCACAGAGAGCATCTCTGAATGAAAGAGGTAAAAATTCTTGAAAAAAACACCATTTAATCCAAAAGCCTAAACATACAAATATTAAGCATACATAAATGAATTTATTTATTCCTTAACCTAGTAAAAATATGTTAGAATTACCCCAACACAATAAGATTACAAATAGAACCGAGCAGAATCTTAATTTTCCCCTAAAGAATATTAATCTAAATGTAAGAAGTGAGGAAGTAGGCTTTTTTTAAAAAAAAAAAAAAAAAACTAAAACAAAACAAAAAAAACTTCAAATTTGCTGATTCTCTTTTTGGAGAGAGGTGGATTTGGGTATCAGTGTAGTCTGCTTTTAATGTAAAAAGATATTTCATATATATATACATTTGGCATGTTTTAATGTAATCTATGATATTTTTTTCTACAAAAAAAAAAAAAATCGTATTCTAGGTGTGGAGGAGAAGAAAGAACACATTATGTAGCTTTTACCTCAAGCAAAAGAAAAGCCAGAGCTCCCAAATGTGCACATCATGATGTTATGTGTTTGTTCATGCTATCACAGAAATAACACTGCAGTTAGAAACTATGGTGCATGAAAATTACTATGAGCACATAAAGATGGATGATAACAAACTTATATTTCGTAGGATGGAAGCAGTCACTGGGCTGCAAAGCAGACAACATTTATGATGTGAGTTTGATCTGTGAAGAAGACTTACTGACCACTATTTTCTGTGCATGCGACATAGAACATACAGGTTTGTCAGTGGCTGTTTGTTGCTCTTCTGCAGTCTTCCCTTAAAAAAAAATTCAAAGCTGGTAGGTTACCTCTCGGGACTTGGTAACCTCTGATATGTTTAGACTGCCTAGCTACCTTAGCTAGGTGGCTGTATGCATGGCAGATGCAAAACAAATCCCTGTGCCTCTTTTGATGATGCTTCTCTCTTCCCTCCTTGCCTCCCCCTGCCCGCTGCCCACAGGCTAATCTTTGCAGTATTTGAGTGCAGAGAAAGTAGAGGAGCAACATATTTCTACCAATCAAATGTGTTGGAAATGACTGCTAATTTCTTTTAGGGTTTTTCCTATTAGAAAAAGAAGTTTAGGAAACTTCAGAGTGAAAGGCTTCCAAGGTCTACCTCAAATATGACCAGAAGTGGTCATAAATAAAGGAGTCCAGTAGAGTAAAATAATGTCAGTTATAGGGTCTGCCTAGTTTGATGAGATATCTGAATGTAGTAATACAGCAGATAAGGTGAGTCTGTTCTTTCTAAACTGAAGTCCACAGAAGTAGTAACTCAACTTTCACACTTCTATATTAGGAGATGAAGGAAAAAAGGCATGAATTACTTCTTACCACATCACGCTAGAACTGCAATGATCAGTTGCTTGCCTACAGCAACTGAACATGCACCAGTGCAGATCAGTAGGAGGCCATTCGTCAGCTCTTTATGGTGTCCTAATAGACTTCGGAGTCTGGTACATGGTCACCTATATCTATTTTAGGAAAAGTAGCAGTTTCCAAGATAGTTGATTATCTGAGACACACAACAAGTCGTGGATCAGAAGACAGCGGTCTTGTAGAGCTGTGCAACATGCTTGATCCAGAGCAGAAAGACATCTCCATGGACCTTGAAACATATCATGCTATCATGAAGGAGTGGATTGAAGACTGCAAGAGAAAATGGTAATAGTTTTTTATCAGTTTATCTCATAAAAACTTCTGTGAAAAAAAGGAAAGGAGAAAGTTTTCCTATGGCTTGTGCATTCTGTACCTTGGAACAAAGATGGCATTAGGGCATTGTGATCACAGGGTGGTTTTAGGATGAAAGGTTTCAGATATTACAAAGTAGGTAAGTGATCTTTTTTTAATACTCTTGTACGTTATTTTTGAGATGCTTTCTCTTTCAGGGAAGATGGTACAACTGAGGAACCAACAGAAAGCATAGAAGACTTGGAATTTAAAGTACTTAAAAACACATTTGAAGGTGCAGACCATTTTATTCTGATTTTTATTCAGGAAATACCACTTTCTTACTACATAAACAAAGCCAAATCTCTTTCAGTAAAAAAGACACCTGTCCGGATGAATGTTACATCAGGAAGCTTGGAAGCCTTTGGGGGTGATGTGTCTAAAGGAGACATGTAAGTTCATTTAAGTAATTCTTTCTGAGAAGAAGTTTTGCTTAGGTTATTTTTTAATAATCATGACTCGGATTTGAATTTTGTTATTAAATGCTTTGCTATTAAGCACTAAGTTTCAAATATATTTTTTTTTTTTCGTTTTATGCATAGTCAAAATATTTGGATATACCTTCTGACACTTTCCTCTCATTTCTTAGGACCTCAAAAAGGTGATCCCTGTTCAAGTTTCAACTGAAAGTGTAGGTGCAGGGTGGTTTAGGAGAAGTGAAAGGATCCAGAACTTGAGGAGTGAGTTAGAAGTATTAGCGATCACCTAAAAGGTGATTAGAAAAGGCTTAATTAAGATGCTGTCCTCTGCAGGCGTGCAGAGGTGGCACTCATGTGGTGGCATACTTCCATTGTAAGGAGGGAAAAAAAAAAAACAATGATTCAAGACAAAACACTTCCTGATGTCCGTAGAATTGCAGAACTGATCTAAACACAATCTTATATTTTGATTTAGAGCAAATGACTGTACAACGCAAAAGTCCTGTGTAAGCTCTCTTCTTACTTCTCTTATTGCTGTAGCACAATGTCTGATTTTTTTTTTTTAAGTCTAAATTAGAGACAGTGACCTATCTTGATCTTCCCTGGTTTTGTTACTGAAACAGGGAGACATCGGACTTGATAACCTGCATTGCAGACCTGCAGTACAACAACCAGAAGCTTCAGGAAGAGAACAACAAGCTGAGGCTTACACTGGAGGCTGTGGATGAGACCAACAATAAGTTATTGGCAGATAATGAGAATTTACATCAACAAATAAAAAGGTGGGAGACCTGGGCTACTGTGTAATGGCTGTGGGTGGACATATCTTCTACCAAGTGCTTTATGCTTGTGGCCTCATTCATGCTTCATGCCAGCGACTTTCTTGACTTAATGCTGTGTCTGTAATATTTAACCCTCTTGCCTAATTGTCCCGCTCTGTGCCTCCTGGTTCTTATAAAAACAGTCATTCATCTCATAGCCTGGTTCTTGCAGCCTGAGATGCTGTGGGTGTGTTATAGGCGAACTTTTAAGGTGAAGCAAAATCAGTGTGGGGTGGGTGGATGAAAAAGGGCTAATATTACCAAGTGAACAGCCAAGCACTGTAAGGTTTGCAGTCCTAGACCACTCTGCCAGGCAGAGAGGAAATGAGTGTGTAAGAGCAAAAGAGCTAGTCTCTTGAGGAGCTAGAGCGAGTTGTCTCACTAGATCAGTATTGCTGCATTTCAGTGAACCATCAATGCTGTGAGTATAGGCCTATTTATATGGTGAGTTCATAACGCTCATCTCACCTAACTAATTCAAATGTAACATAGTTATGTCAACTGCCAAGCCATTCCCAGAGTCTTTGGGGAGATTAAGGCAACAGTCTTGCAGCATAGCTGGTGTGGGACATGTACCCTCATACCAGACCACATGCTCCATGGTGCTGTACAGGAACAGGGTGCTGGCTAGCCAGAAACAGGGCCTTGCCACACTGGTTAAATAGACATAGGTTGGGGTATCTGATCAGGAAAACAATGCAGAGCTTATCCTTGAAAACTGAACTGAAATGAATTCCTTAACTGCTAACAATGAAGTACTGTAAAGATGATTTATGTGCTCAAGTTAATCAGATACATGACTGTAGCAAGCTAGGTGGTTAGGTGGATACAAACAAAAGCATGTTATCTTTGGTTCTATGCTTGCCTGGGTTTTCCTCTCTTAATCTGAGTGTGGAAGGGGACTGATAATATAAACAGTGAATCTGTGAGCCTTTGCTTAACAGCAGAGCCCATCTGTGCCGAAGAGTAAGTCCCTGATGGCTTCTAAAAATGCTGTGTTCTTGGTATTTCAAACCTGACCAACAGCAATATGCTGTAGTTTAATTGAGTTTATTTCTCTACATGCAGCATCCAGCATTCTGTGCTGAAAGCCAAATCGCTGGAAGAAGAACTAGAAGAAGCAAAAAACAATCTGAACCTGTTGGAAGAGAAGAGACAGCAGATTCTCTGCCAGAATAAACAGCTAGTAGGTGCTCTTACATCTTAGCTTATGTTGAATAAGTTCTCATGCTTTGCTGTAGCAGTGACATGACCACTCAGACCATAAAAAAATCAGCAGTATGACCACCTCTGTACTCATAGGTACTGGGGCTTGAAATATGATTTATTAGTATTAGGAAAGTATTGTGAAGTTTTTGTATGGAACTATCATCTATTACAATGAAGAAAACAATTATAAGGGCCAGTCTACCATGGAAATTGATCTTGCTTTTCATTATGCTTAAAGACAACAGCTCTCACAGCACCATCATTGAGCTCTGTCTGATTTGAAGTTGGCAGTGTTCTGCCAGAAATTCAAGTGCTGCGCAAGACTGTTTTTAGAACCAGCAGGACAGGAGGCTTGGTTCAGATACCCGCACAAAGGAGTTGTTTTCCAAGACCTCCCTAGGCTTATTGGGGTTATCCACGTGGGCTGGCAGAAGTGACAAGGGCCTACCAGAAACTTGTCTGTTCTGGGCTGACAGCCAGAAGCCATGCATCATGCTTGGCACTTCTCCTTTGAGACACGAGATGCCTACACAAGGGTATCTGAATTGTACCTCAGGTATCTGAGTAGTAAAGCCAAATGTGACTGTAAGATTCATAAAGCAACATGGTAATAACATTGCTGCTGCTGCAGCTGTAGCAGGTGTTGTCAGAGCATATGCTGTCTGGAAAACATACATTTGTGTTGCTGCCATGTGTGCTGTTCATGCTACAGTGGTATCTCTGTGTCTTGCTGCGTGGGTGTAGGTTGTAAAAAGGTGTTCTGTGACTGTGTGTGCTGACAATGGGGAGTATTTAGAAACCAGGAAGGCCTTCCATGCAGAGCAAGAACATAAGATTTATTTGATGCTATTTTTATCCATTGTGCATATGTTTTTGATTGCTTTGACTTAATTTTGGGTTATATACCTAATTCTTCCTTTTGTGAAGGAGATGAGAGGGAGAAAGATTATGAGAAGTCTTGTAGTTCTGCTTACAAGTCACTTAGTAACTGTTCCCTGAGCTGTGGAGGCACTGAGTGGGATACTCCTACTTTTCTTCCTTTGCAGTGGTGGTGGGTAGGACGAAGTAGAGTGTGGCACATAAGCTTTTCAGACTTGTCTGAACTTGCATATAATTATCTTTGAATACATCCCTCTTATTGTCTAGTGGTCTGAATTTTATTCCGATGTGAAATATCGGGGTCAAGCCCTGAGTTTAGGAAGTGTAGGATCAGTGAGAGCTCATGAACTACACCGGTTTTAACACTCCTCATTCAGCTCCACTCTGAAGCAAAGGAATGCAGCACAATGGCTGTGTACTGGGCCTTGTGTGTGTTTGTGCTCTGTTGCTTTTTGTCTCAGTTTGGCTTTGAATATTGAATCTGATGTGCTAAAAATGACTACTTTTTGTTTGTTTTCTATTAATAAACCTAATCAGGAAAAAGAAAATCAGTCTCTCATCATCAAAATGGCTTCTCTTCAGGAAGAGGTAAAATAAATCATGGCTTTGCAAGTACATGTTCTTGTTGAGCTAAAAGCTTACCACTAAGAAATGAAGTGTTTCTCAGACTTCAAAGCCTGATATGCTTGTTAGGTTATTAAAATATCTGATGTTTAACAAGAATGGCTTACCATAACACTCTCTATCTTGAAATTGCACTGTGCTTTAGACTTTTCGTTTGCTGGGAAAACAAGGATATGAGGCTGAGGAAGTGTAGAGGAGAGGATTAAAGCAGCTTTTAGTTTTTCTCTCTTTCAAAGCTTGATACATTAAACTCTTAACTATTTTTAGTTAACACAACTATGAATACAGTAACTCTATATTGTTTCAATCTCCAACTAATGCTTTCTCACTTGATACCGGAGGGAAACAAGTGAGTAAGATGCAAAGGAGAAGTTCTGCATTTCTAAAGAAATTTCTAAAGAAATGCAGTGGTCGGGGTCTCCACTCAGAGAGAGACCCATTATTGGCCAAGGACCTATAGGAGGCTAACAGAGCTCTCTCTAGGCTTTTTGTTTGTTTGTGGCCCTTTTCAGGGGGGAGCTGTTTGTTTTCACTTTCTCTTATTTCAGTGAAGTAGGTATTCTACAAAGCAGTTCTCATCAGATGATAAAATGTTTTAATACTTGCTTACAGCCTGCACTTCTACAGTATTTAACATGAGAGGAGAGAAACAGATTAAATCATAAGAAGTAATGAAAAGAATCATCTCATGGATTCAGGAATCTATTGTCATATAACAATGTAGGAGCCATTGTTTGTTGCGTGCTTACCGTGTTCAGAATATTAGTCTTTCCCGAATACAAATATCTCAATAGCTATTGATTGACAGCCTATTTCCAAAAACTAATATTCAAGTGGTAGGCCTGAAAGCTTTTCTTTAGCTTTGTAGTTCAAGTAGTGCTTTAAATAATGTTCTGAGATTTTTTTTTTTTTTACTTTCGGTTCAAACAGTGCTCTGGAGAAATGGAAAAAAATGGAGGAGAAACTATTTCAGTGGGGCAAACTTAGTTCATCTGGATGGGAAAAGGAATCCTTAGAAATGTATTGGAGACACTGGTGTCACCAAATTAACCTCATCCTTATAATTTCACCTTCCAACCAAAAGCTTGTCTACAGTGGAGGTGTGCTTTAAGATAGAGCTCATGTTATTCTAAAAAAAATCATTTTTTTTCCTTTGGCTTGAAGGACTTGAGCCTTAATTCTTGTTCATTTATGATCTGCATTTTCATAATTTGAGCAAGTCCTATTGTCCAAATTGTTTGCAGCATCAAACCTTTATTTTGAAAGGTATAGAAACATAGGGAAAGTAGGACAAAAAGGCTTTTATGTGAATAAATGCCATCACTGCTTTAGAGTAGGCAGGAGCTTGGGGGTGGAGATGTCATTATTCCTAGTTTCATCAAGGAGAAGCTGTCAATCCATTCAGCTGTGCCTAAAAGTTCTATATCTTGTTCAGAATATTAGGAGTAGCATGGACGCTGATGGACTTCAAAAGAAGATTTTGGAGCTGTCTAAAAATGCAGCAGAGCTTCAAGTAAGCACTTTAACTCCAGGAGATGTGGACAGGCTATAGTTTACTCAGGTTTAGTGGGGAAAATTTCTTCCACTGAAAGGTAGGTAGTGTTGAACCCATCTGTGCTAAAGAACTGTAGTGCAGTCATAGCTTGGCATTAACAGAGAAAGTTGCAATCTGGAGGTTAAAAACTGGGCCAATATAGGCAATCCACATTTTTCATTCTTCCCTTAAAGTTAAGCATCTAGGAAACCTGTTCCCCACTGAGGAGATGTATTAGGAAACTGTGACTTGGCAGATGTTGCTGTAACTATTAGCCTGGACAGATGAGGGGAAAAGAAGTGACCGAGAGCTTAGGATGTTTTCACTTTTAACTGGGTGCAAGTTTTGAACTCTGAAACACTCCATGCCAAGTGTTCAAAAGAAGAATCTGATTTTTCTACTAAGAGAATATTATTACCATTTTTTATTTCAAAGTAGGAGATAGCAATAGAATTGTATTATAGTGCATGCTGATGACTAATTGTTCTCTTCATTCTTCAGATTCAAGCACATATCTATGAGAGCACTGTGGTGAATAAAGAGGCTAGCTTAATCCAGGTTAGTTGCTTTTACTTCATTGCTGTCATTACTTTCATGACTGAAGATGTGGAGTATGTGGTGCTTTTATTTCTAATGTTCTCACATAACAGAACCTGATCCTATAAATGCTTTCAAAGTAGGCGAGATCTGCTTTAGGACCTGGCTATGAGTCAGCATAATTAATGGCTTCTAGAATTTGCTTTTGTTTTTAAAAATAAAATAAAAATTCAGAACCTTTTAAAAGAGAACAAACTTAAAAACCTCAGAAAAATGTACAAAAACTTCTGAAGACTGCTTTCTTCAACAAATGGTAAAAGAATTTACTTGCAGATGATCATTCCCCCTCATGTATTCCATTTAAATTACTACATTTTTGTGTCAAAGTAAAAATGGTGAACCCAATGGAAAAGCAAATCTGTTCTCAGTATTGAAATGTGTATTCTTCAGGCCTAGATAACTACATTTCTGATGCTTTTTAAACTTGCACTTTTTACTAAAATACAAGAACGCGAGACCACAAGTGTTTTGGCGGTTCTTGGACTCGTGAAATGTGCAATCAGCCTTCTAGATTAATGAAGCTTCCATTTAGTAGAAGATGCCCTAAGTTAGCTGACAAAATATTTGACTGTCAGGCTTTCTGCAAAAATGAGTACAGTTTGAATTTTTAATAGTGACAAGACAGAAAAACTTGCATGTGATCCAGATGATAATTTTATAGCTGATATAGCTTTTTTTTCCTTCCAGAAGCAGATTAATAGCTTTTACTTTCTCTTCCTTGAATGATTCAGATGTTTTGTGGCCCCTGTAGAATGTTGCTTTCCGATGCTTATTTAGTTCATTGACTGGAAGGGAATTTTTAACACAGTCTACTGAAGTGCATGTTCTTGTAGGTCAAGGTGACTGGTTGCATAATCTTGAAGAAACTAGTGTGGTAAACTTGATTTTGCTTGTTCGTGTTAGGATTGGTGGGACTAGAGTTTACTTGTAAGCTTTAAATAAATAAATTCTCATGGCTCTTCATCCAAAGAGACTGAATAGGATTGATGGTCACTAAAAACTAATTCAGTGACATTTCTGGTTTTGGCTCAGGACTGCAGAAAGTATGTAAAGATGGAAAACAATAAAGTCAAAGGAAAAAATGAAGTTTGTGTTAAACTTCAGTCCCACAGGTCAAGCATCTTTGCTGGAAACTTGACTCTGTAACTTCATTTTTTTCACTCTATATCCACTTAGTTTTCTGTCTATTTCATCTCTTTCAAAAGTCTCAAATATTTTTAAAGAGGAAGATTAGAAGGGGTGACAAGATAGGGCTTGGTGGTCTTGTGCAGAGCCAGGAGCTGGACTTGATAATCCTTGTGGGTCCCTTCCAACTTGGGCTTTTCTGTGATTCTGTTAATCTTGTATTTTCTCTAAGAAATGTTCTGCTTCTCTGTTAAGAAAATTGTTGTAATGGAATAATATGACTGAAGACCACTGCTAGTTCATGAAGCTAAGAAAGCTACTACTACCAACTCATCTTGCCATGAGGTTGATATGTTCTCTATCAGCCCGTCCACTAGGTATAGTTTAATCTAGTGTGCTACCCTCTATGCCTTTAATCATACAAGCTAATGAGAGTAAACTTGAAGAATACTGCAACTAGTTCTAGGATTAAAACTTATGCCAGGCATTTTACAGTCCAGGTTTTCAACTAAAAGTAGAGTGTTTCTGTCTAATCAACTACAGCCAGTACAGAAACAAGATGGGAAGAAAAAAAGAAAAAAAAAAAAATGAATAAACTGAAATGCAGCACCTGGAAGGAGTTTTCCTGTCCCTTAAATTCCATAAAAAAAAGGTCTTCTGAGTGCTTTCTGCTAGCCAGCATGTGAGGCAATTTTGTGTAGCCTGTTGCAGTGGTATAGGATAGAGTATAGTATTAGGACAGTTGCAAAGCATCTCAGTCACAAATATTACAAATGCAGTTCAATGTGTTAGTCATCAGGTTGTATGCTTTAAAGTTTCTTTTCTCCACAATCTTTGCAGAAGGAGCAGGACATCAAAGAACTGAAATTAACCATTGTGGAGTGTTCCTCAATAATAGAGGTATGGGGGTGATCTTATTTTTTTTGACTGCCCGGGCAGGGAGAATATGCATATTCTGTGCTTATTCTGCAGAACTGACTAACTAGATTTGATATACTTTAGACTCTGAGGGCAGAAAAAAATAAGCTACTGGAGAACATGCGACACATGCAGCAAGAGTTGATTTCGTGAGTATTATGAGCATGTTCCAGGAAACATAGTTCATCAAAAAGTAAAAAGGACTGATTTTATTTTTTCCTGCTTCCTTTAGAAATGGTTTAAGCTTCCCAGTGATGTATAAATTTAATGGTAGTATTCCTGAAGGAATGAATTCGCTTCACTGTGAGTTGGAACTGGCTCAGTCTTCTGAGGTATGAATCAAAAATCCTCTTGAATGTTATTCTAGTTGTCTTGCATCTGTAAATGAAAAACAAAGACTTTTCCTTGCAGATTGTTAGATAATCCCAGAGTTAGGATTCATTAGTCCTAGCATGCAACCACATAATGTGAGGCTTACAGTGTTGTCCTATGTGTATTGGAGAAAGTCCAGATAAAAACAAAGTAAGCACTTGCAGATGTAAATCCAAAAGAGCTAGGGTCAATTATTTAGATGAACAGAAGTTGGTAGAAGTACAGAGAGGCGATAAATCTACGAATATGTAAGAGGCTATTATTACACTAAAAAAGGTAATAGGCTGTTTCTTGTACTGCCTACACTGGACCCCAAAAAATGGGTCTCAATTGCAGAAGGAGAGACTTCTTTCCTTGAAATCTATTGTAGCAAAAAAGAAAATAAGCACTGGAGTAAACATCTGAGAAAGTTGTAGAGCCTTAATCTTATTTATTATTTAGAAACTCTGACAAACATCTATTTACAGGTACCATTCCCTTGTTCCTCAACAAGAACAATGGGCCTTAATCTCTGGAAGTCCTGTCTGTGTTTTTTTTTTTTTTTTTTTTTTTGAGGTCTTTTGATAGTTACCCAAAAGAGAGCAGGAGAGGCATTCTTCTTATGAGCCTGGCACAGGCTGACAGAATCTTAATGCTGCAGCTGAGCCTGTTGGTTTGGAGTTGTACTGTCCAGTGTCCTCTGCAGTTCCTATCTAGTAACTATACTTTTGGTCAGAAACACTTCACATGATGCTGGAAGTTTAGTCTCCACTTCGGATGCAAGTTGTTCAGCAGAGTTGATCAAAAATAAATAAAATCACTGCAACAGCACACTTCTTTTTTCTAAGACTTCCCCATACTGCTACATACTCTTATGTTTGGTGCATTTGCAAAGAGGTAGCATTTGAAGAAGAAAATCCTTGGTGGGACTGAAAATGCAGGCCCAGAAATGAAAGGTCTATTTTGTGAGGTAGCTTCTGTTTCATAATTAATGTATTGTCACCTATTACAGCTGCAGTGAGTCACTGTGTTCATCTCGTAAATACTGTAGGGAGACACAATTCCACTAAATCAACGGTAAAGCCAATTTAGGGCTCTGTTTATTCTTCCCTTAGTAAAGCCTACTCCAAATAAGGATACCTAATTTTTGACTTCCTCTTGCCTACTTTTGACATGAAAATTTGCATTAGATCACTCAGGAGCTTGGCTTGCCTTATATATATATAAATTATATATATATATATATATATATATATATATATATATATTTTAATCTCCATGACAAGATGGTTTTGAAAAGCTAAAAGTTTCAGTAGCTCTGACCTTCTGGTAAATACAATATTTGAAAAGTCTAAATGTCACTGATACTGGTCTTAAGATGTAAAAATAAGCTAGCTTTCTCCTCTCTCTCTTCAAAGATTACCAAGACTGAATGGATGTCCCTAGATGAAACACTGGACCGTGAAGTACTGTTCTTACTTCAGGGACCTGAATATGCAGGAGAAAAATTTAAGGCTGTTATGCAAAACCTGGTCAGTGGCATAGCTTATGTGAATAATGATGTGGTCTGTTGTCAGCCTTTTAATTAGGGCCTCCACAGACATTAATAATTGGCTCATGTTTACTCTTTTTAGGAAAAAAAAAATAAGAATAATTTCTTAGGTGGTGAAGGTGGGGCATATTTACCCTAACAGTATCAGTTGGCATCAAATCTACCACTGTGTATCAGATACTTAATTCTGGGCAGCACTATTTTAGATTAGTGTTAGAAATGCCAGGGTTTGATTTTTAATTTTAATTTAATTTTATCTTATTTTGCAGCAAGAGGAAGCCTCTGAAGTGGAGGAACTTGTCATGACGTCTTTACAATGGATAGAAGATCTTGATGTGAACATGCAGCAGGCCTGGGAAAGAAAACTTGTAGTAAGTAACTCTTTCTCTGAAGCTATTTTCTGACATACCCACCTAGAGCTTTTGCACAGTCCCAGTATCTTACTGTTGTGTGCTATGCATGTTACTTGAGGTCATAACGGTCCATTTGTGGGTTAGATATGGCTGTATAGAGAAGTATCTCGTTTTTTTATTATTTTTTTTGGAGGGGGGGGGGATAATAGCTTTTCACTTAGTCAAAGTGCTAAGTTGCATTAGATAAGGCAGGAAAAGCACAGCATTTAACTTATCGCTTTGATAAAGCTATGCTTGAAGGAAAGAGTAGATGAAGCAAGTAGATTTGAAGAAGAAAATGAGGTCAGATGACAATGAAGCTTTTCTGCCCGCTGTATGAAACTTGGTTGTCAAGCACCGGTTTTTTTCCCATGTTCTGTTTGACTACAGCAATGGATGGTTCCTGCAATAGGAGGAGCAGGAAGGAAGGGTTTTTAATCAGTTTCCCAAATCAGTCCTATCACTAGGTTTGCCTTTTTGAAAGGCAAAATGTCCAGCTCTTGCTGGATGTGCATCAAGAAATGATATTACAAAAATATTTTATACTTCATCTTGCATAATGTATGCTTGTGCTCAAAGTAACTGTGGTAAGAATAACTTCCTCATGTAAGCAGCAGTCTGTGGATACTGCTTAGCCCTCTTGCTCTTGTTTGCTCACTGCACCTCACTCGCATTCCCACCATTTTCCACGTAACAGCAGTTTCTCAAATGGTAAGGTTACTCATAGCTTTGTCTCTATAGCTCTTTGCTTTTTATCTGGTTTTAAATCCTGAAAGCTTCCTCTGGGAGAAGGTGCCAGAGTCTCATTTTATTCACCCCAGCATGTCTCTAAGTCAAATTGAGGAAACTGCTGGCTTGTGCACTAACTCTTTTTTTTATATTTAATTAAAAACTTCCTCCTTCAAAACTTCACATCTGAAAGATACTTTTTACTTTATCATTCATGCCAAAGCTGTATTCTTATTAAACAAGTAAAACTGTGTTTTTTTTTGTTTTTTTTTTTTTTTTTTTTTTTTTTTTTTTTTGGTATAAGTGTTGGCTGTGAGAAATAAATTCCATTCTCTCTCCTAGAGTGATGCAATTGGAAAATTGTTCCAAAATGTGTAGCAAAGGTTCAAGGAAGAGAAAGATTCTTTAAAAATAAAAGGTCCTGTGGTTCTGGAACCTTGGGGTTGGGAATTGTCTTCACATTAAGCATATGGTCTTCATCTAGCTGGAAAAAGATGGATGTGGGGGAAATATGTTATAGGAAGTTGAACAACAAGGTAGCTTCTTGTAGTCTTACAGAAACTTTTTGTAGAAATATAAATGAAATCTTGGACTATACACTATAACTTGAAGCCTAAACACTTCTTTTTTCCCCTCACCCTCTATTTTCTGTAACATGTATTATGGGTGTGTTTTGCTCGTGTGTTTTAAATTATATTATACCCAAAGTAAATTTTAATTGAGCCTGTATTTTTGTGTGTGTGTATATATATATATATACACACATAAGCAAATATGTGGATGGTGACAGTAAGAACTTTTTTGCCCCTTTCCTGCTGGAAGATAACTGTGCTATACTGTACACGTCCCCTGATAAGCCTGTGCTACTTGTGCATCAAAACTATGGTATTTCTAACAGCAGCTGCTGACTGCCTTGGCTGAGAAACTTATCTTCAGGATGTGGGCATTTGCACATGGTCACATCCCATGTCATTCCAGTAAACCTATCTAGTGAAGCAGTTCAGGCTCTTTTTTGTAACGTGATACTTGATGTGATACACTTTTTTGAAGCTCATGAACAATATTAAACTCTAATTTACAAAGAAATTATGTCCTACATCTGTAGGATCATTTTTTCCCCTTCAAACTAATATAACATCCTAGAAATAGGATCTGTAGTTAAACATTCTTTATAAGCTGAGGCCTCCATTTTGCACATTCGGTTGAATTATGTCAGAAAGGAGTTGTGGACTCGGATGAGGGTGGAAAGGCCTTGCAGAGAGATCTGGACAGGTTGGAGAGCTGGGTGGTCACCAACCCCATGAGCTTAACAAAAGCAAGTGCCAGGTCCTGCACCTGGGACCGGGCAACCCTGGCTATACGTATAGACTAGGTGACAAGACGCTGGAGAGCAGCCCCTCAGAGGGATCTGGGGGTCATGGTTGACAGCAAGTTGAATATGAGCCAGCAGTGTGCCCTGGCAGCCAGGAGGGCCAACCGTGTCCTGGGATGCATCAAGCACAGCATCGCTAGTCTGTCGAGGGAAGTGATCGTCCCACTCTACTCTGCGCTGGTGAGGCCTCACCTCGAGTACTGTGTGCAGTTCTGGGCACCACAGTACAAAAAGCACATTCAACTGTTGGAGAGTGTCCAGAGGAGGGCGACAAAGATGGTGAAGGGCCTGGAGGGGAAGACATATGAGGAGCGGCTGAGGTCACTGGGCCTGTTCAGCCTGGAGAAGAGGAGGCTGAGGGGAGACCTCATCATGGTCTACAGCTTCCTCACAAGGGGGAGTGGAGAGGCAGGTGACCTGTTCTCCATAAACACCAGTGATAGGACCCATGGGAACGGTGTTAAGCTGAGGCAGGGGAAGTTCAGACTGGACATCAGGAGGAGGCTCTTCACCGAGAGGGTGGTTGCGCACTGGAACAGGCTCCCCAGTGAAGTAGTCACTGCACCAAGCCTGTCTGAATTTAAGAAGAGTTTGGACTGTGCACTTAGACATATGGTCTAAACTTTTGGGTAGACCTGTGTGGTGCCAGGAGTTGGACTCGATGATCTTTATGGGTCCCTTCCAACTCGGGATATTCTATGACTATTTTTTATTTCACATTACTTTATATTGCAAATCACTGTTCAGAGAAATACAGAGGATGCAACATCACTTAACGTTTCATTATTTATTTATTTTTAATCATCTCCTTTTTCCTTCTACAAATCAGAGGTGAAACTGGAAGTCTTTGTCACAGGAGTCATCCCTTGGATAGACTTAACCTGCTAGAGATGTATGGCAAACTGAAATGGGAACTTATTGTGGTGGGTTGTTTTTCTCCCCCCCACATCTCAGCAGTAATACACATTCAAATCAGTTGCAATGGACTTAGTTGTATGTTGAGGAAGAGGTCACAGAAGTTTAGATCATCAGTCCTAGGGCTTTCTGCAAGATGGTCATTATTAAAAATTTCCCTTACAAAGCATGTTTTTGTTGGACATCTTTCTAAAGGAAGTTGTAAAAACTTCCTTGTGAACCATGTAATCCTCTGCCACTCTTAGTGTCTGCTTATTATAACTGCTAGTTAACCATATATTTCTTTTGCTATCTGCATGCCCTAGATGGAAACAAAGGCTGAGTGTTGCTTTTGTCTTGAAGTAACCCCCCCTTTTTCCTTTTTTTTTTTTTTTTTTTTTGGAAAAAGTAGAAGCTGTTTGCCAAGTTGAACTGGGATACAGAATACTTTTCTTGAGGGGGGGGAAAAAAAAAAAAAAAAAAAACCATTATTGCTCTGAAAGTACTAATGCTTGGCAGGAGCCTACCTGTCTGTCCCCACATCCCATCAGTTGCAGAAGTGATAAAGAACAGGTCTGAAGGTTAGGTTTTGTCAATCCTCCTCTTCATTATCGCTGGCAGTGTTGGATGATGATGATACTAAACAGTGAAGCGGGGAAATCGGTTCACAGCATGTAATTCAGGGCTCTGGTTTACCCTCTGTCTCTGCTCCTCATCTAACCAGGTGGCAACTTGATTTCAAAATTCCGCAGGTTCTCAAGCAAGAGTTAGGGGAAAAAAGACACCTTTGGATCCAGAAACTTCACCTCTTGGAAAAATACAAAGAATCTCTAGATAAAGATTTTATTCGAATGGCAAGCAACCTGAGGCGAAACAAGACAGAGCAACTTCACTTAAGGAAAGAGCTTTCTGTCAGGTATCCCTTTAAAGCAGATGTGTTTCATTTGTTTGTTTAAATTGTGTTGTGGAACAAAATTTACTGAATTCTGAAGAACAACCCCCCCCCCCTTTTTTATGGAGGAAATCATCTGTTTTAGTGTAATACTATGCGAAACCTAGATCCATTCTCCATGTGGGAGTAAAGGCTTGTATATGAAGTAACATGATCTTAGAGATGTCTTTGAAAACACCAGGGAAGACCACAAACTGAACAGTTAAAAGAGGGTAAAGGGGGTAGGAATGCTGCCTACCTAGCAGGTGCAACCATTAAATAAACTGCTGGTTGCATGTGAAGCTGAAGACCTGTAAAATACATACATCTGGGTATTGGAGGTATTAGAGCTTCTAGTATTATTGCAGCTAAACCCTTGAGAATCTGAGACAGTGAGTTACCTCATTACATACGAAAATATAACTCTAAATCTCAGTTTATTAGCCCATAGTTCCTGCTGGGAGTTCTAACGTTGCTGTCTTTTGCTGCCATATTTGTAGATGTAAACCCTTATCCTTCTTCCCTCCCACCTCTCCTAGACATTCAGGAAAGTAGCTAGTCAAGTTAGGGTTTTTATTTGTTTTTCTAGAACAATTGATCTGAATTCATTGTCTTTTTTCAACCTAGACTTACTCATACTGTCAGCCTTCCACCATCCTACACTAAATTTTAAATTTTTGCATGGTTGCCTTGACTTGGGTTCAGGGTGCAAGCAGTTTATTAGGACTTTGCATCCCTGAGAGCTAACACAGAGCAGTCATACTGCTCTTTTACATTACTTATGTTCAACTCACATTGTTAACGTAGACCTCCCACCTGCTTTTCCTTCAGTCAGAAAAGAGCTGATAAAAATACTGACAGCTTGGTTTCTTGATTCTCACTGAATCATCACTCTTTGTGGAGATAGAAACAAGGAAAAATAAAAACATATAAAAGTTAGAGAATAAGTGGGTAAGGGTTGTTTTGCAGTGAAAAAGAGGTTTCTCAAAAGTAATCATGTTTAGCAGTAGTTCTGTGGTATGGCAACTGCTCACTGCCAAGTGAAATACCATCTGAAGCACTTAAAAATTAGCAGTGTACCTGGATTCATAACTCCATTTTTTATTTTTCCAGAACAATTGACTCAGTATCCAGTTATTTTGACCAAACTGGACAACTTTTTCACAACTTCATCAACTAAGCTTTTTATCTGATGTCTCCAGATAATCTCTAAGCTTCCACTATGGTGCCCTGCTGTCTGGGGCTGGCACAGCCCTTTTACTGCTTATCTAGGGAGAAAGCAGGGAAAACCTTCATTCTCTTCCTACTTCCAGGGCTGCTGGAGGGAGAAAACTTTTCTGACTACCGGGTTAAATTGTTCTTGCTAAGCACAAACTCCCTAGTGCTGGATTGTGGGAAGCCATGATATGTGACGGCTGAATATGGTCCTTAATATGTGTCTCAACAACTAGTGTGTGTCATCTACCAGGCATGCCTGCTCTAAAATGTCAGTAACAGATTGTGGTTTGTGCTCTCACACTCTGCAGACAACATGAGATAGAAACCATCAAACAGTTGCAAGGAGAAGCTGCTGGCCAGGCAGAAGCCCTTGGTTTAGAGCTGCAGAAAGCTACAAAGCAGCTTGAGGATGCTAGCAAACAGGTGAGATAGGACCTAGTTTCTTCTACACAGAAAACAAGCAAGCAAGTGCAGAATGCTACATACGATGCATGCTGCTCTTGAGAAAGGAAACTGTGTGTTCAGAATGGAGTGCCTCGTTGCGAAAATGGAACCAGCAGAGGAAGTAAAATTTGAGGGGGTGGTGACAACAGTTTGCTGATGAAAGAGGCAGCATTGCATATTTGTGGTGGCTTAAAAAAAAAAAAAAAAAAAAGAAAGAAAAAGAAAAAAAGCCAAAAATAGCTTCCATACACAGTCCACCCCAACTGTAAAAATGCAGAAGTTCAGAGGGAGCTTTATCACTTCCTGAGAGAGAACAGATGCAATTCAGTTTCATTTACATGAAATGTAGAGTCTCCTTGTATTAGTCAGGCTGATTTTTTTTTATTTATTTTTCCTCTTCTTTTTTTTCCCTAAATGTTGTTTCTTGCTTAGGCAAAGGATCAAGTTGAAGCCTTTCACTCTGCTTGCGAGGAAGCCGCGTCCTTAAAATGCAAGTTAGAGGAAGCCATTTCTGAGCAGCAAAATCTCAAGGATGTGAATGCAGCTTTAACAAGTACTTGCCAGTTGCTTCAAGAAAAGGTGGAAGAGCAGAAAAGTGAGTAACTCTTGGCAATGTACAAGCATACACTCTTGCATGGGCAAATCCTTAGCTGATTATTTGTGGTGAAGGGGAATAATGCTGACCTGCGGGTCACCCGGTGGTAAAATGGTCTGTGAAAGTGTGTCGGGTGGGATTCCCATGAGTAGCCACTCATGGGAAGTTGGGCTGTTGAAGCTGTTGGGCTGAGCTGCAGCTGCAGACTCCTAAAACAATCTACTGCCATATGAAGAAGATCTAGTAACTCCATGGATTGCACTTCGTTACTGAGGGTGCTGTTCACACACCTAAGCAGCCCGCCTTACTCCTAATATTCTAAGCTTTCTATACTAAGGAGACTTGATTTTTTTTTATACTCTACATTCCTCTTATTGTTTGGATTTGCTCTGTGTACCTAAATAACTGTGTGGTATGCAAAAGCTGCTTTCTTTGGTGGAAAGCAATAGTGTTATTGCATTGTGCATGTGCAGCTTCTGCTATGGAACCATGGAAACTTCATACTACATCTTTCCTGCTTACTCAGAAGGCCGGATACTTACATAAGGTAGTGATTTAATTTCATCACGTGTGGAGTTTTCCTTCCAAATGCTGAAGAACCTATTGCTGCTGGGAAGAAGTTGACTGCTTTTAAGCCCACTGAACATTTGGCATCAGGCATGCATTTCCAAATGTAATGCACAATATAATTTATGATAAGCAAAAAGCTCAAGGGATGTGTGTGTTTTAAACACATTTCAGTGAAACTACAATTTGTTTTGTAGAAAAACTACATTGGTTCCTATGCCTTAGATCTATGGTACTGATGTGATAATTAGAGCCCCAAGCTGTGCTTGCTGACTTGTGACCAATGTTTTGGCATTGTCTGCATGTGTATGTTCATGTCCCTTTCATGTCTACTACTTTCTTCAAACTGTGGGGTGATTTTTTTCTAGCAAGAGTCATGCCAATGGAAATGTATCTTCAGCTCTAAATTGATAAAGTACTTCTGCAAAGCAAGCTAGCATGAATCAAGAGAGAACCTCAGACACTGTGGAAGAGAGAGATTGGTGCCACTGACCAAAAAAAAAAAAAAAGGCAACAACAAAAAAAAAAAAGAAAAGAAACAAAACCAAAAACTCTACCAAATTTACAGCTGAAGTCTCATCCTTTCTTAAATGATTCCAGGTAGTTTGCGGAAGTCTTTTTTTGTAGATAGGTAGAAGTAAACAGGTAGATCTGTAGAGAAGTTACAAGATGTTATAAAGAACAGGACAAAAACAACGATGGGGGGTAGGGGAAGGACAATGCTCTAAATTGGTTCCTGCAGAAAGCCAGCCAGGTCTACTGCCCCTTCTGACTAAAGAACTGTTTTTTTTCCTCCCCCTTCCTTCCCACTCTGTTTCTCTACTTTCCCTACCTGCATGATAAAAGATAAGAAACTGCGGAATGTGTTGGCTGAAGAAGCTTCTACTCAACCCATGTTGGCCAGGCCCACATAATCATGACTTGCAGCTAATGGCTACAGCCACTATACAATGAAAAAAGCTGAACAAGCCACTGAGAACAACCTTCAATTTTTGCTTGGGCACTGAGGTGACAGTGCTAATGAACTCTTTTCTTTCTCCTTCCCAGTCCCTCAATATTAGATGTGATATAAAAGCTACAGTAGACTTGTATCAAGGTAAAAAAAAAAAAAAAAAAAAAAAAAAAAAGAGGGAGGCCCTGGTATTACCAAACTTGGAGAAAGGCTTCATTTCATACTTAGAAACATTCTATCTACTCCTTTTTAAGGCCTTTTCTAGAAGTGTTCAAGTTGCCCAAAGCCCCAATCCAACCTGGCCTTGGACTAGTGGGAGGTGTCCCTGCCCATGGCAGGGGGATTAGAACCAGATGGTCTTTAAGGTCCTTTCCAAGCTAAACCACTCCATGACTGTCCAAAAACTTTTGTACAAATGCTTCTCTTCTGTAGAGTTGTAATGGAGTCATCCGTTTCCACAGGGAACTGTAGCACATCAACACTGATGGCACTGGGAATTAACCCCTCACTTTAGAGTAGAACAAGGGAAACCTAAGCACATGGAAAAAAAGTGCCCAGGTCTTCTGTATGGTGGAACTTGCAAAACAAAAGGTGCTTTTAAAACTCTTTCTGTGAAAACTGAAGATATAACTGGGCCAAAGTGAAATGTAATGGGTTTGTGACAGGCAGCAGTTGGTTTACAGGCATTTTAATGCTGTACCGTTCCTTCTCAAATTATAATGGATCCACTAAGACTTGTAAATGTCTCTTCATAGCCACTGTTAATGCGCTGAGAGGGGAACTGCTTAAAGGACGACTCTGTGAATGGCAGTGCCAGGTATGAAGCTTGTCTGGTGGGAGAAAAGGTAGGCTTGCACACTAGGTGCTCTGGTGGAAGGACATCTACAGCTGAGGTGAACTGCAAGTAATTTGGAAGCAGCTTTCTTCTTTTTGGCTGTAGAGACAAAGTGAGCTGTCTGTGCTGATCTACAATGCACATCATTTTCCTTCAGCCTTTTTGAAAAGATGGGCTGAAACTTACAGCTGTGGTGTGGTGTTGTAAACAGTTGTGTTGGCTGTAAACAGTTGTTCATGATCATGCTTAATGTAGGTGAGGGAAACCTTCCCTGATGGGGTGGTGTGAGTTGTCCCCCACAATCAGCCCTTTCTTCTGCAGGCAGTCTTCCAAATAACCAGTTAAAATCTTGTTCTAAAACACTTCCAGTATCCAGGCATTGGAATAGCCAGTAAAATAGTTACTATTTTCATACCCCTCCATGGAAATATTCTGGAAGTTATATAACTCTGGAATACTCTGCTTTGAATAAATATACTTTCTTCAACTTTAGGAGGGGGTGGAGGGGGAGTTAGAGTGGGAAGACTTTTTCCCAACTGGCTCTAGTAAAGAACGCTGTAGCTCAGCGTCTGAGCAGTCTGGATTTAACACAGAATAACAAGGTATTTATGAAGACAAACAGAAGATCCTAAAATGTATCTTAATCTGTAACAGGGGCATCAGAGGAGCAGAATCAAAACTGTGGACCATCTGCATGTGAATAAAACATGTATTTGTGCATAAAGGTCTGAAGAATTAAAGGCTGAAACTAGCATGGGGAAATAACTGCGTATTTTTCCCGATAACTGAAAATAGTTCAGCTGGAAAGTTAAATTCCATTTTTGTTCACAGTGTTGTAGTATTCCTTTTTTTTCCCCCAAACCTCCTATGCCTACTTTCCATACACTGTTTCTCTATTGCAACAGCGCTGTGTAGATGAAGAATCTGATTACAGTCTGCTGCCCACATCAGCTGAACCAGTGAAAGGGAAGGTAAGTGTTTGCTCTGATCACTGCCAAGCCTGCTAAAATGTGGTACTTGCTTTGTTTGTATTTTCTTTCATGACCTGGAGGAAATAGGTCTCCTTGTGAGAGGGTTTGCCAGGTCATACAAATTACTTGTGTTTTTTTTTTTTTTTTAATGTATATATAAAAATGTGTAGATGCACATGCATACACACATACAAAATTATATTCAAAACCTTATTGTGAAGTTAGTTTCCTATTGATTCTGAGCAGTCTCTGTGACAAAATGCAGGCACTTGTTAAATTGCCTTTTGAGAAGGATCAGAAGCTGAAGATGGAGATGCACTCTTCAATTTCTCTTCCATTACTTGTCATTTATGCAACACTTAGTAAAATGCAGCTGTATTAATGTTATTTCAGAAGTTTCTTCCAGCCAGCTTCACATGATACTTTTTCAGCACTAACCAGCAAATAGGTGGTGTATGTTTGTGAGGCAGGCAGGCAGCGCCTTCTCTGCACACATCAGGGCTCAAGTTGGAGTTGTCCTCCTGCCTCTGCTAAAGGAAACTTGTTCTGCTTAGTAGGTGCCAGACATTAGGCAAATGTTCCCTGTCTTGGCCTGTGTGGTTGACTTGGCTTGACTACCTCTGGCAAAGAGGTAGAGAAGGAAAGATTGGCATGGGGTTTGGTTTGGTTTCTTTCCTCTTCTGTCCTGCTCACCTTGCTTTTATCCCATCCATTCATTTTTCTTTTTACCTCTCCCAAGGTTTTACCTAGCTGAAACCAACACAGATGTCGAAAGTGTTAAGGTTCAACTTTAATTATTCTGCCTTTTCTTGTACCCATTCTGTTCATAAAGGATACAAGCTTTTCTAGAAGAGGAAATGTATGTATGTATAAATTAGTATTATATTACACAGATACATTTCTCTGTGTGTGGTGGTTGGGAGCTGTTGGCAGTTGTGTATTCAGCATGACTGAAGATCAGCTCTTTCCACTTTTCCATTAGCAGCTCCATTGCCCTAAAAGACTATGGAATGAAGGACCCACCTTGCACATTGAACTTCCCAGGACCCTGCCCTCAGATATTTCAGACTGGTGTCTTACACCTCTGCTAGGTAAGACCTAGTGGTGTTGGCCAATCTTCTGTCTCTCTCCTGAAATATAGAAAGAGTTAATAGGAGGAATGGAACAGTCTCGCTGGTGCTAAACATGTTAATAAGCTGTGGAAAACCTACTGTTGGCTTTAGACTATTTTGCATGCGATTGGATGCTGAATCATGCCTTTAATGCTTTCAATTAGATGTTTGAAAAGATGACTGCCTGTCAGCCTACTAGGAGTCCCAAAAAGCCTAAGGAGATATTGTAATAAATCATATAGTCAGGTATACTCCTGACAAGGTACTTGCAAGTGTGAATTGACAGGGCTTGAGTTGTTTTTCCCATTCATCCTGTTGGCTGGAATACAATGTGGTGTAGCAACTGATGTCCTGCTACTGAGCTAGGGCCAATCCTGGTTTAAAAACTCAGATGAGTAACAGCTTTTAAGAATCGAATAATAGTATTTGCTGACTTCTCCTATGTATATTAAGCTATTAGTACTTACCCACAACTCCACTGTGCTGCAGAGTTCACTTGGTAATTTATAAAGTGTTTCTTCCACTGTGTAAAACACAGTGACTCTTCTTGTACAAGCTATAAAATGCTCAGATGTAATCTTGTGCCATACTGGGGAGAACTGGAAGAAGAGGTTGCTTGACTGCATGTGCTCTTTAAAATGTGCTAGCTCAGTATAGTTGCAGCTTGCGGTAATACTGTGATCCAGCCACGAATAAGGCAGGTATTTGCATCTTGCACCAATCAAATATTAATACAGAAAAGATCAAAGTAGACAATCTATTTCCCACTCTGTCACACAATGCTTCATTAGACCTGTACTGTCCTATGCAGAAGTTTCTATAACTCTTTTACCCTCTATTGACAAAAACATGTTAATCACACCTAGCCTAACTCTTTCATAGCAAGATGAAAGGTGTCTTATTTTAAATCATTATTAGGTTGGTCTGCTTCTTTACTATCTTAGTCATTCAAAACAATATTTGACTCTTAGGCCTATGTCCAGCTTTTCCTATGGCCACTGCTCATCACGCTTTTCTCTCTCAACAGATGCTCTGACCTTGGAGACCTCATTACCAAATAACTCTCATGTGCCCAGCTGGAATCCCCCTTGCAGACAGCGCTCTGGCAGCTGCACATTTGAAAGCTGCGATCTGGGGCACGCGTCTGTTTCGGATGTGACATCAGTAGAGTGCAAGTAAGATGGCAAAAAACATCTCTTTGTGGTGGAGGGTGGAAGAGTCCATGGGATTTAGCAGGTCCTGGGGGACACTGTATCCCCAGCACGTACTGAGTTCAACAGCAGGGCATCTCTTAAGAAACAGTGGACACTCAGTGCTCAACTAATGGCATTTTGGGGTAATACTTTGGTCCTTTTCACAAGAGTAATAATAGAGCTCTTTACTGAAATGCCGCTATGACCACTAGCTAATTATGGTGATGGTATTCCTGTTTCATGTTGGAAAACTGAGCCATGAGGTAGGTGTTCTTGTGTTTGTTTTCAGTATTTAACTTATAATTGACACTCTCACTTAAGAGCCAAAATGCTCTTGGTTTTGAGGAGTCAATTTTTTGGCAGAGTTTAGAGAGGGAATTCTGAGATCTTGCCTATCAAGATCTCCTTAGATCTTTCAAACAGATTGAACAGTGTAAGGCTATGAAAGCTAGCTAACTATTGTCAGTGAATATTTAAGAATAAAGATAAGGATATTCCTAAAGATGCAGAGGCAGGCAGCCTGCAGCAAAAGGCTTGGTAGCTCTTAAAGCTTTTGCCACTTTTTTTCCTCCTTTTTTCTAGAGCAGTGCAGTGTGGGGGAGGCTGGGAGAAGGACAGGTGGTGGTTCTTGCTGTCTGGGGGAGGAGGGGTTGATGTTTGTGATGAATCTCTCCCTGGGAGACCGGCTGTCTCTACAGATAGTGGTTTTGGTTGTTATGTGCTTAAGGAAAATAGGCTATATATCTCACTGTTGTTTGGGCAATATGCAAATAAAATGTGTATTGCCAGGTGGAAAATATACTCTGCTGATAACTATACTGATGCAGACCTTCCTGTTTCCATTACAATGATGGACTCTTCACTTACCGAGGTGAGTGCTGTCTCTGACACCCCAGACATGGTTTTGAATGGGTTCAAGTAATTAGTGCCTTATGAATATCCATAAGATCCAGACTGGGCAGCTGTAAACCAGTGCTGTAATCAAGCTGGCATCAGTCAGCAGGCTGCTGTGACAACTTGTTTTCTGTGGGGCACTCCATTCTACTTGGGCCCAACCCTGGAATATTGTAGGCATGGACCCAAATGTCTTGATGTTCATGTGCAGCTGGGTCATGCTTTTAGCTGGGGAGTATTTTTTTTTAGTGGTTTCAAGGCATAAGGAAGTGTTGTTTCTTCTGTAATACTCAGTTCTGCCAGGGAAGTCTGAGTGACTTCACTTCTTACCCACCTGTAGTACTCATGGGATGTTTTAGTTGTGAATGCTGCCTTTCTCTGCACTTTCTCCCACAGCTACCATGTAACAGCTGAAAGATAGCATCTTTGCAGAATATGAGATATGAGACCTTCCGTCAGCTGTGTGTTCAGATATGCCTTCACGGCTGTATTGAATCCAGTATCTATCAGAGCACTCCCTCCCACAGCTCGAGCTGTCAATCAGCTTTTTCACAGCAGCAGCCCGATGAGCCCCAGCTCAGTGCACTCAGCTGTGCTCTGTGCATAGCACTGCAATACTTTCTACCAAAATCCAGACCTCAGCCCCACAGGCATGGTTTTATAACAAGCTTTACAAATGCCAGCATTGGTGGCGGTGATGGAAGGATATCGGTCTGCTATTTTGGTGAACCTGGGAACAAACCATGCAACGCCAGTGAGCAACCCTACCCTGGCTGCTGTGCAGCACTGGTCCTGTCCCAGTGATGACTCAGGGAAGAAAGTGCAGTCAAGGTAGAAAGTAAGAGCGGTGGGGAATGCCTGTTTCAGCCTGCTTTTTGGCTGTGGTAGAGGAGGTGAGGAGCTCCCTTGCTTGTGCTGCTGCTACTTAAGTTACCTTAAAGAGGATAATCCCAAGAAGGGATCTTGCTTTATCCAGCCTTTCTGGGAAATGATAGCCTCTCAAAGTTGTTTGAAACATCTGTGCTTCATTGCTCTGAAGCTTCCTGTAATTCCAGCTGGATTCACAAGTGTCAGTTTCCTTTGTGTTTCTATGTATATAAATATATACGTGTGTGTGTGTGTCTATATATAGACACTATGAGAATATTCTAGAGGGGAAAATGAAAACATTAAAGCTTTCCCCAAAGAAAAGGTACAGGAATTGTATCCAGTATCTGTTCTTAAACTGTGACGTGCAGCAAAATTTGAATATCCTCGTTTAATAGGAAAAGTATCCCTAGGGTTTTTTTATTTGCAGTGTGGTTGCAGATGTGCTTGATCAGAGTGAGCCCTTCAGCATGTAAGTAACTCAAGTTTTTCTGTCAGTGTTGTCATTGTAGGTGTTCAGGGGCTATTAGATAAAGGAGTTCTTGTGATGCCAGATGAATATTGGGCTTCTTATGCTTATTTTGATTTTATGAAAGTCTTGTAGTTTAAAAACTAGAAGAAAGGTTTCTAAAACATTGTTGCTTTTTCGTAGAATTTATATAAGATTGTGGCCAAAACTTACCTGCTGTGGTAGAGGGTCTTTAGATTGTTTTGCTAATCCAAGGGATAGAGGTGGGGAAAAAGTGATCAGGATTCTCATGCAGGATCTTCACCATTATAATCCTTTTATTAGGAAGAGCAATTCTCTAATGCCCTGCAAAACTGGATTTTATTAGGAAATGTAGCAAGTGTTTTATAGTTGTTTTTACTCTTTAAGTTTACCCTGTGCAATCCTAATGTGAACAGTTAGTATGGATTTTTTTTAATGGAATTGAGGATTTTCCTTCATTGCAAAAAGGAAACCATTGACCATGCGTCACCTGGGGAGGGAGGAGGCATGTAGAACAACACGTTGCTTTGGTCACTTCCAGACGGCATATGTTTTCTGGTTGGGGTTGTGTGTGTATGTGTTTTAACTGTCCTCCAGGTTTCTTTTAGTTTCATTCCAACATACTACTCACTTTTCACCTTCTCGTTCCCTGTTACTCCTGTAGACCTAACATCCTGGACAAGACAAATACTGTGTTGTACTTCCTTAAGCTTAAAAGAGAATTCAAATATGAATAAAAATACCCTGGGTTTGCCTTAGAGAAAATATTGGCTGGCTTGGGGCATAGGCTCTGCAATGGCAGTCAAGCTCTGTGGAGGAAAAAGATCAAGTGCTTACTGATGCTGAGAGCAGCCAATGCTGTCCAAGGAGCCTCCGGGGCTTGGCCATCTGCTTTTCAGCTTTGCTGGACAGCTTGTTCTCTACCGTGCAAGCACCCCTTTCTGGGGTCCTCTGAGGATGTTTGATGGGAACAGGAAGATACCAGAATAGAGGTGATCACTTGCTGATGGGGTTTTTCTATTCCCAACACTGCTTGTGTAGTGGTCTTGGAATTTGCAGGGAACTATCCAAAGCTGGATTGTTCCACACCTCATCTGCCAATGAGAAATGTTATTTCTCATTCCTCTATGCTGCTTTCATGAAAAGAAGGAGGTCTGAAGCCTTCTGGAATGCCTAGGCAATTGTTATATATCATCGTGAAAATAAGTGTCACTCCAAAATGAGCACTAGAATGCACAGCAGGCAGGCTTCCTGCATTCCAAATCATCTGCTCAGTCAAGTTGTTAAAAGTAATGCTTTTATCTAACTAAATGAGTCAGATATCTATAGCTGAGTGAAGTTCTGTGCACTTTATGACCTCAGAAAATGGATGTAACCTGATGCACAGCATTAGGACAGTAAGGTGGTACAGTAATACCATCTTCAGTACTATACTTCAGTCATTTGAAAACAGGTTGGAAGCAAAACATGAGGTCAGGAACCAAAATATCTCCCTAAATATGATACTCCTGCGGTAAGACTTCTGCAGAAAGTTATTGCTCTTAATGATGATGTGCTAAGCTGCATGTTATATGTACAGGTGGCTATAGACTAGCAGATGAATCTGCAGCCACTTATTATCCAGTTCTCTGCTAAGTCAGGTACAGCTGCAGTAATTATTAAAACTTTGACATAATTTTTTCTATGTTTGAAGCAACCCTTTATCCAACACTAACCCTTCTCTCTTTCTGTTAAGATGGACCGTGCAGAGCCATCAATACCAGTCAGCCTGATCCCATCCAGGTCAGTTTTTTTTTTTTGGGGGGGGGGGGGGAGGGGGGGGGGATTGATTGTATTTAATGTAATTATACAACATGGATCAGTGTTTTAAAAATAATTTTGTGTTGACAGTGATCACTTAACTTTACCCCAAGAAGTTCCTACATCCTCTTCAGAAAGCACTGTGCCAGTATCAGGTAAGCCCTTAAACTGGAGTACAGACAAGTAAACTTCTTGGGCTGGAAGTCAAAGGAAGAGATGTGTTGAAGTCTGCATTTACTGAACAGTAAGTGCCCTGACTTGTGTTGTGCGATGTTCTAGGCTATCTTGCTATGGAGGAAAAGCCACCCAAGCACTCATGTGCAAAAGAGGAAGCTCTGCCAACTTCTGCAGCAATGGAGAAAAACAATGATAAGGATCTGGCCGGTTTTGTATCAGGTACAGTAACTACTGCAGCCATGCTGGCATTCATGCAGTGAGGAAACAGCTTGCTTCCAGCACATCTTTGATGTGAGGAATCTAAGAAAAATAACTTGATGTTTGCAACAACAGAGATTCACAAGTTGCTTTCACCTGCAAGCACTCTAAACTTTCCCCAGAACTAAGCAGGAATTAGGTCCATCTGGTTGCAGAAGGCAGGTGGCCTGATGGTGCTGCAAGAAGTAAACATGAAGTAACTTAGCAAGCGTCAAGATGTCACTCAGCTGGCAGAACACTGTGTGGGTACTAAACCCCATGCAATTTTGGGAGGAGAAAGAGGATCTTTTTCATGGTTTTGAAAAGTTTGACACACAACTGTACTAAACAATGTTTTCCTCTTTCAGAATGGAAGCTCAGAGCATGAGAAGATGGGGTGGGTCAGGAGGAAAGATGAGGACAAGACCTTTGTGTATGATCCTGCCTTAACTATAGTCATAAACATCCAGGAAAATTATTCTTATCAGATCTGATGGTGCTTATTTCACTTATAAACTAAAAGCAAAATAAAACTAGACTGTGTGTACAGTGTGTCTAAGCTATTTTTTAAAAAGTTGATCTGAATAGGCAGCACAGAATACATGAGTGTGCTTGCTTGTAGTTATTTTTAACCTTTACCTAAATGCAAGATCTCTTTTGTTGTCGTCTTTTGGTTTTGTTTCTTTATTTAGTAGTCTTCATGAAATCTAACTTAGTCCCCTCACTTAAATATATTTTCTTTCAACTAATTTGCCTCTGCAGTTAATTTTCGTATCTGGTGTAGGTGCCTTTGACAAGGAGGAAACAGATATGCAAAACAGATCAGAAAGAGTCCAAATAGCTTTAGCTTTAAAGTCTGAAATCCTGCTGCTTGTTGTACACCACCTCCAAATAGAAAGCCTTTCTAGCATTAGAGTGGAGACTGAATCTCACTTGTGGTTTTTAATAATACCACACCACATCTTCTGAAGGTGCTTGGGGGCCAGGTCAGATACTTAGGGCTGCTGCAAAAATTCAGCAGCAACAAAAGGCAGACTAAGCAGAGGATGCTGTCAATGTGAAGGATGAAAAGAGAAAGTACTTCAGATATGAAACTTTTTTTTTACTTGTGCCATTTCTTTGGCTTGTATCTGTGTCTATGTGTGCATGACTACATAAATGGAAGGGAAAAAAATCTAGATATTCTAAAAGGTATAAATAGCTACCAGAGTTATTGCTGCACATAAAATTAATGTAACTCTGAGATTTTCAGTTTCTTTTTTTAAAAAAAAAAAAAAAAAAAAAAAAAAAAAAACACTTCAGAAAGACAGCTATTAAAAAGGGATTTACTTTTTAAATGTTTAAAACTTCTGGATTGTGGTTGTTAGAAGTTTGTGTTATATTTGAGCCGGCATAATCAGCTCTCAAACTTACCAATTCATTATTATTAGTCTTCTGGCAAAGAGTTCTGTTGGGTCTATCATTACTCTGCTAGTTCATTTTTAGGTATGAAGGACAGTCTAAGTGTCAGGATGTTTGAAGCTTATGGGCTCCTGAAATACCACAGCTGTGTGCACTTCATGATCTG
Organism: Oxyura jamaicensis; assembly: GCF_011077185.1. NCBI lineage: Eukaryota > Metazoa > Chordata > Aves > Anseriformes > Anatidae > Oxyura > Oxyura jamaicensis. Next base: position 74,631,440 of record NC_048893.1, on the reverse strand, counting down.
GTTATGCTCAGAATACTGTAATAGTAGCATCGAGTCTGTTTCACAAAGAGGAGAATTATAAATAATCATCCCTTCTCCCATTAGTTTGTGCATGTGATTTTTTTTGTTACTTTGCCAATAGACGTCAAAATATTCATTATAATTGGTCTCTCTAAATAACAAATTCCTGCTGGTAGTAAATTAATGAAATTCATTTATCTGAGAGAATATTACTGTTTTGCAGCTTCACTTAGAGCAACTACTATCAGAAGAATGTCTCATAAATATGTAGCACTTGTTACTGTGATTTATTTTTTTCAAGGCAAAGATAATGTATTATCACGTTCCTTCCTTAATACCTCTACAGCATGCTTTCCTGCCTCTTCTTAATGTCCTCTCCTGGCATTTGCTGCAGTTTTTCATTTGATTTTGGTTTTTGACCTGTTGGTCAATGGCTAGTGCTCTGAGTGTGTTGGAGGCTTCTTTTGCTTTTATTACATCACTCTTGTTTTCTGGGATGTTTCTTCCCAGGGCCTGATCTGATCAAGAAAGAATTCAACCCTGTGATAGAAGAATGCAAAACCTCACTGCAAAATCTTTTAAAGAAAGACCCGGTAAGAATCCTAGTGACACTGAAACATCAACAAACTGCTTTGGCTGAACAGTGACTACTGGAGTAGGACACGGGCCCTGCCACTGGTTTTGTGGCTGTTGCTTTGCTGCAACTGCTCTCTGACTTTCTTTTAGGAGATGAGCCTGGAAAAGGAAACTAATAGAGAGCAGAGTGAGGTAACACCAGCTACAGTTCCCAGTAGGAAAGGTAAGCTTTTTGTTGAATTAATCTGCATAACTTACTGGAGTGCAAGCCTTGGTCACCTGTGCCAACAGGTGTGTAAACAGCTGTAGAGAGCTGCCTGGACTATGCCAATTATTATGTGGGGTTTTTGTTTTAAGGGGTAGTAGCTGCGGTTAAAAAAAATCAGAATAAGCTAGTGGTGGAGAAAGGCAAGATGTTATCAAGCAAAAACCTGCTTCTGATCTCTGCAGATACTGATCTAACTAACTCAGTCTTCCTCTAGACAGAATTTCTTAGGAGTTGCAAAGCAGCTGGGGTATTTGAAACTGGCATGCATGTCCTCCCCAAAGACTTATAAAGCAGCACCCCTTAGGCTAACTGGAGTTTTGGGTAATATGGTGTGTATATATAAGCTGGACAATGTTTCTGCTGATCTGTGCTTAGACACCTCCGCTTTTGTGGTCACCTGACCTTTTGCCTTTGGAGTTGAGTAAAAGTTAGTGATGTTGTAAGTCATGTAACATTCTGGGGGATGAACGTGTGGGGTGAGGACTTGCACCAAAGCCTAGAATTAACCATTTCCATACTAATGAGATACTAGTTGAAGCTGACTAAGCAGCTAACTTTTGTGGCTCTGTACATGAGAGTGCTTTTCAGTCTTAACTGGCATTCTAATCCCAATGCACTCTGAGGTACACATTACTTTTATCAGCAAGAGCTGGAAACCTTATCCATGGCTGCTGTTAGAGCTTTAAAGGCTTTCATTCCATTTTTGGCCACTTTTGGTCTGAGAACTTCCTTTTTTTTTTTTTTTTTTTTTTTTTCTTCTTCTCAGGGAGTTCACCCATTGAAGGTGGCATTAAAGGGGATAAAACAAAGCAAAATGAGCTGTAAGTGTTTTGGCTTTCAATGATCACCTGCAGGTATGAATTCAGAGTTGCAGTCTGTTACATGATTGCTTCTTCTTATCCTACAGTGACTCGCCTAGTGAGAAAGAGGTGGAGGTAAGTCTCAACTGCTTGTAACCTTAGGTATCACGGACAACAGAAAAATCTTGTAGATAGCCATCACTAGTATCTTGGCCTATATGTAAAGAATGACACTGAGTAGCTCAAATTTGATGTATTTCTGTAAATTGGCTTTGAAATCTTTCTAAGCCCTCTTGGCATAAACAGTATGTTTCCATATTCAACAGAAACTATTGAAGGGATGAGATAAGGTAGAAATCTGTAAAACTAAATGAACAAAATATCTGCTGCAAATGACGTGTTTGTAAGTGTTGAGGAGCATAGCTATGACCTCCTCCCAGGCAGAGTGTGCTGGTTTAAGACACTTTTTCTCCCAAAGGACACAGATAACATACTGCATGCTGCCAGGATATTACTTGTTCTGGTTGCAGGTTATTTCCCCCACCACTACAGATGGGAGGTGTCTTTGGGGAAAGGACTGTCTTTGGGGAAGCAAGCTATGTTTGCTTCTCTTCTGTATCTCTCCTGTAGCTTTGCTCATGGGGTATATTCCCAAATGTCACATCAATATACAGATCTATTTTTTTAAAAAAAAAAAAAGCCTGCATCACTTGGATTATTCTGAAATCTGTTCTTCTCCACAACAGGCTGAATTTCTGAGATTGTCTCTAGGTTTTAAATGTGACTTTTTTACCTTGGACAAGAGGGTGAGACTTGAAGAAAGATCCCGAGACTTGGCTGAAGAGAACTTGAAAAAGGAGATCACAAATGCTCTAAAGATGTTAGAGGTCAGTGTAAACTGAGACTGTTGGATGCTAATCTTGAGACTGTGTGAGCCTGAACATAGTCCCTCAGGGCCATCACTTGAGTTTGCCCTTCTTACTAATAGATCACATTTATTTTTCTTACTAATGTGCCCCTTTAGGCTTTAGTTCCTTTGTGTGAAGAAGATAACCAAGCACAGGAAATTATTAAGAAGCTGCAGAAAAGCTTGCAGTTCCTTAGCCAGTATGCAGCCCGAGTCGCCAGCAGAGCAGAGATGTTGGGAGCTATTAATCAGGTAACACTATATACATGTATCTTGTACAAAAGCTTCTAGATGTTAAGGAATAGCACTACCTGTTTGCTAGGCTTCTGATTCCAGATCTAGATGTGTGAATCTCATGTATGTGAAGCAAACTAACTGATACAGTTTAGTTCTAGCTCTCTCTTCTCAGGTCTCTGCTTGCATTATCATTATGATGAATCCCAGGCATTGTAAGAGCAGCTACATTGCACTAGCACTGTGCAAAAACACAACAAAAAATATGGTGCTGCCTTTTTTTTTAAAAAAAAGGCAGTGTAGGCCTGTATACAGTAGAGAGTACATGAATGGAATGTGGTATTGATAGTCTTTATGCTGTAATGGTAAATCTCTGCCTTATGGAAAGGATTTTAACAGGGCTTTGGACAAAGCTAATACACTAAATCTATGCAAGTTGACAAAGATCTACTCAAATGTTATATGTAATAGTATAATGCTGAAGAATAGTATGAAAATCTTTCTTGACAATAAGTACTAGTAAATGTAGGTGTGTGTTGAGACTATAGATCAGAGAAAGGTAATGAGGAGTTGTAAGGATTCAGAAATTGAAGTCCTGAACTGTGTTAGGGTGAGAGGGATCACTGGAGAAATGACACCTGCATAACTTGGGCATGGGATCATTGAATGGTTTGGGTTGGAAGTGACCTTACAGACCATCTAATTCCAATGCCCCTGCCATGGGCATGGACACCTCCCACCAGACCAGGCTTCCCAAAGCCCCGTCCAGCCTGGCCTTGAACACCTGCAGGGATGGGGCATCCACAGCTTCTCTGGGCAGCCTGTGCCAGTGCCTCATCACCCTCTGAGAGATTTTTTTTTTCCTTATGTCTGATGTAAATCTACCCTCTTAGGGTAGATTTAAAACCATTCCCTCTTGTCCTAAGAGTTTAAACTATCACTATACCCCCTGACAAAGAGTCCCTCTCTAGCTTTCCTGTAGGACCCCTTTAGGTACTGGAAGGCCACTGTAAGGTCTACCTGGAGCCTTCTCTTCTTCAGGCTGAACAATCCCAACACCTTCAGGCTGTCTTCACAGGAGAGGTGCTCCAGCCCCTTGATCATCTTTGTGGCCCTCTTCTGGACTTGTTCTAAGAGGTCCATGTCCTTCCTGTGCTGGGGGCCCTAGAGCTGAACACAGGGCTCCAGTTGAGGTCTCACAAGAGCAGAGGGGAGGATCACCTCCCTTGTCCTGCTGGCCACATACTTTTGATGAGATGAGAGATGGGTTGTGGTGAAACTTTGCAAGTGTGATGCAAAATCCTTTCAATGTAATCCACAATGATGCAAGATGACAGTAGATGGTCAAGGGAAAATAACATTTTAATCTAAACATGATGAAGTTTCTCAAAGACACTTTTCCTACTGCTGTTGGTCTCTTCCTTTTAGGAGAGCCGTGTCAGCAAGGCTGTGGAAGTAATGATTCAACATGTGGAAAACCTGAAGCGCATGTACACAAAAGAGCATGCAGAACTTGAGGAGCTGAAACAGGTCCTGCTCCAGAATGAGAGATCGTTTAGTTCTCTTGGAGATCGAGGTAACCTAAGCAAAGCTGCTTTGCCTTTCCATGGCAACTGGTGCATCTCCTTCCCTAAAATCAAAGAGAGAAATAGCAATATGCTAACAATATAGAAACAATTAGACCTCTGTGTAAACTGCCAGGAATCTTGGGACAGGGTGAAAACATTGCAAGTATGCAGCTTTCAGAAAAAGTGAGTTGCATTTGGTGGTGATGATCTTACTTCTTTCGAGCAGTATATTTGGGTGTTCACTCACATTGGAGCATTCCCAGTAGCTATTTCTAGGCAGCTGAATTTTGACTGTTTACAGATGCTTCCTGCTCTTTTTCCGAATATGAATCGCAAACTCCTTAAGTGCAGGTGCTCTGAATCCCCCTTCACACAGATGGTACAGTGGTCAGATTTTCAGACCATGTTGTGTACTTATGGCTTTTTCAGGACAAGTATTAAAATCTGAAAAAAATGGAGCATGTATTTTATAAGTGGAAAGGGCAGTATTACTTGTGCACTAGTAAAACGTTCCCAGGAGCCTTCTAAATTACAGGCTGCTCTTCCCTTTTTGGCTACAAGCTGTTGACTGTAAGAGATTAACCTAAAACGGGACATTTGATTTGATAATGGTAGAATTTGATCCCTGCAGAGGATGTATAATGTGTGAATGTTAAGAATTTATCTAATGAAATAGAGAGCTTTAATCCCCTTAAGTCTCATTTCTGCTTTCTGGGAGCAATTTGACGTGCTCTCTGCTGAGATAATGCAAAAAGTCAGACCTTTAGTTCCAAATAAAGCTCATTACATTCTTGTAAACTTTTCTGATGTTCAATCTCTTCACAGATGAATCTACAAATAAAAAGCTACCCAATTCCTTTAACTTCAAGGTATGGCCCTTAAAGGTTAATGTGAAACTTCAAATGTGTTAAGTGTCTGTGTGTGGTTTCCTTTGCCTTGTCATGCGCTGGTGCTCTGATGCATGATTGACTTAGTGGTTTTCTGTCTCAAGATATTGGCTGATGTCATCAGACATGAGGATATATTTTCAATTGACCCTCCTCCCAGCCTGAAGGAACTGCATGTGGTCCCATTTACGGTAGATGAGGTGTTCACAGAAGCTGAAATGGCTGTGCTCTCTTGTAGTGGTTAAAAACTGTTGTTCACATGTGGTTCTTTCATTGGGCTTACAGAAGAAGGGTTTAGCAGAGAGATGAAAAAATAGGTGGGAGCAATTCATATTGACTGTAGGAACTCCTGTGAGGGTCATTAGGAGAATTTAGTCACATTCAGTTTTGGTATTTTGCTGGAAGCTTTGTATCCAGCTTCACTTTAGATGTCTGGAGAAGTAGGAGGACCAATTACTGTGGAAAGATGCTGTTTTAAAAAATGCATGGTTTGGGCTGTGCTTATGATTCAACTCTTCTCTGTGTGTCACTTCAAGCTAAGCAACAACTTCTAGTATCTATAGAGTTCATACAACAACAGATGGTGTTTTGTGTGCTCAGTGAGTAATCCAGTCATTCCCTCATAGAGCAAGTAATGCCTTTTATTTGTGTAGCCACCATCATCCCTACGAAGAGTTAGCATTGCAACAGTGCCTAGGAGTGCTGGAAATGCAGGTATTGGGTTGCCGCTGGTAAGTAAGGGTTCCCAGACGTTGAGGTGCTATACCCTTCTCATAACTGGCTGGGTTTCAGTGGGAAAAGGCAGCACAGTAAAGTGCCTTCTTAAACTTCTTCTCTAGGCCCAGCTACAAGAAACTGATGGAGATGAATGGAGTGATAAACTCAACAGGAGATCAAGCAGCTGGTAAAGTTACTTGACTTTTCTTTGAGTAGGGTTAAATATTTTTCAGCTCAAACTGCCTGTGTTGAGCATCTTGAGGCATAATATTATTAGGCTACATCTTTCATGTTAGTTCTACGTACCTCAATACATAAACGAATCTTTGAGACTAAATGTTACAGCTTCCCGTTTAATTAAGGTTTGAGAGACTAAAAGAAAAATTATCTTGACTGTCTTGCATTAGAACTCAAATATAAAAACTAGACACCTGACACTGATGGATTTGGTTTAAAATAATAATTTAAAAAAATCAGGCAACTAATTTTGAAGCTTATTTGTCTATGTCCCAACCAAAGGAGTAGGCTGTTGCAGAACTTTTAATTTCATGGTGTGTATCTGGGGTGAAAGTAAAGCAAATGTGTTTAAAATATGACAGGGGCAGACTAGGAGCAAAGCAAAATGAAAAGCGTCCTTCACTACAGCGATTCATTAGCACATATTCCTGGGCAGAGTATGAGAATGAACATTCAGAAACAAAGTAAGTTGAAGAGAAACATTCTCCAAGGTATGTGTGCAGGGTTTGTTTATTTTCGATTAACTCTTTACCTGTCACTAACCTGATCAGGACTATAAAGTCAAGGCATTGTGAGCTCTGTGAAATCAAATGCTTGATAGAAAAGCTTTCAAACTGTTGATGCTTGCTTACAGAAACGAGCAGTTGGACTTGCCTGATGAAGTGCAAGAAGAACCATCAAGAAAGGAAAGTATCTCTGTAACAGGAAACTGTCCATCAAAATGGAACCTGGAGGCAGCGTAAGTATTCCCCAAAATGGTCATGAGATAAAGCAGTGGTTGGACATGGGAAGACGAACCAAAGCTGTAGCTTATGGCTTGGTTATTAATCCTGACTTCTGAAACAAACTAACCAGGAATGAGTAATATCAAGCACCAGAGGCTTACCCCACCAGGGATTCATAATTAACCTTAAGTAGCAAGTCCTGTGCAATGCTTAACGGCAGCTTTGACACAAACTGAGGGACAAGTAGTTATCAAGATTAACAGGGTTATTGCAGCTAACTTCTCTGGATCTCACAGGTTAAAAAAGAGCTGTCCTGAAGAAGCATCCCGTGCAAGCCCATAAATTTAAACTACTGCCCTACAGAAAAGGAGTTAAACAATTTATCTGCAGAGAATGCATGCTCTGCATTAATACCCTATGCTAAACTTACCCTTTCAGTATTCCCAATCAAAGGGGAGATGAGACAATTACAGTCTAGTATGTAGCATTGAAACAATGGCAAGAAAAATATACTTTCTTCCTATTGTTTGACAAAGGATAGAGGTACCAATTTTGTGAGAGGTTTAAAGTTAGGTGAAGAAATGCTTCTGCCTAATAGCCAAACTTCACAGAAGGCATCAAAGCCCTAGAAAACAAAGCCTTAAGCCAGTACTTTCAGAGCTTTTCCATAAGCATGATAAATTCTTCACAATCTGCAAGGCAGTATTTGTGAATCCTCTTCAGAAATATGGTGCAGTATAGGGAGTGTGGCTGCCTGAACAGGGCTTATGGGTCAAGTCCATCACCTAAACAGCTTATCAAAAACTAGCTTACTGAAGTCTGTAAAATGCAAGCTATCACTGTACATAGCTCCCAATGCATCAGCTACCTTGTCACTTTTGATAGTTGTTTGTTATAAGCTTTGGTTTGTTGCCTTTGTTGCTGGTGTTTTTGGGGTAAGGGTGGGGAGAGGTGTTCCATTTTTGTTCAAAAAATTGGAACTACTACATGACTTACTCTTTTCTACAGGTGCAACTTAGTGTCATCATGGGCATCCCATTTCAAGACTTCCTTTTCCAATGCTAACAAAACTCTCTGGGTTTCTGTTTCCATCCTGGTACTGCTTGCTGCTTTTACAAGCTTCCTCACTGGGTTGTCTCTTCAAAGACCAGCAGATGCAGCACCTGTCGGCACCGGGGACTCCTGGACTTCACTACAGCAACTGTTGTGGCCATATACAGGACTTCAACACAACGGACCACCCCCTGTATAACAAAGGCTCTGAATTCTGTAGTTATCCTTCTGAGTTCTGGTTGACAGTATGAGAAGCTGAGATAGTATATTTAATGTTACATGTTTCAGTTGGTTTGTTTGGGTTGTGGGTATTGGGGGGGATTTTTTAAGTATGACTTGAAATTGAAAAAATATTTTTTTCTTATTCTGAAAAAAGTTATCTTTTCAAGTACCTCAGAGTATCTTAATTCCATTCAGATATAGAATAAAAGTGATTTTGAACCTAGCTAAAAGTAGGTATGACTAAATGGTCCAGCCACAAGAGAATAAATAACTTATTTTAACAAAAATAAGATGGCTACATTTTAATCATTAAAGCTGTTCCAATGATTTGAATAGAAACGGATTAAAGACTTGAAATGTAACTTTATTTAAAGCTTTTGATAATAAAGTTTTAAAGGAAAGCATGCAGTATTCAAGAGTGTGTTAAAACTCTTGTAGCAAGGAGCAGCTGATATACAACATCAATAAACAGGAAGTTAGCTGTATTCACTCTATCAATTGCTTCTTTGCTGGCGAAGTCTTTAAGCATATGGTAGAGTGTGGAGTGAAATTCAGAATCTTCTTCTAGCTCTTTTGAAAATGCTTCACTAGTTTCTGTGATCTTGAGTTTCAGTGCTCTCTGACCACTAAACATGTAAATAGACCAGTCTTTGACAAAATCTGCTTTAAGATGCTCACTTACCTAGTGCAGAAAAAAAAAAAAGGGCTGTAAGATAAAGCCCATGACACTGACAGAGAACAAATTCTAGTACAAAATTCTAAGTTCTAGTGTACTTATGAGTATAATACAGGAAAAAACAAAGCATTGCTTTGAACTGTTAAAATAGTATTAGGTCTTTCAGTAACTGTAACAGTTACTTAAATACTTAATAATATTAGGTCTTTAAGACTGTGTAACACATGGTATCAACATCAAAATCTTCATCTTGTTTGCCTCTGTAAAATGCAAGGTTGGTCACTCTGGCTTTCTTGCTGTTCCTGATTCATATGAAAAGAGTAGCAAGGTGCAACAGGCATCACACACTTCAGTTCTTCCTGCTGGGATTAATAACTGGGCTAAACATTTGCATGTATGTCACAAGTCTTTAACTCAAGATCTCAAGATTTCAGCAGTATGGTATGTTCTGTATCCACAGTCATAACTGGGAGTATTATGCTGTCTGGGAGAAGCTTTAAGCACGTTTTTTAGTTTACAGAGGGAAACATCAACTCAAGTTGCTTATTCCCTCCTTTACAGTACAGAACAACTGAAAACACTTAAAGTCAAGAAGAAACTTCTAGATGGTAATTGAGGGGGCTTTTGAGTACCCCATAGTAAGCTACTTGCTGAAAAATCAGCATCTACCTGTGCCATCCCAGCTTCAGCTAAAGCCTCAACAGCTGACCTGTCAGCTATACATCTTAGCACATTAGCAAGTATTTTTGTTACTGAAACTTACTGTGAGGAATGGGCTTGAGGTGTGAAGCAGTGGAGAAGTGGGCACTGAAGTTTTGCTAAACAAAATATTATGTGAAATAGTTGCCCTAAATCTTAACTGCTGCACTAAGCATTAGGTCAGGGCCTGAAGATTGTTTGAAATTAGCATAAATGAAGAAAGTTATGTCTTTTGAGTGATATGCTTCTGTACTGGTTTGTCTCTATACATTTGGTCTAAAGCTACAAACCTTGAACACTACTTGATCTTGACCTGATTCTAGATTCCATTTGCTCCAGCCAAAAGCAAAAGCGGATGCAACCAGGGCCATCTGTTGGTATGCCTTAACTTCTGTTAGGGGAGCCTGTAATGCAAAAGTACTGTTAGAAGATATGCATCCACTAAATCCATGCTTTATATGCAGGTAAGAAAAAGCTTGCTTTAAGCAGAATCTCCTGGCTAAGCTGCAAGAACACTCATCCTCATTCTGTATAATAGGTCTTCATACAATAAAATGTTGCCTACCTGAGAAAGAGGCTGGGGGGAAAGCCCACTCTTGCACTCACCTTCTTGTTCACAGAGATGTATTTGTATGAATATTCTCCTGGGAAAATATTCAGACCAGCCTCTTTCAAAACTTTTCTTAAGGTGATGGGACATATCCATTTTCCTGTCAGGTGAGAAAGCACATCCTTCTCTTCCACTGTGACTGCAGCCACCATACACTGATTACCCTGTTGTATAAACCAATCAAAGCATCTTATTAGTGATTAAAGCTATTTTGGGTTTCAGGCATCGATGATTTATTTGCTGCTTTTCTATTTTGGATATTACCTACATTAGCTATCATCCTCATCTTTAAACATTCACAGATCTTGTAGGAAGCCACTTTACTGTTGGACTGCAGAACTCACACTGGTTTACTGGCCTACACTTATGATCACACTGTCATTTTTGTAACAGATACTGATTCATATGACAAGGAGAATATGCACAATCATGCATATCTTGAACCTTTAGAAGGAACAAGTATCAAAAAAGTAAGTTGCTTGAAATGCTCAGTTCTTTTGGTGCAGTTGGCAATGAGAGAGAGCAACGCTTTAAGTGCTGATGTCTTGACTTTAGCAAAGTAGTATCAATATCAAAGAACTTAATGGAATGTTGCAGAACAGATGCTTTTTTTTTTTTTTGTCCAATTCACAGAAAGATTAAATCACCAATCATATTGGTGCTTACATTAGAGCTTGGAATAGTTCCTTCCTTATTTTCAATAGCAAAGGAGTGAAATTCAGGTTGCTCTCGTGGAACCATCCCATGTTCTTAAGAAAGGACAGTGACAATTCTGTCTCTTAAAAAAACAAACTACCACTGTTTTATGAAAAAAATAAGAAGTACCTTAATTTGTATCTGAACTTCTGCAAAGACTGTGGTAACTGTAAGTAGTGCTTCATTTATACCCATAGGTCGCAATTCCCATGCCTGATACGGCATGTTGAGATGAACATTCTGGAGAAGTGCTATTGTATAAAAGGCACCCATCTCAAAAGTAATACTCTTCTGTGTTTCATATGTTATGTTGCTGATGCCATCAGTTCTCCACTGTTGGCCTTTACAAGGGATGCAAAAAGAAAAAACGTATAAATAAAGCTTCTGCTTGTAGTATGTACTGGTGAAGAATTAGTAAAGATATCCTAGGTAAACTAATATTCAGAGTTAGAAAAGATAAAGCACAAAGTAAAGAGAATTCATTTAAGGCAAAAAACTTCTCTCGTTTAAGTACAAAATTAGACTAATCCCAATGTGAAAGAATTCTGATGTGAAAGCTCTTTAAGCTACAAATACTAACATAACTTTTTTATGGAGGATATAGTACTCCTCAACCTTATTTCCAACAGTAACTTCAAACATCAAACTATCTTAAGTTCTACTTTCTTTCATGATATAACATCAGAGGTAATGTATACCTTTTTAGTAACATATCATATCTTTTTTTTAATGCTTAATCTTTTTAAGGTAATATGACCACATGTAGTTAGGAGGTAATTTGGCTCAAAGTGGACTTCGTAGGACTTCGCTCTACCAAAACATCATTTGTGCTATACAGTTCACTACTGCAGCCGTTAATATGAAAGAAAAAAAAGCTATAGTAAAAAGCCGTCCCTGATTACATATGATGCAGAATCAAACCAGAAAACAAAACAAACCAACAAAAAACAAATTAACACCAAACTCCCTTAACTATTTTTTGGCTGTGAATTGGCTCTTTTCTTAACAGATAGCTCTCTGAAATATTTGAAACTATGTATCAAGTCCATTAATCAAACAAAAAAATTTATCTTAAGTTGGTACCTGCAGGATCCCATCGGGCTATCACAGGCTCCTCGCAATAGATCACGTTGTCAGAAAGGCTAAGTGTTATCTGTATTGGTGGATATGGGGCATCGTCAGACTCTTCTGGGGGATATCTGTATGCCTCCAAGCCAATGTCAAGTAACTTTAGTAAATTGCAAAAAGGACAAACAAAACATTTTATTAGAAAATGCAGTAGCCTGAATTTGTTTTTTACATCCACCTAGTGGAGTTTCCTAACATACAATTTAAAATTTACTAGTTTGAATTGTTGACTAACATAGCACATTTCCAAAAAAAGATTTTTTTTCTTTCTTTCTTATATCTTCCTGCTAAAGTATTTTGTTTGACTTTTAACAAGCATTAAGGTGAAACCCCCTAATATAGAAATCAGCACAAGGTCTGCTGCAATAAACATTTCCCTTCATGGGAACTACAGCACTGAAGATAGTATAAGGGTGAGTACCAATGGGCAGTTGACCCCTTCACATGCTGTCTGTGGCACCTTGCAGGCAGCACCACACAGTAAGTGGAATCATTCCTTAATAGAGCCACAGTACTCAAAATAAACAAGAGCACTTCATAGGCAAAGAGAGACAGCTCCAATTTGTTTACACAGTGTCAAAGGTAATGAAGTCAAATTCAATTGGTAAGGCAGGTCTGTGCATGTGGGTAGAAAGGAAGATCCCATACTTCTTAATCTGCTCACAGTCCTGCTTTCTTAGTCTGTATGTGAATTTCACTTATTAATGGTTTTCAATTTCATAATAAAAACTGTGACATAGGTTAATGCTGCATAAGGCACCACAAGCAGGAGAACTAAGATGTTATCTATAGATAATCCATACCTTTTGGAGCCCAGAACTGAATTGGCAGTAGTTTTGTTACCAACCTTCCTTAAGTGTACTTTTCATATACAAAAAAAAGGATGTCTGGCTTTGCTTTTACTTCACCCTAGAGCATTTCCAGCACAACAATTTAAAGTATTGATGTTAGCTGTGCTAATGAACACTGATCAAATGCACACTTCAGTAAATGCTGATCTGCTTACCTCAGCTGCTCCAAAAATTGGCTATGTCTAACTGAAAACAATTTTATAACTTGGTCCTTTAGTTCATTGCTCAAGAAATCAACATACATAAATATATATATGGCATAAATACTATGGTGAAACTACTTGGGAACAGCTCTTCAGGGATGAAGACTCCATGAGGTGTAACACGTTTTTTTCACTCACTTTCACCATATTCCAGTTCTTGACTTGTTTGACCTGAGGTGGAAGCTGCAGTGCATCAATATAATACACACCACCCACTGGTACAAACTGTTGCAAATCAACAATATTTTCATCAGTTATCTCATCTTCTTTTTCATTGGTCTTTTCCTGCATCAGTGGATTCAGAACTACAAAACAAATAAGTAGCAAGTGTTAATTTGGTGCTTAAACTAAGCCACTGTAATTTCACACTTGATGGTTTTACTCGAGTGGGCAGCCAAGCTCCACCACAATCACTCTCTCACTCCTCCCCTCCTCAAAGAGGAAGGGGGAGAGAAGACAACACAAAGAGCTCGAGGTTTGAGATGAAAATGATTTAATTAAAGAAAAGGGGAATGGGGAGAAAAAGAAACAAAGGAAACAACAAGGCCGCGTGGAATCACAGAGAGAAAGGAAAAAAAAGTTATTCTCTACTTCCCATCAATGAGCGATGTTCGGCCATGTCCTGGGAAGCAAGGCCTCAAAACTTGTACCGGTTGTTCAGGAGAGACCCTCCCCCATGAGAGGCCCCCTTTTATTGCTGAGTGGGACATCAGGTGTTATGGAATATCCCTTTGGTTGGTTTAGGTCAGCTGCCCTGGTGATGTCCCCTCCCCATCAATTGCCCACCCCCAGCCTGCTGGATCCTGGGGGCTTGGAGGGAGTTCTGATGTTGTGCCAGCACTATGCAGCAATAGACACAACACTGGAGTGATACCAGTGCTGTTCCAGCTACGAGTGCAGAGCACTCGTGTGGGCTGCTGCAGGGAAAGGTGACTCCATCCCAGACAGACCCAACACAGTATTATTTTTTAAAATCTGCACAAAAAGTCTGTGTACTTGAAGTGCTTTACATTCTGTGGCATTTCAGCTCCATCTACTGGTATGCCACACATCTTTGAACAATTAATTGAAACATAGTTGGATATTGAAAAAATGCTTCTTTTTTTGGTACTGAGCTTTTAACAGATTAATCTCTACTCTTGCTTTGTAGTCAACTCAAACTGTTTCAAATAGTAATAAGGTTTTACTGACAAAAAAAAATCAGATGCATCACTAATCATAGAATAATTTTACAAGTATACAAAACAGTAGGTTCTGGCCAGATTTGGTAAGATCTTATTCGCATGGAAACAAGGTAAATCAAAAGGTAAAAGACAGCTATAGGCTACAGGTGAAAGCTATTTACAAAGAACAAAAGGCATTTAATATGTTAAACAAGATTTTTAGAAAACAAAAGACATTTCATAATGTTTTTTTCTATATATAACTATATGTATTTATGTATGAATTCAAATTTTACTCAATTGAAAAAAGTTATTAGAAGGCATCAGTGTAATAGACTAAGATGACTAGAACTATTTTATTCAAAAATAAAAAAAATCACATAAAACATTGTACCAGATATTACAGAAGGAGAAAGTTATTGTTGATGGGGATCAAGGAAAAGTGTTCAGTAATGTCAAAACAGCTACTATGTTATAAAAAAAAAATACACTTTTAAAGAGTGAGATAATCTTAAAAAAAAAGACAAGTATATAAACTGCCTTCAAGCTTTTTACAAAAAAGGTGAAAGTACTGTTAATTTTGTAACACCAGCTTTAGTTACAGAGTTTATGTAGAGCTTTTACTCTACTGTACTCATAGTAAAAGATGCAATTCAAAGATCCTTTTGCAGTTATTCTGAGAAAAGAAATATACAAAAACTAAAAACCATTTTACTACCAGTCACAATATAGCTTGCACTTTAATGTGCTTTCTACAGTAATAATACAATAATATTTAAATGTCTTCTAAACAAAACTATTAATTCTCCTAAGATAAATTAAATTCTTAATACTAGTACAACTTAAATCCAGAGAACAACCTGCAGTAGTTCTTGCTGTTTTCAGTGTTGCACACTCTTAATTTTCCCATTTTACCTTGGCTGTCTGTTTTCCACTGAATTTGTGGTAACTTAGTATCCTTTCAAACCCCATTCCCAGAAGTGGTTGAATGGGTTTGCAAATCATTAGCATGATTTCAAAAGCCTTCTCTCCTTATTAAAGCAAATAATAGCTTTGAAGTCATTCAGATATAATTAGTACATTTCTGGGTATATATACTCAGTCTAATAACATGGTAGAGATTTTCAAAGCCTTACAGAAATAAAATATAAACCCCCCTCTGACTGAAGCACAAGTCCTTTATACTCTCTTGAAAACCACCTTGTTTGGGTGATCCATAAGGTACAGTCTGACAACGTGGTTGCTGCAATTATGTTTAGCAGAAAGTTGTTTTTTTCCAAATGAGCAAAAGGCTGTAAAGCTCAGCTAAACTCTGATGAACAGTTTGCAGTCATTTTATTTAAGACAGTACTACAAGAAAACCCACTCTTACTAAACCAAAGGACACCACAGCACTAAAGAAATTTATAACTTCTGTTGGACAGTTTTAGTTCCTGGATTAGACCCTCTTTTAGTAAAGTATGTCAGTCTCTATCCTACTCTAAGCACACGTTTAAGTAGTACTTTGTAATACCTACACTGCCTGAGTGCATACCATTGTAAGTACTGAATTTATTTTCTTCTGGAGAAGTTAATCTCACCAAGCAGACTGGCAGATTCATAAATATTGTTTGCCTCACCCATAAACATACATATACATAATTATTATGCTTATGTACATGTATGAATTAACACATACCGGGGGTTTTGGAAAAAAAAACAAAGAAAAAACTCCAGGGGTGGTGCCCCGCTAGACCTTCTCTTCACAAACAGAGAAGGACTGGTGGAGGATGTGATTGTCGGGAGCTGTCTTGGGCAGAGTGACCATGAAATGGTGGAGTTCACTATTCTTGGCGAGGCCAGGAAGGGAACCAGTAAAACCACTGTACTGGACTTTCGGAGAGCTGACTTTGTGCTGCTCAGGACACTGGTTGGTAGAGTCCCTTGGGAGGCGGTTCTGAAGGGCAGAGGGGTCCAGGAAGGCTGGGCGCTCTTCAAGAGGCAAATCCTAATGGCGCAGGAGCGGTCTGTTCCCATGTGCCCAAAGATGAGCCAGCGGGGAAGAAGACCAGCCTGGCTGAACAGAGAACTGTGGCTTGAGCTTAGGAGAAAAAAGAGGGTTTATAATCTTTGGAAAAGTGGGCAGGCCACTAGGGAGGACTATAAGGATGTAGCGAGGCTGTGCAGGGACAAAATTAGGAGGGCCAAAGCTCATCTGGAGCTCAATCTGGCTACTGCCGTTAAAGATAACAAAAAACGCTTTTATAAATACATCAACACAAAAAGGAGGACAAAGGAGAATCTCCATCCTTTACTGGATGCAGGGGGAAACTTAGTTACAAGAGATGAGGAAAAGGCGGAGGTGCTCAATGCCTTCTTTGCCTCAGTCTTTAGCGGCAATACCGGTTGTTCTCTGGATTCCCAGTACCCTGAGCTGGTGGAAGGGGATGGGGAGCAGGATGTGGCCCTCACCATCCACGAAGAACTGGTTGGTGACCTGCTACGGCACTTGGATGTGCACAAGTCGATGGGGCCGGATGGGATCCACCCGAGGGTACTGAGAGAACTGGCAGAGGAGCTGGCCAAGCCACTATCCATCATTTATCAGCAGTCCTGGCTATCGGGGGAGGTCCCAGCTGACTGGCGGCTAGCGAATGTGACGCCCATCTACAAGAAGGGCCGGAGGGCTGACCCGGGGAACTACAGGCCTGTCAGTTTGACCTCAGTACCAGGGAAGCTCATGGAGCAGATCCTCTTGGGAGTCATCATGTGGCACTTGAAGGGCAAGCAGGCGATCAGGCCCAGTCAGCACGGGTTTATGGAAGGCAGGTCCTGCTTGACGAACCTGATCTCCTTCTATGACAAAGTGTCGCGCTGGGTGGACGAGGGAAAGGCTGTGGATGTGGTCTACCTTGACTTCAGCAAGGCTTTTGACACCGTCTCCCACAGCATTCTCCTCAAGAAACTGGCTGCTCTTGGCTTGGACTGGCGCACGCTTCGTTGGGTTAGAAACTGGCTGGATAGCCGGGCCCAGAGAGTTGTGGTAAATGGAGTCAAATCCAGTTGGAGGCCAGTCACTAGTGGCGTCCCCCAGGGCTCGGTGCTGGGGCCGGTCCTCTTTAACATCTTCATCAATGATCAGGACGAGGGCATTGAGTGCACCCTCAGTAAGTTTGCAGATGACACCAAGTTAGGTGCGTGTGTCGATCTGCTCGAGGGTAGGAAGGCTCTGCAGGAGGATCTGGATAGGCTGCACCGATGGGCTGAGGTCAACTGCATGAAGTTTAACAAGGCCAAGTGCCGGGTCCTGCACCTGGGGCGTAATAACCCCAAGCAGAGCTACAGGCTGGGAGATGAGTGGTTGGAGAGCTGCCAGGCGGAGAAGGACCTGGGAGTGATAGTGGACAGTCGGCTGAATATGAGCCAGCAGTGTGCTCAGGTGGCCAAGAAGGCCAACGGCATCCTGGCTTGTATCAGAAATAGTGTGACCAGCAGGGCTAGGGAGGTGATCGTCCACCTGTACTCGGCTCTGGTGAGGCCGCACCTCGAGTACTGTGTTCAGTTTTGGGCCCCTCGCTACAAGAAGGACATGGAGGTGCTTGAGCGGGTCCAAAGAAGGGCGACGAAGCTGGTGAGGGGCCTGGAGAACAAGTCCTACGAGGAGCGGCTGAAGGAGCTGGGCTTATTCAGCCTGGAGAAGAGGAGGCTCAGGGGCGATCTTATCGCTCTCTACAGATACCTTAAAGGAGGCTGTAGAGAGGTGGGGGTTGGCCTGTTCTGCCACGTGCCTGGTGACAGGACGAGGGGGAATGGGCTGAAGTTGCGCCAGGGGAGTTTTAGGTTAGATGTTAGGAAGAGCTTCTTTACTGAAAGGGTTGTGAGGCATTGGAACAGGCTGCCCAGGGAGGTGGTGGAGTCACCATCCCTGGAAGTCTTCAAAAGACGTTTAGATGTAGAGCTTAGGGATATGGTTTAGTGGGGACTGTTAGTGTTAGGTTAGAGGTTGGACTCGATGATCTTGAGGTCTCTTCCAACCTAGAAATTCTGTCTGTATACATAAGCATAAAAAAATAAGTCTAGGGACAAAATCAATCTCCCTATCTTATTTTTTCCCTTGCATTTAACAATCATTAACAGAAGTGTCAACAAAACTCATGTTATAAAGTCACTGATATATTTATAATCTTTGTTCTATTTGCATATGGATCTGTATCACCATGCTTCCATATACGAAGCAGGACATTTAGAATTAGTAATTCTGTAGGGCTGCAAATAAAAACTAACCAAATACCTTGTGATGGTATGTCTAAGATTTCTGATTTCTTCTCAGTTTCCTCCTCTGTCTTCTCATTTATGTCAGTTACACTACTGTATTTTTCTTTGAATGAGATAGCACTCTATAGGAAAAACAAAATATATTTTTTATTAGACAAACAATAAAAAGAATGTATTACCTCCTTTAAAACAACGGTCCAAGGAGAAAAAAGTACAGTTCCACTCCTGTAGCCATATTTGTACCAATCTTGCTACAGGGTCAAGGTTTTTGGAGAAAACATTTTTACCTAACTAGGATTTTTTTTTTTTTTTTTTATTAAAGGCATGCTCCAATGTTAGTTTGAACATGTAAATAGAGAAAAACATAAAATAATTACTTCATTTCCACAGCAAATTCCACCTCAAATGCCAGAGGTACCATAAAAGCATTTAAACTTATAAGCAGCATGTACACTCAAATATTATGCTTTTGCTGCCTTTACAGCTGGAAAAATGACACGAAGAAAACTTAACACTATGTTGAAACCAAACCCATGCTGATACTCTCTCCCCACTTCCAGTCTTAGACTGGGCCTTACCTGTAACATTTACTCCCTTTCCCTTAATGTTTTGTATTTTCAAAATGTTATCCTAGACTTCTAGCCAAATTACCAACCCATATATGAATTCATCCCTGTCATAGCAGACTTCTGGAAGCGCAGCAGTAGACAAATGGCAGTTCAGCACACAAACCATGCATTCGGAGGCACAGGCACCTCCTGTCTCCTGTGGCATGTCTGCCAGTGTGCTGGAAGAGAAAACACCTGAACCAGGACGGAATGGGAGGGCAAAAAGGTGTTTACCCATGTAAATGTGGAGGAGATCAAGGCAGAGCCAGACAGAAGAAGGAGTGACCAGAATAGCTGAGAGAAGTGGAGGCTACACAGAGAACATGAAAATTCATGAAACTGCATTCAGAGAAGGAGAATAAGACCTGTAAAAGAAAAAGAGAAGCAATAGAATGAGAAGCCTAGAGAACGCCTGAAAAACTTATGTGAAAACTGCCAATGGATAATACTTATCATACAAAATAAGAAAAAAAGAACCAAGAAAAATGGGATTTCAGGCACTGATTCACTACAGAGGATTTCAGGGACCAAAAAGGCAAGGATCATTGATCCAGGTATTAAGACGGTATGAAACATGATGGCTTACAGCTTTTTATGCAGAAATTTTAGACAGAGAACCCAACTCGTTTATCTGAAGGTCACAGATGATACCAAGTGAAAAACTCAAGCCCAATAACAAGAATAAAAAAAA
Source organism: Oxyura jamaicensis (assembly GCF_011077185.1). Taxonomy (NCBI): domain Eukaryota; kingdom Metazoa; phylum Chordata; class Aves; order Anseriformes; family Anatidae; genus Oxyura; species Oxyura jamaicensis. The sequence goes on along the minus strand of NC_048893.1, from coordinate 74,611,667 downwards.
CAACAAATCCCACAACACCCAAAGCCAACATAACTACGTCAAAGTCTGCAGAGTTCAGCTGTCAGAAACAGATTTTGAGAGCCCTCTAGTGGCAAAAGTTTCAACATACAGGAATCGAGTAACTACGTAACTGCACAACCAAGACCTATTGAACTCTGAATCCTATTTTGCACTCTTCTGATGTCCCTAATATTGCATTCCTGTAGTGATTTTAGTGGGATGTCAATTTCTCAGAAGCAGAATATATTCATCTTGACATATGTCACAGATATCTGGAAATATCTTACAACAGATACAACCTTGCATTCCTCATGGCATGATCCTACTAATAAAATGCCAATCAAATGCCAACCCATTGCAGCATGCCAATACCCTGCAGCTACCACATCCTGTCAAAACTTTCCTTTCTACCATTTCTATGACAATCTTCGGTCATTCATCATTCCACACCCTCAGAAGATCTATGACAGTCTTAACACAAGTTGTCTTTTTCCATAAAAGTTTAAGAACTTCGTTCTCTCAGGCACAGGGCACATGAAGAAGCTATTACACAGCAATTGGGCCTCAAGTAACAACAGCACCGTAAAATATCCTCTTGTGAGATTTTTTGCCTACCTTTCTCTCATCAGAATGTGTTTCTTCTTCAGTGGGCATGTTGGGCTCTTCTGCAGCTTTCTTTTCTTCTTCTAGTTCTTCTACATTGTCTTTTGAATGCTGAGTTGACTCTTTGCTTTTTAAGACTTCGAATTTCGGCACACTCTGGCACTGCAGCCAAAGTGGAGATACATGGTCATAATGAGTGTGCAATATGCGAACAGCAACATTGCTCACAGCCAGGGACTTTGGAAGATCAAATCCATGATGTGTATCACAAAACACGTGATTCTTGAACCTGTAAATAAAGAAATAAAAAAATCCCTAGTAAGATTGGCAGCACTTATTTTCACAGTTATTCATGAGTATTCAAATTGATGTTCTACACTAAAAGTCACCTAAATCCTCTTTTGTCACATGGCACAGTGTAAGAATTAGAGTTGGATGTCACAATATTCTTCCTGCCCTGCACTGACAGCTGTCTGTAAGCTCCTCCAGAAAACCTGCAACTGCATGAAGGGCATCAGGAGCTTCAAAAATGTAATGGTCCTGACAGGAAGGCAAAGGGACATAATCAGATGGCAGTTGTTCTACACAGTACATTTCTGATAAAACAGATTAATTTAATGGGCAAAGTCTTACACAGGTAAAAATCACTAGTTGTCTGTGTTATAACAATCTCAGCATCTTCCATGTAAAACCCAAAAAGATATGAAAGCAATTCTGATAATCAACAGCATTACACACCTACCAATGCTTCTGACAGCATAGGAATAAGGCTAAGAGCAGCACAGGAGGCTAGCCTGCATCAAACCCGTTATCTAACTTTTGAGTTAGGGTTCTTGCATTTGTCAGAGTAGATATTTAAGTTTATTTATCATTGCAATTCCAGCCCAGCCAAATGCAGAACAATTTAAATATTACTGATTTTCCATCTAACAATATAAAAAAATCTTCTAGTAAAGCACCATTTAATTTTTAATTATTTAATATGGTATTTTTCTTAAATCATATGTACACCAAAAGGCTTTAACTCAAATGGGCACTTGCTGGAGGTCAGTCTGACATTGCTCAGGACCAGCCTTCTAGATACCTTAGCAAAGCTTACAACAACAGGTCCTCAGTCAAGGCAAAGTCACTTTATTCCTCTTATTTGCAGATAGGAAGGCTGCTCAAAAAATTGTTTTGGAACTTGTTCTGAAAAACATATCTGTTAAGTGGCAATCTAATAAAAACTCTCTGATTCAGAATGAACTGTGGAGGATATTTACAT
>NC_048893.1:74575180-74609790 GCF_011077185.1 Oxyura jamaicensis | reverse complement strand
CGTTCACCACTTTGTAAGGAATTGTGATAGCTTAGAATTTATTTTAAGGCATCAGAAATAATAATAATAATAATAATAATTCCAAAGGAATTTCAATTCTCTGCATGAGTTTTATTGTTTTTGTTTTAAAATTGTTCTGTCAGAAACAGGGTTCTACTCTAGCATTTTAAGAAACATATATATGTATATGTGTGTGTGTGTGTCTATAGATACACATATAAAAACACTCCTGTTGTTCAATAAAAAGCTGATGTAAGCGGGATCTTCCTTAGCAACAGGATGGTATGAAATTCATCAGCTGGGAGCCTGTAGAATAAATGCTATTCAACATAAAGGGATCACAAGAAACTGGTTCTTAGTGTTTTCTTGATTTGGGTAGACAAAACCAGGCTTCACTTCAATTAAGAATTTCAGTATGTTGTACCTTACTTTCTTCTTCAGATTGGCCCAAATGCAGAAAGTAATATTTTTGTCCTTTATGACTGCCTGCATATTTCCAGTGTCAGAATCTTCATACATATTAGCTGTCTACAAAGAAGAAGCAGTTTAAATCATGTTTTCTTCTTATTTATATTACTTTGCTTTTCTTAAATTTACACTGGAATAAATAAATTTAAAAGAAAAGACATGTAAGAACAAAAATACAGTGGACCAAGCACATATAAGTTGCATCCCTTTGGTAAAACTTGAATTATTTTTTCTTCCTCTGACATCATCAATCCTGTCAGTCAAAATACTGCCAAATATGGGGTCTTACATTATCCCCTTCAATGGTACTGCCAATCTCCCTTAGTTATTTGCCTTCAAAAATACTTCTCAGTACAAATTTAAAACAAAAAAGAAAAAAAAAAAAAAAAAAACATTTATTGAATAATAAACACTCCTACACCACAGTCACTACAAAAAATATATTTTTGTTAATATAAAACCTGCAAAATTATAATTACATAAGGAGTTTAATCCTAAAATTAGGAAAGACGAATAAGAATTTACAGGAGGTTTTTACTGTCAACAGACATACAACTGGTTCACTGTTTATTTCCTTTATTCCTTTTCGTTTATTTTTGTTTGTTTGTTTTGTTTCCTCTATCAATACTCTTTTACTAACCATACTTGCATATATGATTAATATGCTTAGAATAGCGTGGTGGTTTAACATGGGTAGGTAGCAAAGCAACACCATGCTGCTCTCTCACTCCACTCCTGCAGGCCCCCAGCTACCAAAACCTTGCCACATAAACCCAGTACAAATAGCAAGCAAGATCACCATCTGTACATGCAACCCAAAAAAAAGGATTCATAAATACATTTTCCTGTTTAAATGCATTTTACTCTTCCCAATATCTTATTTTAAAAAATATTTTAGTCATATCAACTTGTATTAAAAAAGTATATAAGCTAATCATATAATCTACTTTTCACATTTGCAGTTTTTTATACACTCAGCTAACTTCTAATTTAAAACATAGTGACAAAATAGGGAACAAATTTCACACTGCGTCCCTTGTTTCCAATATCTCCAACTATCACAAAAGTCATTGAATATCAAACACCTTAATGGTAATGGCAATTTCCACTCTAAAACTAAGATTTTCAGAGGTTAATAAGAAATAGTCTGGTATCTACTCTACATGTGATTTGTGTGACAACATAAGAAAAAAAACATCATACCAAAACACTTGTAGCAAAACTTTTATGCACTGTATATATTACAGCTTCAAAGCAGTAAATCTTACTTACTTTAAGCAGGTGTTCTGTTGCTTCATTGTACTTCTGATGAAGTAGATTCTGCAATTCCAAAATAGTTTCCTGGTACTGAACTATTTCTTTTTCTGTTATCTCACTTGGTGGTGTGTCCAATAGAAAAAACTGCAACTTCTCAATTAACTAGAAAACATTATATGCAGGAAAAGTTTTGACACCAACCCCAGTATACTGTGTGTTCATTCCCTACCTTGTGGGCTTTATAGAATTTTAGCTTATAAAATTTATTGAACCAGCTTGTCACATGAAGACATCTGTTGGTCAAAAATTAGTTTTAATGAAAAACTTGTTGTTGAAATGTATTTTCTATAGTAAAAATCTCAACTACTAGGTCTAAAAAATATGTAATAGTGAAACACACAGCAATAAAATTTTAATTCTCAGAACAATCCTTAGTGTGAAGTTTGGAATTCTGTGATAACATTATTATCTTCCATTATATGCTAATACCTTAACATCTAAGCGTGTGTACAAGACTAAAAAATATTCCAAGTTGGCTGAAGTTTTAAAGACACTGATGTATCACAGGGAAAAAAAAAAAAAAAAAAAAAAGAAAAAAAAAAAGTATTTCATTGGCATTGTATTTATTAGCATACTGTCTAGTAAAATTAAATTTCAAACCTGTTGATAGAATTTGTGTTACTATTCGCTTCCTATCTAAAAATTATATCTATTACGTTAATAAATGCTGCACAGAATCAGGAATAATTTGTTCACTTTATCTGTATGACCTGCTTATTTCTCAAGAAAAAATGGTGAGTTTGGGGCTCTGTATGGCAAAAGTTATAGCTTCAAAGTAGATGAATGACAGCGGTAAAATGACTGTAAATATTAGCATTTTAAAATAAAGTTCAGAATGAAGATTATGGTAGAATTAGTAGTACATAAAACTTAAAAAACTGCTATTTCATGCTAACCACCTGACTATTAAGGAAAACTTCACAATGCTATATTTGGAATACCTTTTAGCTATCATTAGAATTACAAAATAAAAATATATTTTACTGGAGGGAGGATGTTAAATAAAAATTAACATCAGAAGCAAAGAAATAATCAGAAAAATTATAATAGCTTAGGACCAGATATCTTGAAGACCTTTTCCAATCTTAATAATTGTATTATAGAAGAGCTTACCACAGTGGGCTATGGACAACCTGTGGTCTATGAAGCCCCAGTAAACTGTTCACAGAATAAAATTAAATAGGGTTTTTAAATGGGGTCTATCAGTGCATATGATAAACCATGAAAAAATAAAGAATTTTAACAGCAATGTATTGATGCAAAGAACATGTGGATCATTGCCAGTGACGGTATCTGCTCAATCAGACTATAGTCAAAAGTCACACGTTACAAGTAGATGTTAAATTCATTCAGGGGCTCCCATCCTTTTAGACTACTGTCCCAAACGCCATCTTCTTTTCCTCTGTGCCTTGGCATCTTTGCTTCCTGTCCCTCCTCCCCTGGACCTGACTCCTGCCACTCCACAGATATCTGTCCGCATCCTCAGAAGCCTCCCCTTCTCTTTTCTTGCACCTTACTCCACACTGAGGGACTTGCATCACTGCCTCTGTCTCTCTACTTGTGTCATTCCTGAAGTGCTGCTTCTCTTCACAGCTTTGGGCCACAGGTCTCCAGTAAGAGGATGAGAAGCATTAAACATCATCCATCTGCAGTCCTCCCTTGAATAACACCTCTCCTGTCATCTCTGCATGCCTCACCTGTAACGGGAAGCAGCACCATTTATCTGGCAGAGAGGAGAAACACTGTTATGCAGAGAGAAGAAGAGCTATCACTGCAGAGACATATTATGTACCACCTCTTGTCTTCCCTGTGCTCTTCCCAGGCCTGCAGTGCTGAGACAAAGGGAAAACTGGATTACATTTTATGCCTCCCTTCCAGACTCACCAGACTGTTTTTTCTCTTAGCCTGTGAAGTCACAGCACTACTGCTTGTTAAAGGAATAGCAAAGCAGCAGCAGATTTACAATAATCAATATTACTGTCTTTTTATATTTCACCTTTAACACAGTCTGCCTTGATAGTGAGGTGATCCCTATCAACTAGGATCTACAAGATCTCACATTCCTGAGTGGTTAAAATTTTTCTCCAGATACATGAACAGAGCAGGAAAGAAATGCTTGGATGTTCTGGACCAAGAGAAGATAACCACTCTTTTAGCACTCTGACATCACCTCGCATTTCCAGTAGGAGCAAAATAAAAATGCCTATGTCATAGTATCACATAATACTCTACTGATCATACAGTGCAAGGGAGCACACATCTGCAGGACCTAAAGTAGCTGTAACTGCTTCGGTGTTGGATGGAAAACATGGAGGAGAAGGAAAGAAGTGTGTTTGGCAGAAAGAGTTGACAGCAGGGAGTCTAGTGGAGAGAAGGAATGGAAGTGGGCAATTGTTAGGCTTTTTGCTTGGTCTGCAGCGTAAAAGAGAAATGGGAGGAGTTACCTATTGAAATTCTTGGAAAGGACTAGCATATTCCCCCGGTTCAGAACAAGTTAACATAAATGAAAATAAAATCCTAAAATTTGATATCAGCCACAAATTGCTTTGAATTGCCTCAGAAACCATCAATGATTGGCTGTGCATTTTGGGAACCCCTGCTATTACACAACACTTTACTGGCTGCAAACGTTACATGGTAAGACTTTTGTCCACTGAAGAATCTAACTGTGACATGAGCTGATACGTTCTGGCTCAAGGCTTTTAAAATGTAGATGGCAGGGGAGATGGAAGTTGGAGTACTAGAGCTCAGCCTAGAAGACTACACAGAAGTCCCTCAAAGGCACAGCATGTTTAAAGTCAATAGTCTTCTCCTTTAGACCTAACAATAAATCTGTAATAAAAAAAAAATATAAAAACTGAGGAAAGATTACTGGCTGACGAAGGTCATAGCCAATTTCAGTCATTTGACTGTTAAAAAAAAAAAAAGTAGGTGGGGGGAGCAGTATTAAGGATATATTTTAGTGACCTTAAACCAAAGAATACCATTTTAACACTTACATTTAGTACCTGTTGTCCCTTCTCCACAACAAGTTGAATGTCCTTATTTTGATCTTCACGCCATAAGCTCATGAAAGTATTTATTTCCTTTGGTATAGTTGGGTCAGGACTTCCGTCACAAGCAATATAATGCTCCCACTACAGAAAACAACCAAAACTACATATGGGAATGTGGTGCAAATCATTATTAGAAGAAAAAGGAGGATTCTGAAAGACAAATTCATTTAGTGATATATTCACAAACGCATCTAAACAGGACTGTAATACTACCTGGACTACCAGTGATCACTGTGCCAGAAAAGAAACTGTTTACTTCCGTACTAATGAGTTGAGATACTTATGCCCACCTAATACTTACTGTTTATTCTACTCATTTGTTAGTGGGTTCTGTTCTCCTCAGTAGAGCCTGCATGCCTACAAAAGCAATGAATTCAGTACTTGACACAAAATGAGGGGGTGAAAAAATAAATGGCTGAGAACATAAGTGAGAAACCAGGGCAAGTGGAAGAGGCGGATGGTTCTCAAACCAGATACGGCCAACAAAATTGAGTTCTTACACTGGCAATAAAGCTGCTTAAGAGATTTCTACTCCAACATGTTTGTTCTTCCTTTCTCAGCCCCTGAAGATTTCCTTCTCCTTTCTAGCACCCATTCAGATATCACAGAAACCTCCAGGGGGAATCTCAGAAGGATAGAATGATGTTTTTAAAGAAATGATGTAATTTTCAAATAAATTATTGGTCATTTTTATAAGTGAAAATTAATCAACAATCACAACCCACTTAAATCTATAAATAAGCCTAACTTTGGCTCATAGGATCAATCTACAACCTATAATGTAACTTTTTTTATCCATACAGTAAGATATTTAAGAAACCCTGCCTCTCTGTATACTGTGAAGGTCAGTAATGCAATGTTACTGAAGTTTGTGTTACAAACTAAAATGGATCTTCTAAAGCAAAAGCGCTTGCATTCCCAGGCGCTTGCATAACAATTTACACTGACTTCAAAAGCAGTAATAACAGATTAAGTGCTCAGTGCACTGGAAACTCCTGTATAAAGATCGATCAGTCTCCAGGAATAAAAACATCTGATAATTTTTCTTCACCTTCGTATTTAAGACTGAGCTTCAACTTCATCATTAAGAAAGCACATCCTCATAAGCAAGAACACTTGCTCTTTAAGAAAAAGGATACGTTTCATAAAAATATGTATGTCTTACTCTGATTTGAAATTGTTTAGAAATAGAAACATAGCAATTGGTATTATGTATTTCTTTTGCCTTAAGTATTCACAGCAACAGACCAATGCAAACTCTGGTATTTCCCATCATTTACCAATATTTTATTTGAAGATTTTTTTAAATAATAGACATAATTTGCCATTATTTTTCACAACAACAACAACAACAAACATGTTTCTCTTTCTGAGGAATACTTTTCAGAAAAATCCATAAAAAACTGTCCTCTTTCAAAATGACTGCCAGATCCTGTTGTTCACAAATATAATAAAGTCAGAGCTTGTTGTCTACTGGAAAAGGTACCAAATAGCATCCAAATGTGTCAAGACATAACTGTGCAGTTATCATACTGTGCCTGTGTAGCCACAAAAGGCTAATGCCACAGTGGTCTACAATAAGAGCGTACCAGCATCGCTAGGACTGTTGCCTCCATAGTGCTCATGTGGCCACATCTGGAGTACTGTAACCAGAGTATATATTAAGAAATATACAAGACAAAGAGAAAACCCTTGTCAACAAGCCTATTTAACGTTAACTGGAACCAAACTGACTAAATATCATTACCAGATAGCTACTGAGTGATGTTTCTGCAAGATGGGTTCAAAAGAGTGAAACATTCTACTAGACTACTTACATAACTTACTATTTTAAATTTAACTTTACAGATTTATAGTAATATTGGGTAATAATTCAGCCTCCAGGTATGTTACCCTAAATTACAGACATTAACTACATTTTCATGTGTTTCTGGCCCTGATATGTGCCCCAGATTTGTGCTTGTTTTGGCCAGCCTGTCTCCAAATGGTGACATGGTGTGTGATAGTGATGCTGGTGGAATGTTTAAGAGTAGAACAAATTAAATAAAAAAGAAACAACAAATACCAGAACATCTGAAACTACAACTGTCCTTCACTGCTGGGGTAAGCTGTGGGGTCCTAATACCTTGATAACCCATACAGCCTCCTCCTTGACATTTTTATTTTACATGTGAAACAAGATACATAAAGGAGAGTTAGCATGGCCAACTCTTACCCTGAGACAGAACTTGAGAGGTAATCATATCACATATCTAAATTCAAGAAATTGAAGCATTCCTAGATTTGGTAATAAGAGACGTAGCCTAAAGCCTCTTTGTTGTCTGAACTCTGTCACGCTGGGCAGATTTTGGAAAGAAACCTTACCTTTGCATATGCTCTGTATTTTGTTTTCCACAATTGTGCAGACACAAACTTCTCTTCCAATGAATGAAGTTCTGCTAGTTCATACTCCCTTCGCTCTTGGTCCTGTTAAAATATTTGTATAACAAGCAGAGAAATTAAATACTTTTCCTTCTTACAATTATTTTATATCAAAGAAAATAATTTGGGATATTTGAATGAATTATAATTTAAACAAATCCAAATGCTGATAACTGTGGTTTTTTTTTTACATGAAACATTTAATTCAGAAGGTTGCAGTAGTTAGCAATATGCCAGTGTCATCACATTAGTTGCTGAGCCATATGATAAACATTGATGTGTCATATGACTTTTATCATCAGGCTACAAAAGGGTGCAAGAAATTTGTAATTTTTTTATTATAATTTCTGCTATTTAAAATTCTTCTTGCATGTAAGGGAAAAAAATACTCTGTGAAGGACAAGATGCACAGGCAATAATGTTTTTTTTCTGAAAAAAAAAAACAGTTACAAAAGAGAGAAAAAAGCAAAAGGCAAAAATGTTAGTCTCACAAAAATATTTAGATGTTACTGATCATGTCTTTTTCTGAATTCCAGTCTTCTCAAGTTCATAAACATACATATTCAAATACACCTATATATACACATGCACACATGCATATCCGTATGTCTCCCTTAAGATGTAATCACTTCTAAAATTTATACCAAAATTTTCTTGCTCTAGCTGTACTACATATAATTCTGAGGAAGACAAAAAAAATATATGCAATTCAAAGTCAGAGGAAATGGATAAGTATTTATTCCAACTGGAATATGACATACCCCAAAAGTTAACATATTTAACCACAACATCTTCATGTAACAAAACCAGGCAAGACTATCTTGTCTTGAAGAATTTTTCTGAATCAAAGCAACACTAAGTCAAATATTGGCTTAGTGAAAGAATAGAAAAGAATACAATTTCAGAACCATTTATCTTGATTGTACATGTATTGTGCTTTATTTAAACACTAATCTAGATTGCTACCTTCTCAACTTTCAGTGGCTTGGCTAGATTTTTCATGCTTAATTTTAATCTAGCAATGCTTGAAAATCTTCCTCTACTTTGTTCCCAACACTAAGGACATAATTAAATTCTTTTTCATTTATTTTTCATTCAATTTACAGACCCTGTCACAAGTTTAGAAGTGGAGTTAGCATTTTTCAGTAACTATTGTATATAAACTAACTTTTGCCTCAAGCTTTTCCATCAGCTCTTGTTCAATCCTCTCCTTTTCAAGTCTTGCTGCTGCTTCTTGTTCAACTTGCAGTCGGGCTTCCTCTGAAGATTGGGAAATATAACAAGAGCATAATTACATTTTATTAAAACAAGACAAATTATTTTGTTACTAGCTGCAGTGACAAAGCAAGTATAATAATAAACAACATAAATGGGCATCTGCTATTGCCCAGAAATCTTCCAAATGATAAGAATTTGAACCATAGTACTAAAACCCACTACCTGTGGTGCTACCTCAGTCAGCCCAGAATGACACAAGTGGAGAAAGGCAAGCCCTTGTTTCCCCCTCATCAGTAGCAGGAGCACCTTCTTCCTCTACCTACAGCTTGAACAGGCCCAGGTTCTTAATCCAATGGTGAAACTGCCTGATCGGTTCAGTTTTAAGCTTCTCCTACTTTCCTACATCTTTTGGTGGAAAACTCAATCTTAGAGTTATTTTTTTACTGAAATAGATTAAGTTTTAGGCATGTCTCATTGGCTGTCAATCCCCTTCAGGATCAGTTCCTCCTGATCACAGGTTTAGCTTTTCTTTGCTGCCACGTAGCAGACACCAGCCACCTGCTGACAACTGATGTACCTTGTATGTCTTCTCTGGAAAAAAGTCGTTTTCAGAGAATTTATCTTACCTACTGATAAATAGGCTTGAGAGAAGAAAACCACAGAACACTGCATTTCTAACTCACTGAGAGTGTTTCAAAATGTAGTGGTAAGAGAGGAAGAAAATCTAATTCTTCGTGCTACTCTCACTCCCAGGTTCCTAATCATGGTAGAAATAACTAGAGGAAAAAGTGTGACAGGAAAAGTGAGATGGGGGTGGCAGTAAGGTGTAACACAGAATTTGTCCCACACAAGAGAAGAGAGATGAATCACTTGTATTTGTGAAATACATTGATAACAGTGCACATACAGTTAAGCAGATTTTTTGTCTAATTAAAATAAATGATATGTACCATCACTTCCCCTGTAAATGAAGTGCATAGTACCTTCCTCTTTCAGCCTCCTTTCTTCCTCTTCTTTCTGTAATCTCAGTTTTTCAGCTTTGTTAACTTTTCCTTTGCCACTGGACTTTTTCTTTGCAATGAATTAAAAGAAAACAAATGTCAGTATTACTTTCATACATCTGCGGAGGTGTTCACCCTTTGTAACTTAAGCTCTTTTAACGTGATCCTTGAATCCAAATTAAGATTTTAGACTGCCATTGATGCCTTAACATCCCATTCTCCATTTTTCTTTCCATTTTCATGATGTAATATATGCTCTTATATGTAATGGATCATTCTGTGCTAGGTATTCCTGAACACAGGAATATTATTTTGAATGTGGAAACGGAATAACAAGTAGATCTGGTAAGAAAGGAGATGTTACAACTTCAAACATCTTAAGATACTTCTAGGAAATGCATTTTGGGACATTGGCAAGTCTTCTATTTAGAAGCATCTAAACCACAAAACAGAGTTCTCTCTACTGTTATAAAATCCAAACTGCAACTCAAAACAGTTAACTGTTCCAACCAGCACTAACCTCTAGGCTAATCCTAGAATAATAATATTCTAAGTTTGTGTTTCTCAGAAATGATCAAATCTTTCCATGAAGAACATTTCAATAATAGAAGTCAAGATAAACGCCACATGTAACCTACAGTCATGTAACATTAACCAAAGGGAACACTTATTTTTGCCCTGTAATTCATAGGTCTCATCAATACCTCACTGATTTATAAATATATATAAAACTGTAATAATATGCTCAAGGCCAAGCTGTCTTCAAGAGACTTGAACAGCTATATGTAAACCATAATTCTCCTTCACTATGAAGATATTAATGGCCCCTCAGTTTTTTTTTCCCTCACCAGCAAAAAGGCAGATTATTGGATGATTTTTTTAGTTACTTTATGTTGACACAGTCTTATAGTGTTCAATCAAACGTGTAGGATCAGCAATGTCACTATAAAACTGCACTTAAAGACACACAAGGAAAATACTGAATTCCTATTGATGCAGTAGCAAATACAGCCTAGGGTTATAACCATCAACAAGTGCGTATTTAGTAAAATCCAATTATCTTTATTCAGTTTTACTCAGTGTGTACACAGGCAAAAGCTCCCATTGCTTATAACACACTTGCAGTCAGTGTGGCTCGATTCCACCTGGGGCTGATGGAATGATACCATGGAGGAGGGCTGCTCCTGAAGGCAGATGCCGCAAAGACAAGGCCTGAAAACAACACAATTAACAAACAAAGAAGAACCAAACACAAGCACACACAAAACAAAAATAAAAATAAAAGGAAGAGACTACTATCAGAGATGAAAGAGAAAGATGGACCAAGAAGTAATTCAAAGCAAGTTCATGGAGCTTGTGAAAACAAGGAAGCTGACCTTGTAGTGAACTGCAATATGAATTCACAACCAACAGTACTGCTTTAGTGGAGCAAATTTTTTTTGCATATGTGAGAAAAAAAAAGGTATTCTGCATAGTCTCCAATGTATGGAGAAACCAAGGAGTGACAGCAGGCTAAACAAAGGTTAAAAGCAAAGCTACAGATGACTAAATACAAGGTATCAAGGAAGACAAATGACTTGTGTTTTGTGTACTGGCTGAACAATGGCATTCTGCTGCTGAAACGCCAGTGAAAAGAAATTAAATGAAATCATGCATTTAATTTTTCAAAGCAGAGAAAATATGGAATGTAAATGGGTTCAGCAGATGTGGTAACGTGAAAATAGGAGGAGACACATCATCTATTTAGACATCTGACCTCGATGTTGTATTTCAGAGAGCTGAAATTAGGATCCTAAATCCCCATACTCACCGGTGAGAGACAAGTGCTTACAAGGATTCAGTCTGGGAAGGTAAAATGTCTAAACCAGTATGACTATCATCCACAGCATCAGTAAGTGAATACACTTGGATGGTATCATAATGTACAGGAAACCTAAGGACCAAAGGTATCTATCAGGAATGCAATCCTCCTCTTCAACAGAAAAATGGGTGCAGAACGGTACCAAATCAGCACAGAAGCACAGTGCTCTTCTTGCAGAGGTGTAAACACAGAAATAGAGAAAGAGATCCAACACCGCTGACAGGGAGAAAGACCAAATGAAAACTTAAATCCAAACACAAACTCTTTCCACCCATTCCACCTGAGTATTCTTTGTAATATGGTAAATATTGTTAAAAGTAAACCAATTTACAGTGAACTTAAGACATAAATAAGGAACACCTTTGTCATTCAGCACACAGCGTGTTCTCAATATTGTTATGTCGCACTTTGACTTTGACAAGTATATTTTCAGAAATAAATAACTACTTGGAAAGCTACTCACTTTACATTACTTTACACAGCAATAAATAAATGCATAAATGTAGTTTTGAACATAAAGTTTACCATGAAGCTTGAACAAAAACAATGGTGAAAGTTTAGTTCCAACAACAAATGTACAGCCAGCAGAGTTAGCATCACATCTTGCCATATTTGTTACCGAAGCATTTATTTGCAAAACTCTTCTAAAACAGTCAATAAAAAACACAACTCTACCTTCTGCAATTTCATAGAAAGGTCAGTTCATTCCAATTGAAAAAAATAAAAATAAAATAAAATAAAATCCAAATATCTTTCCTTCCAGTGAAAATGAAAAGATCATCTTGCTTCAATTACTTAAAATCGCTTTTTAGTCAACTTGCTTTCACAATCTTATGACTTAACATAGTACCGACAGATCTGAGATGTACAATTCCCCAAAGAATACATTTGAATGTATTCTTTCTTGGGTGGGGATAGTTTCATTTTCCCTGCAACTGAGAATGAGCCAAGGACACGAACTAACAAAATCCCACTTCCTGTGGACTTCTGTCTGTTGTCCACCCCCCCTACCCACCAAGCTCAGTGGCCATCCTGCCTGAAAGCCAGGACACTGGCCTGATGCCCCACCATCCAGTGCCAAGCCAAATGCTGTGCCTAGGCCAAATTTACCCCCTCTTCCCTAGCAATTCTGCAGGCATGCTACGCAGCCTCCTTGTGCAAGGTGCACACGCTGAGTGTCAGAGAGGCACCTGCCCCTCTTCAAATCTGACCAATTGGCAAAGAAATATGGTTCAAAAAAGAAATAAATTGATTTTAAAGAGCATACTATTGTCACAGCACCTTTATTATTGCAGAACAGCTTAAGAATATTGTTTTGTAGATATGAAGTCCAAAAGTATCTGATGCTTACTTTAAATTCAGCATGAAACACTTATACTCATTGAATTTGCAAAACAGAAAATAACAGCACACCATTGAAACGAGCACTGCAAGGTCTGTAGTGTTTTATATGAAATAGAGCATAACATTACCTACCCACCTTTTTATTCTTTTTTGGACCCTAGAAGTTGAGGGGGTGAAAAAAAAAAAAAAAAAAACATCAGAGAACAGGGTATACAGCATTAAAAATCATTAGCAAAGCCAACTACTCTGTAAAGCAAGGTGATACTGCCTGCCAAGAATGGATGATAATTTCAGTATTGTGGACAATTCACTGCTCACACGACCCCAGCTCACCATAATTAACACTCGGGCTACAGCTGTATATTCCTGTTAACCATTCAGCACGCACCAAGCACGTAGCTTAGCCCAAAGCATTATTTTAGTCAAAAAACAAGAGGTTTTCAGCTGTTTCTCAGCCGGCCACCTGGCGCTGCTGACACCCCCCTCGTTAACCCCCGCCGCGCCGCGGCCACAACGGTGGGGGTTAACGGGGACACCCCGCGGCAGCTGAGGCTGCTCGGGGCCCTCCGCAGTCGGCGACAGGCGGCGACATGAGGAGCAGACCGCCCGCCCTCACCATGGCGCCGCCGCGTTGCCGGGGCGACGGCAGCGCCCAGCGGAAGGGTGGTGCCGCGCGGTGCGGCCTTGCCGTAAAGCAGCGCGGCGTTACGGCAGGGCGCGCAGCCGGTGAGCCCCTGACCTTCCCCTCCCCTCCCCAGCGTGGGGACCCGATAAATATCCCCGTAACGGTAAAAACTGTAAATGGTGAAACTGTAATTGCTACGGGAAGTTGGACTGGGATTTACGGTCTTCCACAAAAGGCTAACGGCAAACTGATTATTCTTCAGGTAAATTAAAACAAAAACAATCACGCAAGACTAGAGTTCGGCGAAATGGGAGAATGGCCAATTCTTTACGAGGGAAAGTACTGAATCTTTACAAAAACGTAAGTGTCTTAAATGCTCTGAGCTCTTAAAAAAAAGTCCAGAAAGCCCTTTTAACGTGAAGTCTGTCTAAAAGGAGTTTTTTCTTCTTCCCTCAAGCTGCTGTACCTCGGAAGGGAGTACCCCAAGGGAGCAGACTACTTTAGAAGCCGTTTGAAAGCAGCTTTTCTAAAAAATAAAGATGTGAAAGATCCCGAAAAAATTAAACAACTAATTGCCCGAGGCGAATTTGTGATAAAAGAGTTGGAGGCTTTGTACTTTCTCAGAAAATACAGAGCAATGAAACAGCGCTACTATGATAACAAGGAATAACCAGTATCAACGACTGTATGTAATGATACAAATCCACAAAAGCAATCAATAAAAGAACTGTAATCTCAAAAGAAATGAAAAGTAAATCCTTCCAACCCATTTGAAGTACAAGTTATGACTTTGCTTACCCTTAAGTAGGTGCTTGAAAGATTTGGGGGTTGTATTGTGTGGGTAGCAGGTTTTTCTTGACTAGTTTTGACCTCCTTGATCTGAAACTTCACGTATGAAAATAATTCTGCAGGGAGCAGTGGCAACGTGCTTCTGTTGTATTTCAGTGTACATGCTGAACAGTTAGCTGGTGATCAGCTGAGCGCTGGAATGCTGATTTGAGATGCTGCAGGCCTCATGTTATGTAGAGGATTAATCAAGGCTTTTAAAAGCTTGTACATTTAATGCATCATTCCTACCATAACTGAGCACCTGCTCAAAAGGGAAGTTCTCAAAGGTTTTACCTATATCTGCTTCACATGCAAGACTCTCATTGGCAGCCTGACAGAGGTACTGTGTTACAGAGAACACCAGAGGGTCAGGAAGGGGATGGAGTAGAACAACAATGGTTTAAGTACTTAGACCCTAAAAACAATTCCTCCTCCTACTGCTGATTTGAGGTTGCGTACCTCCTGTAGCAGGAGTTTGGAACTTGATCCTCTCCTCTGGAAGAGAAGTCTGACCCTGGCTATTTGCTCCACAGCTAATTGTTTGTGGACTTTGGCTCAACTAGCACAAACTTGTGCCATAACCGTTACTCTGTATATACTGTGTTTTTGTTTCCATAGAACTAAGTAACAGTGGAGATAGAACAGAAATAATCTTTGAAATATAGATAAGTAATCACTGCAGTAGAACTGCTGACAACAGCAAGTCTATAACTGCATAAATACCAGGAAAGTAAAAAAAAAAAAAAAAAAAAAAAGGCAAATTAGATGGTATGCTACCTTGAGATGAAGTATGTGCTTCAGTTTGTAGCACCACGTTGATCTGAAAAAGTATTCCCATATAACTTACTAACTCCTCTACAACATGTTGCACTTAAAGCTATCCTGAACAAATACCTCTACATACAAAATTCAACTTACCCTTCTTGGTAACTGGTAAAAGATTGTCCAGATGGGATGACTAAAGAGGGTGAATGTGACAGTTGTAGAACAGTAGCAATTCCACACTTTGTTCCCCCCCATAGGACACAGTCAGGAGCGTCTTTTGTTTTTTCTCTTAAGTGTAGAAAAGAGATTTGATAGAGGAAAACATGCACACCTGAGAACGAGCACAGAATAGCTGTTCTGGCTATTTTAGACTTGTAGACAAATTTGAATCGAGTCTGCTGTTACAACTAACAAAAACAAGGTCTCTGGGCATGGCTGAGAGTTAGTAGCCCTTTCAATTCTGGAAAAAGATTGTAGCATGCACCAGTGAACAAGATGTGCAACCTCACCTGAAGGGAGGCTCTGCTCAAAGAGCAGAATGCAAAAATAGCACAGACCGCTAGAGGGATCAGTACTACAAAGCATTTTGACAGAGTGCTGCAACCCCTCTCAGAGGAAGGGAACACCAATGGGCAAAGACAACCACTTTATGTGGCAATGAGAAGTACAAGAAATAAAGTGAAAACAATTGCTGAACACATGCAATTCATGGGATACCCCATGACAAAGACGATGTACTGAAATTCTTGGAGAGAAAACCAAGCAGGGACAGAAATTCACAATACCTGTTTTTTATTACATTACAATAAATAGGAGCAGTACAGTTTGACAAAAAAAAAAAAAAAAAAAAAAGAAATTCCAGATCACTTCACAGCACATACTCCTAAAAACATTAACAATTTTAGAACAAACAGTGGTCTTTTTTTCTTTTTCCTTTTTTTTTTTTTTTTTTTTAACTTAGTAGCTGGTATGACCAACATTCTGGTCACGCAACCAAATGATGGAAAAACTGGATCACACTGCATAAGTTCCACATCAAATAAAGCACAATGTACAAAATGTGCATGTTTCAGTTTACACTATACAAAAATAGTTAAAATACATTCCAGGTAAACATATTACATTAAAGTCATTCTAGTAAGAAGTTGGCACTCAAGAGGAAAAAGCAGAAGTATTTTCAACATGAAAACACGAGACAGTGGAATAAAGAAATGTTAGGAAAGATTTACCATCTATGTAGCTTTATGTAAACTTCAGACAAAATGATTTGTATACAGTTTGATGGTCTTTGAAGGTAATAATTGTATTGCTTTATAGAGTAGAAGATTGTGTGTCAGGATTTACCTGACAGAGATCCTGTTTTTGTAACAAATTCTATGCAGTGTAACTTTTTTTTTCTTAAGTTAGGGAAAAAAAAAAATAGGGCAATGAGATTGGTTAAAAGAATTTTCAGTTCTGAGAAAACTAATGATAAAGTTGTTTACCAGTGTTACATAAAGCTACCATAAGAAGGTGTAATTCCCTGACACATGGCAATTTAATGTATTAACATGGTAAGTGATTCACATGTTTCTTTAGCAGTTACTATCAGAAATGATAGTACATCCAGGTATGTTTTTTGAAAGCATTTCAAATAGGGAAGAGACAGAATAATTATGAGATTAACGTGTGCAAGCTGCAATCCAACATGCTTTACCAAATCTTTACAAATATTAAGACAAAACTGCACAACAATGGCAAGGATGAGCTTTTTTTTTTTAAATGTCTATAAGGGCAAACGTAAATAGATTGTAACAATTTGATTGGTACCTACAGATCACACTGAAAAAACTACTTACATATAGCTTCATATTAGAGCTATAATTGATCTGCATTTGATGATTAAGACACTTCTGCTAAATTTATTTCTCCTACCATTTTTAATTAAAGTAACATGATAATTTTAGACCAGCCTTAATTTTACATGCAGTGTGACTCAGTTACCAAAAATCTTAAACGTCATCTTAGGATTGCTTTTGTTTGTTCAAGATATGCTATCCAATTTTGCTATGCTCTTCATATATAATCAAGAGCATCTAAAATGTGCAAATAACCAGCTGTCTCCAATACATCTTTTAATCTTGGATGCTGTAAAATGTTTTGTAACATTAAGAATTTGTCTGTATTCCTTACCGGCCCTTAAAATATAATGCTATTCTCCTATTACCATTTTTCACAATCTTTCATATTCTGAAGTATATTTCATATTGAAGCTGAAAGGGGAGAGACTGGGTTTTTGTGGGGGCCTAGAGGAACAAGCAGTGCAGGCAGGGAAAGGTATTCATTTATTGAATTCTCAGCCACGTTAATTAAAGAACATGCAGCAATCCAGACAGTATACTTCCCCTGCCAGCTCTGCAGCTCTCCACCTAACAGTCACTGCTGTATTTTTCTTTTTGTAGAAAGAAAAACATTGCATTTATGCAGTTGCACCTTTGACATCATATATGGTCTAAGTTACATTGGTGTATTAGAATTCTACTGTGTAAAATTTCCATGTAATGGTTTAGCTATACTTTAGGTTAAGGCAATGCTGCTATTTCCTGTTCCAGACTTCCAGGATTTACCAGTCCAGTGTCCTGAATTATCCTACGTCAATGTCATATTTAAATTTTTAGGGTACACTGAAGTCACACTTTCAAATTTTACTCTGCAGCTGACTTAGGGACTAGTGTACCTTCTGGAACTGAGGCCACAGCTAAAAGCATCTAACAAGGCAACATTTGCAGTAAGATGACAGGAACTGGCAGCACTGCAATTACTGGCTCCTACTTTGGTGCAGAATATCTGGACTACTTCAGTACCAAAATGAAAAGCTTCTGCAAAAATTCTGCATTAATTCTGATCAGGAGAAAAAAATAAAAGAAAAAAAGAAAAAAAATCAAATGAAAATATAACCACAGAGAAAGACAACATTAAAATCTTGGTCATGACAGTCTAGACACTGGAATGCCACTCACCAACCACATAATCTGTGCAACAAAACCAGCACTTCACAAACATCAAACAAACATTGAGTCTGGGAACAATATTCTACGCTGAAGATTTGTGCAAATTCCACACCGTTTTATGGCATTGTGGATTTCCAAATTATTTGCATGAAGCAGCTAAATTCAAGCTCATTAATTCATTGATTTGAGGTTACTAGAATTTAAAATTCCCTCCCCTATTTTTATATAAAATAGGCATCTGGAAATATTTCATGCTACCCTTGGGGAAAAAACAAATTGTTTTAATTTGCTATATAATTTAGGAGTCATTCTGATTTAATTCTTATGATAAATTCTGGATCCATGTATGAATTAACCTAAGAATTTGAATCAACTTACCTATTAAGGCTTTCTAGTTTTTCCTAGAGACACTAAGGGTGAAATCCTGTACCTACTGAACAAAGCTACTTAAAGATAATTTACTGCTATGGGGTCAGGAGAGCAAAGATGTCACCTTGGTGTCTTCAGAGACAAGAAGTTACGTGAAAGTCTTAAAGCAATGCATTAACAATAGCAAATCAATCTAATTAGAACTTTTACTTTTTCCATTGCCAGATGTGCATTATTGTCTTTTTTTAAATTTTCTTTTTTTTTTTTTATAGAAAAAATATAGTATTTAAGGAGTGACCGTGACAAATTGCAGTGAAAAATTTTTTTGTGAAAGTTTTATCTTTACATTCATTAAAGTTGATCTGAAATGCTACAAGACTAGACGCCTACAAGCAAAATCTACAGGAAGACTATAAAGGCTTCTGGTCTTTCTATATTGCAGTCAGTCTAAATTAAAAGGAAGTCTGAAATGAAAGTCTCTTTTGCTAAGTAATCCGTTTTCCCAACCAGATTTAAAGAAAAAAAGAAAAAAATAAAGGGGATGTTAGAATGTGTAGAGCATCATTTCATTGTTTTGTCTGCACACAGAACGGAAAGTTCACAATCAGTAAGAAAAATAGGAAGTTAACAACTGTGCATGCACCAAAGAGTCCTAAGACAGTTCTCAGGTTTTTGTGTGTGTGTGTTTTTTTGTTGTTGTTTGTTTTGTTTTCTTCACAGGCATTGCTAGTTCAAGAACCAACACTCAAAGAATACTGGCACTTTAAGAGGAATGAAGTTTCCACTGTCGTTTAAAACAAGCATTCAGGTAAAGCTAACAGGATCATGAAGCAGAAAGTAAAGTAATGCTAAAACAAATGCTAATAATTTAGTGTAATGTACAAAAATTACTTAAGTACGTCTTAAGAATAAGGATAAATTGTATTTACATAATTATACACTTTGTCTTTGTCTTCTTTTTCTTCTTTTTACCGTCTTTGCTCATCTTCTCTTTGTGTTTTCTGATTTCTCGAACTAATGTATAGAAGGCATCATCAACACCCTGAAAAAATACAGAGGCACACACATTAAGATCACATTAACAGACTTAATTGCCTACATAAGTACAGCCTGTTTTCATCTGACCAGATCAGGTGAAGTGTGTTCCATCAGCAGTATTGCTGCCTGCCAGGAGAGCTGATACTGTCTTCTCCTTGCCGAAGCCTTCACAACATCCCTAAATCAAGCTATGCATTGGAGGAATTGCTGGGACACCAACACCCTCTTGAGCATTTCTAGATTTTGGGAATGGGCACCTTGGGAAAAATGGATTGAGATGGATGGGGGACTACAGTTGTCTCCTGTTATATATGAGATGCACATATAACTGCATCACGTCTAATTGCATCACTGTACATGGGCATCAGGGCCCACAGGATAGCAGCTCTATGCAGCAGCCAGTCAGTCAAGCATTTGAACATCTAGTCCTGGCTATAGGCTGTTCCTCTCCTGAGGTCTGAGGAACACTAAGACACCCAAATGAACTATTCTGACACCAGCAACAGCTAGCACCATCTGCCTGCCCTTTCTCTACTATTCCCAAGTTGGACTTAGAGCAGCCTGTGGGTGAATTACAGCCCAGGAGCTGACCACAGACATCCGCAGGTACAACTCTGTTAATAATGTGACTCAGGAACATGTATCGCTCTCCTGTCCACATAGATGGGGCACGTATTGTCCCACCTCAGACTAGAAAAGCACAGGCACCACATCTTTAGATTCCAAGTATATTATTACTACTAGATTTCAGAATAAAGCTCTGAGGCATTAGCTAGCTTTGCTTATACCTCAATAATCTACACTTTTAAAAGTAAATACAACTATTTGCAGTAAGAATTTGGTACCAAAGAGGTGGTTATGATTAATCTACATATTCATGTCATTTGTTAGGCATACCAATACAAGTAATCACACCATTTTATTTTTTTTTTTAATCTTTACATAAGCAAGTCAATCAAATCAATCCGGCATTGCAATAATAAATTAGTATTTGATAAATCATTCCATTCTATCATGTACAGTCATTTAAATATCTCCACAGCTCCGACAGTTAAGCTACAGACACAAATGCTAACATTTCTTCACACTGAGTAGTTTTTCCACTTTTGGGGGGGATAATTATAGCCGAAGAAAATTAGCTGTTTTGACCAGAGACCTGTATACCTGATGTGAACCATAATCAAGTACAGTGTTATACAGTATACTTTGAAATGACCTATTTATGTGATACAGTTTATATTATTGCCTACCTTTCAGGCTGCCCCAAATCCCAACTGAGTATCTGTGCTCTCAGTAAGACCTTTACATTTAATACTGACAGCTATAAAAACATTAAGAAAAACTTTATTTTTCACTGTCTTACTCCTTACATTATCTTTTAGATACATCAGAAATAGTTGTGTAATGTTAATGCATCACAGTAGTCAACTGCACCACTATAGAAACTGATCTAGAAATTTGGCCCTACAACAGACAGGCAGATTCCTACCTCTTGTCAGCTAGTTTGCCTTCAAGCTGCCAATTAAAAGCAAGTATTAGTTTATTCCTGTATACCTACTTTAGCGGAAGAGCAGAAAGTGAACTCTGAGAAAAGGACAAAATTAAAAGGTCAAAAATCAGCTTATTCATTGCTGTTTCAGTCAACTACGGAACAGTGATGAAACCATTATATGTTAAGTCCAAATGACAGCGAGGTGTTAACTAGCTACACCTAGAAAGCAATGCTTCCAGTATAACAAATTTATTAAAAGCTTTCATGTGTCAAGTTTATAAACATGTTTACAAATAACTAATGTTAGATCAAAGTCCTTAGTAGCCTTTCCACCAAAAGTAAGAGTACACTCTGCAAGATCTCATGACATATATAATACTCTTGCAAATAAGTTGCTCTTAAGTTTTAAAGTATTATTTGTCAAAACAAAATTGATGTACCATACCTAGTAAAAGTACCCACGGTTCTGGAAAACATCATGTCTTCTGAGAGTTAGAAAAGCTAGGTATTATTTTATAGATAACTACTGTATTTTACCTATAACTTCAGCCTTAATGCACAAGGTACATTTGGCAATGTTCATGTAGGGAAATTATCTACATACAGTGACGGTTCAAAGCATATCTGCTACAGTTCTCATCTCAGACAGTCAACTAGGAGGAAAGTACTAAGAATCAGTCACAATAGAGAACAGTTTCATTCTTACAACAAGAACTTCTACACAATATTAATCTACAGGACTATTCATATTTCCTTACAAAATTACCTCAGCACTTCAGATTTTTTACTGTGCTAGAAAAGCATTCATTACAAGGACAGCTGTTAGCTTTAAGTGGCATCTTCTAAGACAAATTAAACAGAAATTGCAATTTAAGTCTTCAAGTGAGCAGTCTACCTTCTTTAAACTAGGTTTTAAGTAAATACAGAGAAAGTTACTCATACAAAGTAATATTGTGGGCCTTTTATCACATGACTTCACAACTAAGGTTGAAATCTTATTCTACTTAGTAAGGTGATGATCTTTTAAATACAGTGCATGTTGCAAAATACTTGTGAAGAACAACTTTCATCCTTGCACTTACACCTTTGTAGAGCAAGCCTTTAAAGTTACTAATGACATATATACTAGTTTCTGTATTTTAACAGGAATTCCCTTTGTATTTAGGTAATAAATATAACATACAAAGCATTTAGAATATTTGTGTTAGGACTGAGGGATTCAAAATAAACTGATATTTCAGTCTGTGGATTGAATGTTGAAAATGAAATAAGAACAAGTGGAAAGTCTGTTCCCTAAAGGCATCAATACTACAAAATCAAATGTGGTCAACTTCCCCAGTTACTTTTTTCTGTAGCAAGGGACAGCATGCAGCTGACTTTTCTCCCTCTAACAACGGAGTTACTGTGCACAAGCTTCTCAGGAAGCATAAGATGTACTGAATGAAGGAGTGCTTTAAATCCAGGCTTAGGATTAGAAACTCAAAATACATGATGTATGCTCCAAGCTATACCATACAGCCACAATAAAGGTATGTTTGCTCTGAAAAACAGGCTGAGAGTAGGTTGCTGCATACAGGACAGAGCTTGCTCTTGACTCTTGTTTTTCCAAAGTGCAGCTAAGAAACATGAAAGGAACAGAAAAATCCCACTATTCCTGCAGAAACAACCTGATCCTGGCTACAGCTTCTCTTTGGCACCACAGTTCTATCATCTTGTGGCCACACAGAAATCTGGCTGTCTGGTTATGTGATTACAGGCACGTGTGCAACTTGGCAACCTGAATCTATCAATAAGAAACCATAAAATCATAAGGAATTGGGATTCCTTAAGGACTGCAGCCTCAAATAGATAGATCTTCACAAAAGTTAGAAATAGTGGAAGAGTCTTTTAAATATATTTAATAAATACTATAATACACATACAACAGTTGTGAGAAAGTTAACATGTATGTCTGTAGTTCCATGTGAAAATCGTTAATTTTAAGCAAAAATCTGTAAGTTAATGAACTTTCATAATTCAAGTATTTTTACTAACACAGCTCATCCTGAATTGCTTGTCTAGATGCTTCATTTACACCATAGAGTAGCTTTTCATTATATTATGTTTTTTATGTAAAAACCTCTTAATGCTTTCAAGAGAGAAATCTTTTGAGGATCTTACACTGAGTTTCAGAGTTTTCTTCTTGCTTGTTGGAAATGAAAAAATGAGCAAAAGGTTTTGTGTACTTTCTGCTTTATGTAACAACCAAAGGAAATAAAAGCTTGGAAAGTGACAGCAGTTAATAATAATCTGGGTAGTACAAGGTTGCTCAAAACTTCGGCAAGATTAAAGTAACTAAAAAGGTACCTTGTAAGTGGCAAGAAGATAACTGAATATTCCTAGAGGTACCAAAACACTCTGAACCATCAAATTTGACTACCCACAGACAGGGAAGGAAAATAAATACCGTGCATCACTGCAAAGTGTGCTTTGGTGAGTATTTCTGAAGTTCTGAATACCAGGTGAAAAACTTGCATCATTAGGTGCTGCTCTCCTTAACTTTTCTACTATACAGCAGACTGAAATAAAATACGTATGTCACGGAATGGGAAGTAATACAAGCCAGAGTGTTTTAAATGCTGGACTTGTATGCCACTAGAATCACTACTGAATTACAGCTGTACCACAAGAATTTTGGAGTATGCTTCCTCCAGCTTAACCTCCTGAATATGAAGCTGCTGAAATGACTATCGGTACCTTGAAGATTTTTAAAGGGATTCATTCGACTATGAAGATGAATGTCTTCTCTCCTGAGAAGGCACTCTGCAAGTTCTACAGTCTTGTATCCAAGACTATTTTTGAAATAGGATATGGAAAAAGAAACAATATCCATTGCTGACAGAAGAGATTTCCCTTGATCTGGGGAAGAAATAAGATGACATACTTCTTTTGGAAGCAGGCAGAAAGAAAATAGGAAGCAGGTAAAAAGAAAGTGTACGTTCCCTGAGCGATATTAAAATATTAATAATAAAAGAATCCCAGAATCTGAAAAACAAATAAAACCACAGTTCCCAACATCCTATTCTCCTCCCAAGGAAGTCTAAGAAAAGGAAAAGCAGAAAATTCAAGATCTAGTATACCAAATGAAATTTTACTTCAAGAATTACAAATGAATGCTTTCTTTACTAGACTAATTCTGATAATGGGGATCAAGTGGGAAATTATTTACTGAGTGAAAAGGAACAAACATTCCCATAGGAAGAGGAGCTCAAGGAACAAGGTCAAACTTATATCAAGGTGGAGGGCAAGGGTTTAGTAGAAACACTTAAAATATCTTACATGGAAACAAAGGCACTTCACATCGTGGCTATATTAGTAAGACAGCAAAAAAAAAAAAAATGGCATAGTTGGCTTTCAGAAGACTACAGGAAGGAGGCCTAGACAATTTTAATTCTTATTTCATTTATCAAAAGCAATCATGTCAAGTTGCTTTAACTACAAAAATAAAACAAGGTGTTTCCATGGCATTTTATTAAGATATTTAGGTGCAAGAATGTGGGGAGCTTCATAACTGAAGTTTTAAGTTTCCTGAAAAGGAAGCCTTTGATACAAACAGTATCATAAAGCATCTCCTCTTAAGCAAATATCTGAAGTTGCATCTTAGAGCAGTCATTCACTCTTAGCTTTTCAGTGATATAATAATCCTGAGAGGATCTAGTAAAAAAAAAAAAAGAGTTACATAATAAAATCTCTCCCCCCTCCCTCTGAGGATGATTCCCTTATCGAGTTATATCTTCCTACAGATACGATAGTCTTTTTAAGATGGAATTTGAATTCCACTACCTTTCTGCAAGGTGTCCTAAAGTGTGAAAAACACTTCTTGAAAAACACGCTATCTTTTAAACAACAGGAAACTCCATATCATCCTCCTGCTTGCAAAGTATATAAGGAGTAACAACCCACTTTCTGATTTGTTGCAGAAGAAGGTAAAAAATTAATGGATTAGTAATATATGCAAGGAGCTATTTTGATGGTTTATCCAGACATCACTGGAAGTGATTGAGACTAGCACTGTTTCCACATCACAGATCCTTCTCTCCTCCTTCCTATTCTTCTTACTTGGAGTGTATCACTAACGAATTGTTTGCAACAATTCTGGATATTTTTTTTTCCAGTTGTACTTCACTGTTGCCTGTCCCCTCCCTCCTTTTTTTTTTTTTTTTAAAAAAAAAAAAGTGAGGAACTCCTCTTTCTGCACCTCAGAAGGCCTATAAATATTATCTTCTCCCCTCAGCTCATCAGCTGAAGGTTCACTCAACATCCAACTTCAGTAGTATCTGCAACTGATCTGTATTAAAATATTTTCCTTTCAACTTCCTGACACATGAAATTAAATCTGTACTTTACAGATGGAGACCCTGACATGCAGGAAAGACCTCATCTTACTCTATTTATCAAAAACCTTTAAAACAAAGCAAATCCATGTGTGTACAGTATAGTAATCCTGATTAATATTCCTAGCAATCTGATTCATTTTATATCTTAAATTATGTAATTAATCATAAAATCTCTGATTTGCAATATATTCTCAATCAGTTTTATTTGGCAAATGATTTGTAGAACTTACCCTGTTACATTACAAGACTTACCCTGTTACATTACAAGGCATTTTTTAATTTTCACGCACCCTGGAGTCTTTTCTTCTTTGCTGATTTTTTTCACTCTGTACTGTCGAATCTCTCGCACCAATGTATAAAAAGCATCCTCCACTCTCTGCATTGTAAAACACAACTCCTTAAAAACTGCTTTATTATCAATTGACATATTGGAACACCCATGGCAGAGGAAAAAGCACCAGAATTATGAGCTTTACTTGAGAAAAAAATGTGCACCTCCAAATGGTCCACAGCAAAGCTGTGTTCATATTGAGTCCAGAGATAAATATCAAAGATCCTGTCCATCACAACAGCACAATGGAATAAAATTCTCAAAGATGTCACAGAATAAGCCCCAGGACCTGCCTTCCTACCTGACAAAATTTCTTTCAAATTTTCTTTCTTTCTTTCTAACAAAGATCAGCTTTGCATTTAAGGTACAGTTTAAGATTTAGCCCAGAATCCAACTTTGTCAAGCAAACTTTTTTCTCCTCATTAATATATTTAAAATGCTGGGCTTGCATATTTGTTGCTTGATAAGTACTTTTTAATGCAATGAACTGAGACATGCCAAAGAATTTATTGCTAACCAGTTACCATGAAATCTATTCTTCAAGACTTCTTTTCTTTTCCTGTGCCAGGTAGCACTAGGACAAAACAGAATAAGAACAATTTTCTTCTATTTCTTCCAGTGCTGAAAATAATAGAGCTTGTATTTCTGAATCTTTTCACACATTTTTGTGGGCATGACTGTATTTAGCAGGCACAAAGCCCTATTAGATTGGTAACTAGGGAGTACTTGCACACAGTTAGCCAACTATTTTCACTTCTTAGCCAAAGTGAGAACCCATTACTTTTTGGGCTGGCAAAGTAAGCTTGTTTATTCTGTCTTGAAGTACTTGCTTTGCAAAAATCTGTGCAACAAGTTAACAAAGTATAGAAAAATTCTAGATCAGGCAATTCCATAGCAGGTTACAAATAAATAAATTCCCCTAAGAATACTAAATTTCATTATTGTTTTTAAAGCTACTTCTAGAGCAAACACAATGCTTCCAAATTTAGGAGAGTGAATATTTGAGTCACGGCAAAGTGCTCTTTAAGAAGTATATCAAGTGTATCTATTTCAGAATAACTTTCAAATGAAATACTTATTGTAATTACAGAGGTTATTCTTCCATGCAGACAAAGCAACAAGTTCGTTACTGATCACGTTTAAGGGCTTAGTTCACATCCACACAAAAGGCTCACCCACTCTGCTCTTCCTGGGCTACTTCAGCACCCGCCAGGGTTGATAACAACACTATGTACAAACAGCCTGTGATGTTCTGCTGCTCGCATCTTCCTTTGGTTGAGGGGAGCTCTTCAGGCATGCCAGGGCAGTGTTTCACTCTCCCTGGTCTCATGCCTTACCTTTCTGCAGCTATGTGTTTATATCACTTAGAGATGCTGAGGCCTGAAGAATGGTGTTAGCAAACACAAGATGAAAAGGTACAGTGCCAGCCTCAAGTTGGCGTTAAGGTTTAGCTGCAGCTTTTAAAGGGGACAGTAAATCTTTCATTTGCATTCCTGTCAGTCTCATCATTTGTCTCCTCAGTTATATCAAGTGTTGTTAATTTACTATAAGGTCAATATTTGGAATAACAGTGGAAGAGACTGAAGATCAAGGAACACAGTACAACCATGTAAGCCCCAAAACCTTATGATTATCCAAACACACAATCCAGGTTTGTATTTGGCAGTTTTTCCTTAAGTTCTCTCCCCAACCCACCTTTGTACTATACAACTTGTAACAAATATAGCTAACATCTACTGCTGCAGTTACTGGGTCATTTTGCTTGACCTGTACAATCGGTTATCATATTTCAGACTCATTCTTAACACACAGCTGATGGTACGTCTGACCTACAGCCATACAAATTTTGAATATTAAATGCATTTTATTCTAATTTTTTGATTGTATCTGTTATACAAAACGCGTCCTGTTAGCATGTTAGACAAATTCCCAAGTTGTCTTACATTTCAGGTCTGAAAGTTTGCAAAATTTAAAAGAGCCATTAAAAACAGCCAAAAAAACAAGTAAAGCTCATACTTTCGCGTTTTCCGAGAAGGCATGGAAACATATTCCATTAAAAAGAGGAAAGAGTAAACACTGATCCACTGCTATGTGCCAAAGCACAGGCTGTACAAGAATCAACATTTTTGCAAGTCTACTGTTTTGCAGTAGAAATACCTAATTTGATTATGGAGCTTTCACATAAATAATTAGATAATTCTTCAAAGTTTATTGCCAAATTCCCCATCACCATCAGGAGCTGTGATTTGCTCTAGCAATGCAGAGAGAGGGAGACAGACAGACAGAGTGAGAAAAGAAATTGCTACTACTGCCACCATCAAGAACAGTCTTATGAAGTCTGTCGAGAGAAATTACTCTGAAAGAAAACTGTATACAAAGAAAGACATTTGATAATTTCATTGGTACAAGGTGGCATTTTAAAAGAGTCAGATGCTGGTTTTAAAAAGAAGTCATTATAACAGCAATTTATTTTAACAGCTCTCAGTACTTTTTCCTTAAATGAGCCTGCCTCACACACCTGGAATATAATCAATCAGTTCTTTTAGCGGACATAAATGGAAGTAAGAATATCCTTTGGCAAATATTAAAAACTTAATTAAATAGCAGTTTAGATGTGAGCAGTCTGAAGAACCCATGATCTCTACGGCAACGTTGCCCTAGATGCTTTTGACTTAGAAGACAATCTTTCTTTGCAAGTAATCATATTTTAAATTGAATGTTTGGCTATTTCAATAAGGACCAAAGCATAACCAGGAATTTTCACCTGTTCTGCTTCTATAAACAGTGCTTAAAAGAGATTAATGATGGTTAACCTTGACATCTCAAAAGTGTTCCGATCACCTTTATACACTTTATAAGAGTTGGTTTCCTAAAGCCAACTATTATACAAACAAAAGTATTCCTGTGGACATGGGCAAAAAGAATGATCCTCACTTGCATAAAGGTATACCTGACAAAACTTTGCAGATGCAAAGTCAGTTCAGCCAATCCCAGGTGATATATAAACCTGCAAAAACCTACTAGCTCCTGCTAGTAGGAGCTAGTTAAGGCTCTTTCTGTTTTTGCTGTCTATAAATACAATGCTTCAAAGGACTGCAACTCAGCCACATGCAGAAGTAACTTTCACTAGTTGGGGTGGTAGCATTTATTTAGTTTAGAGTTGTGTTATCTTATGAAGGTGTGATGGTTTAACTCAGGTGGGCGACCGAGTTCCACCACAACCGCTCTCTCACTCCCCCTCCTCAAAGAGGAACGGAGAGAAAATACGATGAAAGGGGCTCAAGGGTTGAGATAAGGACAAGGAGATCGCGCAGTAATTATTGTGACGGGCAAAACAGACTCAACATAGGGAGATAGTAAGATTTATTGCCTATTACTAACGAGCTAGAGAAGTGAGAAACAAAGGAAAGAAACCAAAAGCACCTTGCCCCCCCCATCCACCCTCTTCCACCTCCTCCCCCCAAGCGGTGCAGGGGAACAAGGGAATGGGGGTTATGGTCAGTCTATAGAAATTCTTCGCCGCCGCTCCTTCTCAGTCACTCTCGTCCCCTGTGCTGTGGGTTCCCTCCCACGGGATGCAGTCCTTGCTGAACTGATCCTGCGTGGGCTTCCCACAGGCAGCAGCTCTTCAAGAACTGCTCCAGATATGGGTCCATACCACAGGGTCCTTCCCTCGGGAGCACACTGCTCCAACCTGGGTCCCCCACAGGCAGCAGCTCCTGCCAGGTCACCTGCTCCTGCGTGGTCTCCTCTCCACAGGCTGCAGGTCCAGCCCAGAATCTGCTCCAGCAGGGGTCTTCCACAGGCCGCAGCCTCCATCAGTGCAGGTCCACCTGCTCCACCGTGGTCTCATCCCTGGGCTGCAGTGTGGAACCCTGCTTCACCGTGGTACTCCATCATGGGCTGCAGGGGGACATCCTGCTTCACCATGGGCCTCACCACAGGCCGCAGGGGACTTCTGCTCCGGCGCCTGGAGCACCTCTCCCCCTCCTTCTTTGCTGACCTTGGCACCTGCAAGGCTGTTCCTCACTCCTCTCACTCTCCCAGCTGCTGTGTGATGCAGCGTTTTTTTTTTTTCCCCTGTCTTAAATATGCTCTCACAGAGGCACAAACAACATCACTTATTGGCTCAGCTCTGGTCAGCAGTGGGGCCCTTACCAAACATGGGGCAGCTTCTAGATCTTTCTCACAAAAGCCACCCCTGTGGCCCCCTGCTCCCAAAACCTTGCCACATAAACCCACTATAGAAGGTTAAATATCAGATATCTCGCTATGCTCACATAAATTCTGCACAAAATCAGAATTGCAATTATGAATTTAACCACTCAAAAGTTAAGAAATGCCAGGATTACAGCTGTCTGTCCTACCTGAAATTTCACCCTTGCTGTGCACATGTACCCTTTTTTGGTTGCCTCTATTTATGTTGTTAGGTAAACAGCAAAACTGTTTTCTTCAGCATCCTGGAGTCATTCAGCACAGATGTTGGATGCCAAAGTTCTGTTCCAACATTATCAGAATGTTTTTTTTTTTTCCTGAGGCCTTGTCCTTGGGAAGGACTGAACTTTTCTGGAAATATTTTACATTACAAACAAGTGGCGCAAAACAAAAACCTCACAAAAACAAACAAACAAACAAAAAAAACCACAACTCAGCCTGCACTGTGAAGTCAAGTTATAAATAACTGAAAACAGTATTTTAAAAATGGAAAGTGTTGCACAACTATACACATAACAGCAGCTTTGAATGAAGCATAATATTGTTAAACAGTTACAACAAATCCCTAAAAGATTACAAGGCAGTCCAAGCAAATTGTCTAAATTATCAGCTATTTGTGCATCTTACCAGAGATGTAAGAATAAATGTCTGTAAACACTGCACCAATTACACACAGGTTCTCTCCAGACATCACAGCATAAAAACAGCATCCTTGTCATATAGGTCAATGTAATTAAACACTTCAGAAAGTGTATGTTCTCAGCAACAACTAAAGCATACAGCAGCTCCTACATACCGGCTTTTCCTTTGAGTCTAATAAAAGTAGGACAGTGGCATTAAAGGATACCCCCTGATCCACATCTTAATTGCCAGTTAGAACCAATTAAAACCACATACACTAGCTTTCCTAACAACTTATTTCTGCACTTCATTTCAGTGTTATTCCGTTTCATATTTTTGACCTAATCTATCACTTAAGATCTTAAATAACAACTGAATTAGTTAGAACAGATGTAAGATTTTGCCAGAGCATGAAATGCTTTCATTTTAAAAGATATGCCTTGGCAATCAAAACAGAGTAGACAGACAACTCTTTTGCATTTCTGCCTCTCTTACTTCCCAAGAAAGCTTCTCTGATTTAACTCCCACAAAGGTGGGGCGCAGAGAAGACCTAAAGCAGCTACGCAGCAGGGAGCCCTTCAGCAGCGCATTAGTGCCAACATTTGTGTGATGGCAGGTACAGGAAGGAAGGAGAAAAAGTGTTCCTACTGCTGAATACTCATGTCAGGCCTTCTGCACATTCCAGGAGTTATTGAACCATCAGCTACACTTGTTCATAGACAGAAGTTCTGCATGTAGCCAGAGTATCCGATTTTTATTTTTTATGACAAGGACTGAATTCTGCTCAATAAAAATATAGTCTATGGACCACATCCAGCTCACAAAATGGCTTGACCCTCCCCCCCAATTTAAAGAGTTACTTTTGAAGAAGATATATGTGCATTTATATTTCTAGATAAATCAGTGTGACTTAAAAGTCACAAAACATATATATGCATGTATACACATATATACACACTCATATACACAAATATTTAGATGATCTTGCTGTAATTAAAGAGCAGGTTCTTTCTCCAATTCACTTCTATCTTCTCAACAGTAATTTATTAACATAGCTTTATAAACCTCCAGCATGAGGAGGTTTAATAACACAATGTGTTATGAACACCAATATGAAAGAACCAGCAAACATACATAATGATTCAACATTTAGAATGCAACATTCTCAGCAGAGACTAGTATGTTTCTTCACTTTAAAATCTGAGACCTTTAGGGACTCCTTATCTGCAGAGGGTGTAAAGCTTGACTTTGAAAAACAAAAGGCAGCCAGACGCCTTCTATTATATTTCAATTGGCACTACCAAAAATACAAAGTCACAGATTAGAAAACAAATTGTAGCAGTAACAGTTCATGAGACAAATTTATTGTCCTCTGAAACAAGTACAAACCTCTGGCAGACCTCTTAAAAGACGTATCTGGATGAAAGAAATAGTACTAATAGTACTTCAGGTAAAAGAAGACTAGAAGAGTGGACAGGTGTGGTGATTTTTGGGCATGCAGTTTTGTGTTAGGCTAGGCATGGCAGACTGCTTGTAGGAGTAATCTTCAGTTTGTGGGCGAAGGAACCTTCTTCGAAGATACACCCACTTTCATTAAAAGCATGCAGGAGTATTTCCTAAACAATGCCTGACACTTTCTACAGCAGACAGAACAAATTAAGATCTATATGTTAGTATACAATTTGTATTTCAAACCTTAAATGTAATTTCAGAGTTCTTCCTTTTTATCCTAGCATCTCAATGACAGCCACTAATGCATGAGCTTCTAAACATTCTAATTATTCAGACTACTTATAAGTGCCACACTCTTCAGAACACTCTTATGGCCTCGTTTATTGACAGCCACTGAAGTTCTGTAGTTCTGTTTTCCTTATCCTACCTGACAGAGGTTTACAGGCTCTCTTATTGCCAGAAGTTAGAATCCCTTTGATTCCTCAGTGAAGTTTTACTTAGCAGCCCAGGTTTCAACTTGTCAGAAACTTGGGTGGATGTAGAAAATTTGCACTAATGAAATATTCACTTTTCTTTATCCAAAAATAACTTGCATACTGTCCATGAAGAAGTTCTGCCAAATGATGCAGCTGAATGTATTCAGCAGTTACACAGCATTACTTGAATTGCAGCATTCTGCCCTTATTTGTCTTTTTCTGCTACACCTACTTCCCAATTCATAGCTTGCATGCAACACTTCTGATTATGCAGAGAGTACAAGTTATTTGGCCACTCAGGCCTGGTTAAATTCCGTACTGAGAGTCTTTACTCTTACCAAAAAAAGAATCAACTTTTTTTTAAGAATACTTTCTCAAGCACAGAACCAGTTTCACCTGTAACTTCCAGCTTATCTTCTCCTGAATATACCACCGTGATATATACCACCATGTGCAGCTTTGTTCCAGAAGCTTTGTTCTTTGTTACAGAACACTGAGAGGGCCCTAGTCCTGCCTCTTCCACCTACAGCAGTGGAGTACAATAAACAAGTGTTTGCTCTAAAAATGTCAGGAGTACAAGTTTACATAAGCAATTAATCCTGTAGAACCACATTATGGTTTGGAAGGGACCTTTAAAGATCATTTGGCTCCAGCCCCCCTGCCATGGGCATGGACACCTCCCACCAGACCAGGCTGCCCAAAGCCCCATCCAGCCTGGCCTTGAACACCTGCAGGGATGGGGCATCCACAGCTTCTCTGGGCAGCCTGTGCCAGTGCCTCACCACCATCTGAGCGATATATCTAATATATCTAATATCTAATCTAAATGACCTGTAATTTCAAAGATGACTTACGGTCAATTGCTGAGCTACAAAATAGGTTTATCAAGTATGTTCAACTAAGGCTAAGTCAATACCTGTAAGAAATATTATTTTGGTTACCAATTAAGCATACAAACAACTCAAATTCTAGCCTTATGTTAAGAATTCTGCAGCTATCTGACAGTGGAGTGCAATAGCAGTGAGGGTCTCATTCTTTAAGTTTGTGCAACTGAAGCAAATCACACATTAATAAACAACTACCACTTGTCAGTGAGATGACAGAAAAGACACCAAAAGAAT
This sequence comes from Oxyura jamaicensis, assembly GCF_011077185.1. NCBI lineage: Eukaryota > Metazoa > Chordata > Aves > Anseriformes > Anatidae > Oxyura > Oxyura jamaicensis. The sequence goes on along the minus strand of NC_048893.1, from coordinate 74,576,405 downwards.
TTCTGCTCTGCAAAAGACATCCATTGATATGACCAAGCAATTGTCAATACCCAGAATGATTAACTTTATGATAATTAAGATGGGAGTTCTATATTTTTATCTGGTAAGTTTTGAGCTTTACCTGTCTTGTTTTTGCTGATGTTTCAATGAAAGGAATTCCGTAACTTCTTGCTAAATCCTGAGCTTGTTTTGTATCTACTGTTCTGGAAGGCAAATCACATTTGTTTCCTACTAGCACCATTGGGACATCTTCAGAGTCTTTAACTCTTTTTATTTGTTCCCTAAAGAAAAAGACAGATTTTATTTAATAGATATTAATAGTTTATACAGTAGATTTAAAACCACTGAAACAAAATGAAAATAAAGCATTCCAATGTCATCACTTATACTGATCTACCACACATACACTATAAAAAAAACACCAGAAAGTAAATTGACCAATCCTATCACCATCAAGTATATTATCTTATTTTTAAAAAGGCTGACTTTTTCAGTAAGTTTATTCATCAACAGTGCTCTTAAGGCTAAACTGCCACAGCTTATCATTAATGACAGCTTGTCATTACACAAGAATTCCCCCCCGGGGCCGGCCCCCCCAAAAAAAAAAAAACAAGAAAAAAAAAACAAGGAAAAAAAAACTCAACAGTTTATGTCAGAACAAGCCTAAGCAGCTCTGGTATAAATCTTACTACTGATCTCTCATACTCAGCACTCAATACCCAACTCATTTGCCGAGATAAAACGCTGTCAAAAGCCCTATGCCTGTTGCCTGTACTGTGTTTTTTGTGTTGTTTAAGTCAGCATTACAAACCCTGCTTTTAGAAAGGGGGCTTTTAAACTTTGTCTGAAGACCACTGGTCTGGTACTCTACAAAGAGAAATTTGGTATGGAGGTCTTTTCAAACACTAGCTAGAAAACATCTTTACAATACCATTTAGATGTACAAGTCAGGAATCTCAAATAACGATCACTCATTTCATTTCTTTTGCTTTCCCAAATAATCTGGAAGCCATTTCTTTAATTAACATTGTCACTGTTTTGATATTTACTTATAAACCCTCAGCTTCAGACTGTAAGGCCATCCACAGGTACGTGAATGCAAGAAAAAAAAAAAAAAAAAAAAAAAACAGCATTTGACCCAGTGTTGAGATAAACAGGGAAGGCCTTTTTATACTAGTCTGCAAATCTGTCTTTGTGGAATTATATATATATATATATATATATA
>NC_048893.1:74536924-74575080 GCF_011077185.1 Oxyura jamaicensis | reverse complement strand
TATATATATATATATATATATATATATATATATAAACCTTTGCACTCCTTTTTGCCTTATGTCAACACCTTGCTTTCTTCCTTCCCTTCCTCTTCTACAGACATAGGAAGCCCTTTTGTAGAATCACAGAACGGTTTGGGGTGGAAGGGATCCTAAAGACCATCTAGTTCCAAGCTCCCTGCCATGGGCAGGGACACCTCCCACCAGACCGGGTTGCCCAAAGCCCCATCCAGCCTGGCCTTGAACACCTCCAGGGATAGGGCATCCACAAGTTCTCTGGTCAACCTGTACCACTGCCTTACTAGCCTTTGAGTAAAGCATTTCTTCCTTGTATCTAATCTAAATCTACCCTCTTTCCATTTAAAGCCATTACTCCTTGTCCTATCACTACACACCCTGACTAAGAGTCCCTCCCCAGCTTTCTTGTAGCCCCCTTTTTGGTACTGAAAGTCACTATGAGAACTCCATAACAGTCTGGTTAGATAAGGAAGAGAAGTTTAGTGGGTTTTTTTGTTTGTTTGTTTTCCTGAAACCAAGAAATATTTTATATTTGTCATCCCTGCTGTGAGAACTCTTTTAAGTGTTTCATTTTTTGTTAAGTCTCTGGTACCAATACATTCTTTAGTTACAACACTTTATACATAATAATATTTACAAAAAAGCTGGCTAACCCAATTTAAATTTGGAAAAGGAACCGTCCTGAAGCAGAGAGCCCACAGTACTCTCCTAATCACATAGTTGCTCCAGAAAGATAAGCCAGTAGTAAACTATTTTTGTGGCTAGGAATTTACCAGTTCAGCTACTCAAATCAACACACAACAGAGTCAAATAACCTGAACTGCCACCATACAGGAGAAAGTGAAGCTGTATGATCAGGACAGTAACAGCTCCTGACTTTGATTACTTTGAACTGTCATTGTATCCCACCTTAAACAAAGAGCAGCAACTTCTATCTGGTACAAGCTGAAGTTGCATGTTTTGTAAGTAGATGTTGAGTTTATGCTTATTACTTACACAGATTTGTCAGCATTTAAATACCTAACCAGGAACAGCTTAGCATTATTTGTTTGGGATTAACCTTAAACTGAAGCTGCTAAACTCAGTGATCTTTTGTGGGATTTGCATTGCCTTCTAACAGAAGGTAAGTATAATTCAGTAATATTAAATATTATTAATTAAATATTAAGTAAAATTCAGCATAACGTTAACCTACTAAATTACAAGTGGCCTGGTATGGTAATCACCAGGAGAGACTGGCTACTATTTCCATTTTACTGTAGCTGATGTCAAGAAAGCATGAGTTGACATTTTATTAAGTCAGCCATCACCCTGGAACTGAGATTTCATAAGTCTCTCTCTCTCTCTTTCTAAAGGTGTTAGAGCTCACATGGTACTCTAGCAACACTGCACAGGTATTTTTCTTCCCTTCCCCCCACGGAAGGAAGGCTAACAATTTATATTATTGCCTATAAAGTTTCAACTGTGTAAGTTTTCCTATCTTCACACACAAAATTATTTATGGAATGAGCAGTTTACCTTTAGATATTTGTTCACTATAATAAATAATATCCACTGAGGCAGAAACATTAAGTCACATTAATTTGTAACGTATCTAAAAGCTTTTCTGTTGTCTGCCTACCTTCCAAATGAAGCAGCAGACTTTCAGATTACCCAAAATTACAGACCTAAAAATGCATACATAAATTGAAGTGTTGCTTATTTGCATATTTCCCTTTAAGTGCTGTTTCACAAGAGATCAATCGTTATGCAGCGTAAGAACAAACAACCTATCCACCTAATACAAGAGTTAATCAATCGTCTTTCTATATACACACCTATAATGGTGAATATCTTCAAAAGATTTTGTATTGTTTATAGCAAATACACACAGGAAACCTTCTCCTGTTCTCATGTATTGGTCCCTCATTGCACTATATTCTTCTTGACCTGCTGTATCAAGAATATCCAAGAGACAGGTTTCCCCATCGATTACTACTTGCTTCCTGTAGGAATCCTAAAGAAGAGAAAAAACATAAGCCTTGGTTAAATACAAACAAGCGAGATTTCATGCACCCATAGCTCAAAAAGTTCTAAAATTGCTTACTAGTATTTGAGCATAACTGAAAACACTCAAGTTAAAATCCAAATTTAAACATGTGCAAATGACAGCATAAAAACATTGATAGCCCATATATATACTAATACAGTAATCCAGAGTTGGAAAGAGCACTTACAGGACATGTTCTGATCTGTATTCTGCATCTTCAGCAAGTAACCCTGTATGTGTGTGCATGTGTACATATACACATACAGAGGACAGTTCTTATTCCACACCAAGGAACACAAAGTACAAATTGGATCCAGATCAAAAGCCTCTGCCTTTGTTAATATAAGAATCGAAAAAACTTGTAACAATTATTTTAAAAAGTTTAAGTTTTCTCAATTTACCAACAAATAAAGAGTAAAATTTGACTTCATTCTACAGATATTTATGAAAACACTGTGCCACAATGTACAACAAAATTGAAAGGGTTCACAAGTAAGAGAACTATTCAAAGAATGTATGCCTCTGAAATAGAAATAACGTATAAAAAGCCTCCAGTGTTTGAGACAGGAAATCTGTTTTGTACTCCTAAGCAGGTACATACAATAATAGTTATTAAATTATCCAAGTTTACTAGATATAACTGAAGTTCAAGCTTTTCAGTCAAGACAGACCAACACAAAGCACGAAGTCAGATAAAAGCCCTAATGGGTTAAGAGAACAAATGTTGGAACAAATTATTTCAACTCTATCAATTCGAAGTTTTTAGGTCACTGATTCAAGTAGCTGAAATCTGTACGAAGTCTCGAACAGCTACATGTTAATGCATATTTATGGACCTTTTGGTGCTAGGTTTCTGTTGAATATATAGTTTTAGCAATAACAAGAAGATGAACATTAATTTTCCATACAAAATCTGAATTTGCTATAAGTACCTGTATGTTCTAAATAAAACCATGTCAATAAGCTTTAACAATGTCATTGAGTAGCGTAATGAATTATTCTCAGTAAACAGTACTCGTAACACATAAAAGGTGTCAAGACGAAATCATGGCATTACCTTTCAAATTCTTTAGGTAGAGCTTAACATAATATTGCTTCTGTTCTTATTATATAAACAGGATCTCTTTAAAACTCTCACTGCAAAAGTGAGCCTAAGTTACTAAGAAGCAAGTTAAAGTTGCAATTCTAACTTGAAGATGAATTCAAAGTGATCTTGCTTCCTCTGTACGCATTTTAAGGTGCTATACATCTGTTTCTATGCACTTTGTCAATTTGGTGGGGTTTTTTGTTTGTTTTTAAATAAGTTTCTGTTCTTTCTTGTTGCTCATCCTAAAAACAAGCATTGTATACAATCAAAATCTTGAAGTAAACAAACTCTCTAATCTCCTATTTATCTTTAGCCTGGCTATCATTCAGCAATATCAGATAGAACAATATTGACCACTTACCCTTTAAGATACAAGTTAAACTCCAACATGATTTTAGAAATTTATTTCATAGAAGTGCAAACTTAGTGTTCAAGTAAATACTAGGTAACTTTAGAAAAATATAAGCAATGTTTAAACATTGATGCAGATGAGACAACTGCATAAACTCCACTAAGTTTTAAAATAAGGTTAACGTTCCATGTCAATGCTTAAAGAAGAAGAATAAAACCTACACATCTCTATTCCACTTTACTTAAATTCAACAAGACATCACCCATGTCCTATGATTAACTTTATCAAAGTTCAGTGACATACTAGGAGAACTTCTAGCATTATACTAGCCATGTTTAAAAAGCCTATTTCATTTTCACCCCTTACAATTTGACCACTACTTTAAAAATACGAAAAACACTTCTTATAAAGCCTGTATTACTCCTTTGCACCTTATCACTTCAGAGGAAAAGAAACTCACCACAAATGAGACCTAAACAAAAACTTTACCTAACTTTCATCAGAGAAAATATTTTTTTAAAAAATTCTTCCTGCAGTAAGTGCTAGCTTTAGTATGCCATGCTAGCAGCAGTAGCAAAGATGCACCAGCATGAAGCTCAGCACAGGTACAAAAGCAAGGAATGCCTTGAGAAGATACTAGTTTTGCTCAATTCTGGAAGGAAAATTGTGTCACTAACTAGAAAGACCTGAGATGAAAGGAAAAAACAAAGGATGCGGGAGAGAGGATTCAAATTTGAGATTTCCTAAATTACTGAAAAAATAAAACATTTTGCTTTTTCAGTAGTTTTTGGTTTCCTCTCTGCTAAGAAGTCAAACATTAAATCCCATTTGTAGGGAAGAAAACTGAACCACCACATTAATAGCTCAGGTTACTGAGACCCCCAACATCACTGTGGTAAACCCCAGCCTATACATATCACAGATAAAATTTAAATGTTACCATGCTGTGAAAGTTATCAAGTCTAGCAAAAAACATAGTATGTACTGAAAAGCTCAGTGCCAGTTATGCCACTATGGTACTCTTACTTCAAAATGCAATAGCAGAACCCAACACGGCCGGGCTCCCCTTTACCAATGAAAAATCCCTTCTTGTGAATTTTTAAAAACTCAGTAGCTTCACTGTACACTGGAAGATACTGCAATAAAGAAACACCTAATTTAAGACTATCAAGTAAAACCAAAATGCAAACTAGAAATGTATCTCAAAGTAGTACATGACTCCAAATATGAATTTTCCATTTTTCCCAGTATGCAGTCATTACCTATATCAAAAAGTTTTAATTTAATTAATCACGTAGCCTGCTGTTATTGGCCTTTCAAGCCATAAAAATCACACAAATTATGCAAAAGGAACAATAATTCCATCTGTTCACAACTAGCACTGATAGCAAAACATGATAGGTCTCAGCTATGCACTATATATGGAATTTATCTGAAAAAAAATCTACTGCTTAATAAATCCCATCTCAGAGAATAACTTGTTTTAAGAATCCACTATACCAATGATTTAATATTAGAATATCACAGCTACTAAGACTAAGCTATTACTAAATGTTGTTGGAAGTTTCACAGGTGCACAGGTTATTTAAGAACACACTGACTTAAATCTTAGTATTCCTAAATCACTCAAGGGATTTTGCTAATCCAATTAAAAAAAAAAAAAAAAAAAAAAAGCATTTGTCAGCCAACTAGGCATGCTGTTCTTTCTCTAAGATATTTAAGACATGATCCACAGGCTAGTACTAAATATACTGATGCAGTGAAAATAACTATTGAATTTTTTTAAAAAAGAAGTCATCACACAAGATATTGCAATTAAAGATTTAATAAACCTTGACCAGTAGAGGGCACTAGTCCAAATGCTCTGCATGTGAGGCCAGATTTCCAAGGGATAGTATACACAGTCTTAGAAAAAACACTTAAAATTGCTTGGCTATAAACACGTGCTTGGACATCCATTTCAAGTGGTATGAAATTGCAATAAACATATAAAGCATGCATTTCTGAGAATCAGTAGTCACTCAAACATGCACTCATCTTAATTTTTCACACCACCTCCCCATCATCTGGTAAGACAGAAATCTATAGGATCTAAGATTTATATTTATACCCAAACAGGTCATGAAATTTGAAGCTTCCCAAGCAAGTAAGCCAGTTGTTGATTCACTCATTCTAATCCACTGAAAAGAGCATCAATATTACAGAATGCATCCATGATTAAGTAACCAGTTGTTTTTTTTCCCCTCTTCAGCTGCAGTCTTAGCAATGCAGGAATTTAAGTGTTGAATTTCACCTTGTTAATCATGAAAGATTTAAAGCCACTAAATAACCACGGAGGTATAGAAACTGCTATATATAACAAACACTCAGCTCTTTTTTCTGTCTTCTCCAAAATATGTACTTAGCTTGATTATTTGCCTGTAAGGAAAAGTTAGTATTTTGGTAACAGCCATATGGCAATAAAAGGAACAGTAGTAAGTGAAAAATAATAGTTGTGACACTACCAAATCACCTTATTAGTTACTTGTCAAAACAACTTCAGCATTGTTTCCTTATACTGCATGAAAAGACAGCCTCTATGGCTATTGTTCTTTAATCAACCCCTACCACCACAACTGCATCTGCACAACCTCGCAACCCTTCTGAACAAAATGGGATTCTGCCCTGGTGAGGACTGAAGCATTTAAACCCCATTACAAGCCCCATTTGCTGGAACCCATTTGTCACCACGAATGACAGACCACCCCCATTACAACAGAACTATTTCTTCCCTAGAAACTTAACTATGTGATTATTCTACAGTGCTGTAAGCAAGCCAGGTGATTTACCATGTGAGTAGAAGCATCCAGTCTCCACCTTCAAGGTCTCAGGATTTACAAGACAAAAATGGTAACTAGCACTCAGACAACCTGCAGGAGTTACTGAAGACCAACACCACTCCATTCAACAGGTTGTTGATGCAGGTAACATCCATTAGGCTAACCGTTTCTTTCTTTCAGAAGAAGATATTGATTATGGACCACAGCATCACAGTCATCCTGCCCGTTACTAAGTAAGAACCACTGTTCTCGGATTTTATGCCCTTTCTACAAGGGCTGTGTTTTAATTTTATTGTTTTACACTAAAAATTATTTGGCATGCCTCAAAATACTCAGCTTGTTGACTAGCAAAAATCCCTCACATGATTTAGGGATACTGACATTTAAGTTTTTGTGTTCCTAAACTGTTTACACACGTCTGTCCTTATAAGACATTTTCTAATACAGAACCTCCACAGTACTTTTTGTGGTGTTTAAATACACCTCTAACCTAGGAAACCCAAATGATTATGAGCATGTATTACAAACACCAACAAGTTCCTTCTGCAAGCAGAAAGTAAAACCCATTTTGCCTGTTCCTCTCAATGAGTTGTGTACCCTGTTTTTTAAGCATGTTTTGAGTTGTCATTGTTTTTGTTTTCAGCCTTTACATCTTCATAATTGAAAGAGCTGCCTTCCTAGTGCTAGTCATTCTTCCTCTCTCCTTTTCACAAAATCTTAAACAAGCATACATGAGGTTACTTGGCCATTTAGCAGACAGACAAAACACATGTGCACATTAAGATAATCCCAAACTTGAGCCAACACATCACTCTTCGGGGAATATTACCTCAGGTCTATACTTCTAAAGACAGCCTCCTGCCATCTCAGGGCACTGGCTCCTTTCACTCATGTCCACCTGAAAATGACTACATAGACATTTTCTGAGTCATCATTTTAAGCCTAGATTTAAACCCTTGTGATTCCTTGAAGTGAGCTTGGAAGTGACCCATTGTATAAACATATAAATGAAGTCATAAGCTAAAGAGCTTCAGTGCTGGGAACATAAAAATCTTGGGTAAATTATAGTGTCATTTCTCCTTTTATACAGTCTGAGGTTATTAAATCCAATGATCCACAGGAGATTTTAGACAACACAAGTATTTTTCTTATATTTATAAGGCAAGGCTTACCTGCTCATTAAAAACCTTTAAAATACCGTAACTTTTAAAGCTTAAATATAATTTCAGATTTTGAAGGCCTGTGCCATGTATTCCAAAGAATTCACTATAGCAGCTACTTTACACCTTTTTCTAGACACACAGAAACACACATTGACCTGTTAAAAAAAAAAAAAAAAGAAATCGGGTTCCAAATTTTTGCCTCATTCAGCACAGCATCCCTGAATACATTGCTAACCATGTGAAACAGATCACTATGATAAAAACTGAGAAAGCTTGACACGTGCAAAGTAAAATTGCTCCTTACACATGACTTTCTTCTTTGATGTTAAGAGATTGATGCAAAGCCAAAGTTTTAGCAGGCATTTTCAAATGAGTTTGGGGAATACTTTCCTACCAGGATCCTAAAATCTTGCATTCAAACTATCCAACAAACCATAGCAACCAACGGCATATTTTTGTTGATCAAAATTGTGAATGTTTTAACCGTGTCTGTTGTTTCACAGTCAGACCAAGAATTAAAGTGATTTACTCATACTGGTGTGGTGCGGACCTTTACTTTTGAGCCCTTTTAATACAAAGTCCTGTTCTATGATTACTTTTTTTTTTTGTGGTAAGCATCCAAATGTAAGCAACTACCATTACCGCTGATAATCCCTCGTCACAAAAAGCACAAGATTAAGTTGTTTACCTCTATTGTAGGGTCATATTCATCCACAAAGTGATTCTGAATTAACTGTATTGTCAAGGCACTCTTGCCTACACCACCAGCTCCAACGACAACAAGCTTATATTCTGTCATTTTTAGCAGACCTGGTGACAAAGAAACCAACATTAAGCAGAAGAGAGTCAGGCTCCAACTAACGAGGATGCTGTCAGCGCGTTTTCATTCACTGCCGCGTTCCTTTACTAGCACCGGAAAGCGATCCTCTCCCGGAAAGGCAGGACAAAAAGGGACGAGGGAAAAAAAAAAAAAAGAAAGCGATTTCCCAGGCAAAATCACACCTCTGAAGCGCGGCACGGAGCTCCAAGCACCGACCGCGAAGAGGCTGAAAAGCAAGGGACTGGTATTAACAAATTCAGGCAACACCCGGCGAAGGGGGAAGACCATCCTCACTGCTTTCTCCCCAAATTCCCGGGAGGCCGCCCGGCTTTCCCCGGGGCCAGGGATGCCTCCCCGAGCCGAGAAGAGCCTCAGGGTCACGTCCCTTTACCGGCTCCCCACCCCCCCGGCCCCGCACCTCCCGGGGCCCAGCCCCGCGCCCGCCCCGCCTCGTCTCCCCTCAGCGGCGGGCCGGGGCCGCGGCCGCACCGGCCAAACTTTCCGTGCCGGCCCGGCGGCCGGGCTTTAAATTAAATTAAAAAAGGGGGAAAAGGGGAACGAGGTAGGGAAGGGTTGACTCAGCACAAGGGGTCCGGGCTCCCGGAGGGCGTTGGCCACCTGTCCCGCCACCCCCTGCCGCCGGCGAGGGCTCCGGCTGAGGGCAGCCGGCAGCCCGGCCGCTCCCCCCAGTAAAGGGCGGCAAGGCGAGGGGTGCCGGGCTGCGGGCAGCCGCTTCCCCTTCAGCGGGGGACGAGGGAGAGAGAGCGGGCGAGGGGTGCGGGAGGAGGGCGGCTACCTGCGTGGTGCTGCGCCGAGCCGCGGGGCGACGGCGGCGTCTCCGTGCCTGCCTGCGTGCCTTCCTTCCTGCCTCGGTGGGCCGCCCCAGCGCGGCGGCCGCTGCGCCTCACTGCCCGTCCCGGTGCGAAATGGCGGGGGACGGGGAGGGCCGGGGCTGCTGAGGGAGCCGAGCGCCGAGCGGGCGGGCGGCCGGATGGAGGCAGGAAGGGAGGAAGGGCGGCGATCGATGCGCTCCGCGCTCCCCGGGCCCGCCCCTCGCAGCGGCCGCGATGAGGGAAGGGCAGGGGAGAACGGCCTTGCTGCGGCGCTGCCCGCAGGGGGTCTCCTGGCCGCTCCCCCCCCCCCCACGCTACCACCGGCGGGCAAAAGGGCTAAAAGGAGCCTTAACCGCCCCTGCACGGCTTCGCCCTGAGGGGGAGACGTTGGCTGCTCGGCCGGGGAGGGCGGGGGAAGCTGGCTCGGTGCACATAAAAAGCGTTTTTATCCCTAGCCGGTTTCAAAAATGTCAAGTGAGCCCGGCTGAATCGCCCTGGAGCTTAGGCGTCCGTTAACCTTTCGCTAATTTCAATATAAAATGCGGGGCTTTGTTGGTAGCTGCCAGGGTGCTCTGTACAAAAGTTAATAAACAGAGCTGTTTGTTTGGAAACACACAAACAATTGCACGACGAAGCCTGTTTTCTTACTAAAATGCGAAAAGTGTAATTGAACTGTAATTGCAAAGAGCCAGCATGCAGGTCCTTTACACGCCTGTGTTGTACCCAAAGCTGTGAGATTTTTTGAAACGTGTCGCCAAGTCCCAGATAATGAAGCTTGTTCCTAATGAAGCTTTTTCTGAGGGTAGCTGCGCTCATGTCGACTGGCTTACACCAGGGATTAATTTGTGCGATTTTGCTTTCCCTCTTGAAATTGGAAGGTCAAAAATAAACACATCGTGCCTACACATCTGGTGATCAAGGGTTTTAATATAAGAGGCTGGAGCTTTATTCTCCGCAACTGCGTGCGCCACAACTTTCAGCCTCTTTCATTCCCAGTGTGAATCTAAGGCACTCTGACTCTGGGCCATTCCCATCTGAGCAGCAAAGGCATTAACCCTTTGGGACTAAGCCATCTAATTTACAAAATGTGTTCCTGTGATTAATTTGTGTAAATAAGCCAAAGACCCCGTGCTGCTGTTCGATTCTACTCCCTCACGTGGAAGGTGTTAAGACTTGGGCAGAAAACAAACACATCTTTGAGCTGTTGTGTGAAAAATCCTGTCTCTTCAGACAGAGCCTGGAAAAGATCAGACAAGCTGCTCTACTTGTGTTCTTGAAACCAGTCTTTTCTGCCATCAAAACCGGTGACAGAAGTCCTATGGGAGCCTATGTAACGATTATTACAGTGCACTTTTATGTAGTGGGAGGGTATATATTGTCATGAAATGCAGGGAAAATGAAGTGGGGAAGTACCTTATGATTCCCATTTCTCCTCTCCCAGTGACTTAAGTTGAGCAACCTGGTAGTTTTTGTGTTAAATGTCTGTATTAGATTGTTTCTCAACAGCCTCAATTAAAAATACTCAAAAAAATACATATGACAGTGCAACAGATGAGATCATCTCACAAATCATAGTTAAAACTGTGTGATACGGTATGCTTATTAAGTAGGCTATCTCGCCTGAGCAGATGTAAAACCCAAAAGAAAAACCTGCTTTCAAAGAACAAGTAGCCTGGTGGTAAAACCACAAGCTTAGGATGTGGGAAACCCACATTCCCGTCTGTGGTGTGAAAGAGGCAAAGAAAGGATTTGAATGCAGATGTGACTGAGGTAAATGCCCCGATCAGCTCTTTTAGGACAGCAGGATCTTACTTTCATATTTTGCTCCCCCTAGGAAAATTATGTGAGTGTTGTGGTTCTTCCTAATGCAGTGGGAAAATGACTGTGTCACAGGAAAACTTGCCCAGTTGTGCACATAATGCTGATGTTCAACAAACAACTTTGATGGTTTGTTCTCATCTACAGAGCTTAGTATGGGGAGAAGCTGTTCATCTTTAAACCCACACAGTTACAGCTGGGATCACAACAGTATCCGGAGAGAATCTCCTCTGTGAAAACTTCAGGCCCCGATGACAGCTTGAATCTCCATGTCTCCATATGATGATCTCAATGAAATGTGCAAACAATCATTGTGCATATAGTTGGAAGGCAAAATGAATTGTTGGGATTCTGGAAAAGCAGGATGCAAGGCTTCATTTTTTTGTTGTTGTTGTGCACATACTTGTTTATAAATGTCCATGGCAAACTTGTTGTTTGCTTTAATTAATTTTAGAAATACCTTCTCAGGCTTTTGGATGAAGTGGTTTGAAAACAAGCTGAAATAAATGAACTGAGCAAAAATATTGAGTTGCATACCATGCATTGATATTAAAGCTGTTGATAAGTCAGCAGAAGTGATGCAAAGCCTCCTAGATTTTGCAGAAGTGTTGTTCAGTAAGTTACCAACTTTATTTCAGTGATTGTTTCTTTAGTGCAATTTTCAAAGAGAATTCTGGACACCGGCAAAGAAGATGAATGTCCTCAAATACCAGGCACTTCAGTGTGCTGGAACTAAATAATTTTGTTAAGTTAAAGCATATTCATGAATTCAAAGGCTTCCTCATGTTTGCATTAAAATATTTCAGTCCCAGTCTTCTGGATCCTCCATAGATATGGATCTTTGATGGCTCTCAGGAGAAACCACCAGCCACAGCTCCCTCATAATATCAAGCACTAGGCCTGAATGTGGGTATAATCCTTTCAACCACACATTTACCCTATTCAAATTTGCCCAATCCCAAGCAATACACAATACATTCAATGACATTTTAACATTGAGAATAGATGAGCTTTCACCACCTGTCAGCAATTGTGAGGCAGGAGGGAGGAAATGTAAAATACAGCTCCAGCCTTAAGATAAATAATAAGCTTTCTCTGCTAACAGAGATTGTCAGACAAGCTGAGACAAGAGTTAATTTTCCTGTGGCTTTTCTTGGCATTTAACTCTATGCAAAGCAGATGCAAAGCCAATGGAGAGTGACTACAGGAAGACAGGTGGGCTTGTGAAACTTAAAAGTTTGCCTGCCGTGAATTAAAAATACAAGTAATGCGAACTTGTCTGTCACACAGACAGGCCGAGGGTCCATGGCCATTATGACCAGCAGAAAGGCATATACATTGTTGGAGAGTCCTGGCCAGGCACAAGCACACCATAGTACTTGAGTTTGTTTTGCCAGAGGCCACAATGCTAGGGTTAGTGGTGGTTACATGCTTTTAGGCTACCATTACGGTCCTTTGTGCGAGGACATACACTGCCTGAATCAGCCTGCACAGGTGGTGTTTGCATTTGACACGGCTGTGTGGGTTTATATTGGCTGTTCATTTTGTTTCACGCAGGCATGTTATTTTGCTCTGGTATAAGAGCATGTGTCACACAGGAGCAGCACTGCAGACATCCCTGCCATTTGGGATGTACCAGCCTTTAACTTTTAGCTTTTTGGCTTCTCCTCCCAGGAAAATGAAGACTTTAAAGGAAGTCCGGCCAACTTTGTTATGCTGCCCTTTTGTTGGTAAGACCACCTACAAAAGATTTTCCATCCTATCTAGTGCAGTAGGAATGCTAAAATGGAGGAATTTTTCTAACCTGACACAGAAGAATACAATCATACTCCCCCAAATTTTTGCTCACTAACTTTACTAAAGACAGCATCTACAGGAGGTATACAGTAAAAGAGTATGTAGGGCAGCATACAATGAACTTACATACAGAAATATTTATATTCATAGATAAATATCTCTCTATACGCAATTTTAAATGTGCTATTTTATATTCAAAAGGCTGTCCTTCTCATGTGGTATTACTTTTTTGTCCTATCAAATTTCTTTAGTAATTTGACATGTATAGATTGAAGTTTAGCATATATGAACTCACACTGCATGTGAAGGTATTTTTTCCATGTTACAGCAAATTCTTTTCAAAATAGCCAGTGGACCCCAAGAAATGCACAAACCTTAAACTGAAAATTACCTTTCAAATGCTCAGCTATATGAAGGACAAGTCTGGGTTCTGCTCCTTCAGCTTCAGTGGCACCTAATTTGTCCACTGAATGAAACTCTTCAAATCTTCCTTCCTTTCCGTATGTAGAATCTAATGTTATTGCAAAAAAAAAAAAAATAAAATACATTAACTAGGCTCTAATTTCCTTAGAGCCTAGTTAATGTATTTTTTTTGCAATAACATTAGATTTAGCTTGAAAGCTATGTGCTGAGATATACCACATTACTGGTATTTGTAAATGGTTTGACTTTTGGTTTAATTCAGCTGTCTCTGACATTTTATTTTGAGTATGTTTCTCTGCTAAAAATGGGGTGGGGAAAGAGGAACAGTTCAACTTTGAACTATTCTTCAGAAAACTGAATGCTTTTGCCATCCCACCAATGTCATCTGGCATTAACTAACATAGAATCTCACTAATTATATTGTCAGCATACCGTCACTAAATTCAAATACAAAGAGAATAGTTAAAATTTGCCAGTTTAACTTTGGTATTTCTGTTAAAGCATCGTTCTTCAAGTTTTGTGTATATAGGAAATCATCCAAAGCCCACTGAAGTTAATGGGCTTCCTTCAGATTAGGACCAGAAACGTTTGGAAAAATCAGTGGGGTGGCCATACCGCCTCTCTAAATCAAGCAATTAGGTACGTAATTCCTAGTATTGGCATCCACAGCACAGCATCCAAAACTCCCTGACTATGCAGCACTGCAGACCTGATGTGCCACCCAAGGGAACAAAGACCACATTGGAAGGGGAAAGATAGTGCTGGACAGTGTGAGTTTGCCATCCCGTTGTGCCCATGCCTTCAGGGTGACAAAAAGAAACACGGTCTGGTGGGAGAAATCAGGCAGTGGAGGGAGAATGGCAGTGTTGCATGGCAGCTGTGTGGGGCACTGCATCCTCGCACCAGCAGCAGAAACTTGTTGGAGTTAAAATACCTGTGGTAACTCAGGCGGGTGGCACCTGAACCGAGCTGTGAGTTGCCATGTGAAAGCCATGGCCTTGTTTCCAAGTCCTCTGTGCATGCTGCTGGTGCTTCTTGTGTGTCGCTGTATCCTGTGCTTTTTGCATTGTGTGAGAGTCAGCTGCTCACTGATGCCCTCCTTGTGTTTCTTTTCTTCAACTAGGGAAAACTGGGGAGAACGACAAGTATATGAGTAGAGCCTGTGCTTTGCCTGGAGTAAAACTTTCCACAAAGTCCCTCTTGCTTAAAAGCATCCTGCCAGCAGTGAGGGGATTCTGCATGTGTGGCTGAGCCAGGCTGGGAGCCACACCAGAGCTAAACACTGGATTAATTCTTCCTTTTGACACAACCTAGAGCTCAGTCCTGCTCTCAGTGAACTGTGGTCCTGTCACCTGCTCGTATCTGGCTCTACGTGTTAGTTTTGCCTTCCTTTCAGCATCACTGGCCTCCACTGATGTTACTGAAATTACTACTCCCTTGGTATTACTGAAATCTTTGAGATCTATTTGATTTCTAGGTCACCAAGGGTTTTATTTCTCTGGAGCATGGTAAAACTCTACATCTCCCTGAGATGATCAGAAACACATGGAAAAATATTAAAATGTTGCATAAAGACAAGAAGAATGAAATATTTTCTTTCCAAGACAGCTACTCTTTTGCTGCAGACTTTTTACTTCAGGGGAAAAAATAAAACAAAACAACAACAACAAAAAAATAAGTCTTGTCTGCACTTTGAAAACTACATCCCTTTCTCTACTCTAATGGTCTTTTGCCTATTTTGTCTGGACCCATAAGCTGGGCACATTGCTACAGCTCAGGAAGATGCATGAGGACCTAATGTGTCTTCTTTAGAGAAGTAGAAATCATTCCAGCAGAAGTAGCCTTTCACGTATGTCTTGGACAGGATGCATTTCTTTTCCCAGCTCCCCTGGGAAACTGGAAGCAGAATCCCAGGGCAGCCCTCATCACACACTGCTGTGCTTGGGAGGTGGCTGACTCGGGGACATGAACTAGCAGACTTCTCCAGCAACTAGGAGACCAAGTTGCTGGAGAAGGCAGAAACTTGCACACAGCCAGAGGTCCTGCGGGCCCCTATGGCCCGTGTGTGCAGTTCTGGGGTGGGATGGAAGATCTCACTGGTCCACACACCTCTCAGGCAGCAGAAGAGCTCAGATCCTGAAAAGCCAGAGCACCCAGGCAGGTTTGGAGCCCAGGCAGGCACGGGAAAGGCAGGCAAGGGACAGAAGGTCACAAAGCTTCACTTGAAATCAGGAGTTCCTCACAGACAGTTCTGGCTGGCAAATCCCCGATTCTCAGTCAGGGCCACAGTCTGGTTACAGCTGCTTGCCAGCTGAAGCTGGGTCAGCACTGGGCTGCATCTGCTCCCGCTGGGATGTCCCAAACGCAGAGAGCAAGGAGCATGCTGGCCTCGTCTTACACAGCCTCTCCCTGGGAAGAACCGGTGCTGCCCCTTTGATGAAGAAACAGATGTATGTTGCTACAGTACCTTCATGACATGCCAATGATTTTCATTCACTGCAGTCCTGATGGGATATAGTGTGAGTGGGGTGGCAGCCGGGTGCCCTGTCACTGAAAGCTCTTCCTCAGTGCTGCAGCGGCAACAGCCCGGCTTTCCACACAATGCTCCTGCCTCTTCCCTCACTGTCCTGGTCTGCTGACCTCACTCTACACCTACAGCCTGCTTGAATAAATTATTTATATGTATTGCACAGACACCTGCAAAACAATTATTTGATCCTAGTGTAGGCCTTTGGTTGTTACTACAATACAAGCAATATTGCATAAATAAACACAAGAAGAAGTAATATATATCTGCAGCAGCTTGGGTATCTATTTCCTTGCACATGCCCACAATCCAATGCTAGGACTGTGCTTCCAGGAAAGGTCACCATTGTGAAAATCACAGGTCCTGCTTTGCTGTACTGTAACTGTGTGTTCACTCCATTTCATTTCAGGAGGTTCCACTGTATGTTTCCCAGCTCATACACTCGGAACTGGTTGGAAACAACTACATTTACTCCAGGCTTAAACTGGAATAAGTTATAGCAAAATTTGTCTGATGGCAGTTAGTGGAGCCCAAGAGCAGTGTACCTAGGAAACAGCAGTGTACCTAAGAAAGGCACCTATAACCACTGCAAGAATGTGAACATGTGCTGAAGTGTTCACATATACTCAGAGATGGCTCTAAAAATAAAGAAAACTTATGTTTAATCATGTCTGTGGGATTTTTAGGATCATTTGGTCTTGCAGAGGCAGTTAAATAGATCCTGACATAGAGTACCAAGGAAGGAAATGTACGTGTTTATTTTGGAGTGTTTAGGTCACTGGATAGAAAGCTTATAGGAAAGCTTAATGGAAAACATGCAGCAGTAATTTATTTCTAAAGGGAAGGGGGAGAACAGTCAAGGAAATTCCCTTGTAGTCTGCTTGGAACCAGGTTTTCAGCTGGTGTAAATCTGCATGCTAGGTTAAAATTATTGGAACCATTTCATGTCCTGTATCAATAGAAAGCAACACCGCAGTGCTGAGTTCCATTAGCTGGTGATGTGAGGCCCTAAGGAGGGCCAGCATTAGACCTCCACTACAGGCCAGTGTCCTGTGTCAAGAATAAGACCATGGCATTGCCCTAGGGTTTGATCCAGCTCAGATCTGTGGTAGGACCGCACAGCCCCCATCACTTGTTATGTGCCAGTGGGTGTGAGACTCATCCTCTCTTCCCACCACTCTGGTAAGTCCCTTCCTGACTGCATTAAAATAAAATTTTAGCTTGGCCTTAGATCCAAACTCTCAACAACGTTGCAGACAGAAAGTGTATTCTTCATGATCTCCCCAATATGTTTGCATTATCAGCTGTTGAATTTTTTATTACATGTCATTGAATTTGATGCATCAAGACTTCTATGCAGCTTGCTCCTACTCCAGGAATTTCACAAATAAATCACTGGCATGCACAGCAAATTGTCACAGACACACTACACAGTAGAAAGGCACTGGATAACCTTTTGCACTAGAATGCTATTTTTAAGTGCTTTAATAAAGAGCACTATTGTTTTTTGAAAATATATTGCTATGGTGAAAGGAGTTAATGGCTTGCACATGATGTATCACACCCATGATAAAATTCTTAACAAAAAAGTTAAAAATCCCAAGCAGTAACCCCGCACACAAAATTGTTAAGGATACTTTGTGGGTTGAAGTCTCAGCTTGGTCTGAGCATTTAGGCCCTTCTGAGATTCCTTTGTGTAACAGAGCAGAAATATAAAAGCTGGGCTTAATGATCCAGCCACTTTTCCATACCACAGGGTCAGAGCCTTGGGCAAAGGCTTCCCACAAAGGCAGCGATGGAGGTGAGAAAGGAGTGCTGAATGTGCCTAAATGGCTGCCTCTGGATTTTGTGAGTGCCCTGAAAAGAAAGGATACCAAAGCATCTGATACTTGGGGCAAGGCCATGGTGTTTCTACAAAGGGGAATTGACTGTGTGCTGTTTATAACCACTCTTGTGGTAATCAGCAAGTGTCTGTACGTGCTTTAAATAGACACATTACCCTAAGGAAGTACCCAAGTCAGCACCTCTGTATCCTGCTCTCAGAGAGGAAACCTGACCTACAAGGCATCAAAATTTGCTGCTGCGTGCTGAAGGGGCCAAAATATTTCAGCTAAGACTGCTGCTCGCTTTTCTTGGAGAGGTAGCTATAATGCTTGGTTCAGCTCTCACGTACGTCAGTTTTACAGTGGGGTGACTGCAGTTACTTAGAGGAGTTGCTCCACAATTACATGAGTGGTGATGAGAGAAGAACCAAGCCATACAGCTGCATCCTAAGTAAAGCACGAATGACGGATATGATCATGTAATTGATTAGCAAATACATTCCTTATTTTATCTAATTTCTGTTAAAAATTGGAATATATATTTCAAAATATTTATCTCATGAAATTACTGCTCTTTTAACTGATACTTAATTCTTATCATATGAATCATTTAGAACTAGACAAGGCAAACCACCAGAGACAATGTCGAGCAAAATGAAGATAAAGTTGCAGCTGATCAGAAAACCAGACAAGATAGTCTTTCCCCTTTCTCACTGCCTACAGAGGACAGTTTTGTGCTGGAGATTTTAAACTGTAATGGTGTTTGGGACAGTAATTCTAAAAAGAGCTACACCAAAATACTTCTCTCTAAAGAGGTCTTCATAACCAGGTGACACATGAAAAAATGTGACTTCCACAATAGTATGCAAGTACACATTTAGAAGAAAGAAGAAAGTCACTAAAAGGCACTGTGAACCGTAGCATTTGATGCATCCATTAAAATGGAGTCTTGCTATCTCAGTGCAATCAGAAACTTCACAATTATGATCTGCTGTTTGCAGACAGCTTAGTATGCTAGATTTTTCACTATGTATTTTACATCAGAATCTGGTTGTATAAACAAAATTAAGGAGATTGAAATCAGTGAAACTACTCAGGAATGACTATTTTAAGTGAGATCAGAACTAAGTGTAATAATACACTGTTTGTTAAAATTTAATTAACACCAGAATAAGTGGAGGAAATGCTTTTTTTTTTTTTCTTTTTTTCTTTTTTTTTTAATACATTTCCCTTATTACTTGTCAGATTTTGTTCAGATTTTCCTGAAAAAAAAATCTGCCATTTATATGAAATACATATTTTGGAGGAAATGCAATGAATATGCCAATTTAATTTTCCAGGTACACAAATACCCTTAGAGTTTTCATAAGACTTAGTCCAGGGGAATCGACCTTACAAAGATACAATTCAGCCTGTCAAATGTTAATGTAACAATTTCTTACATTACTCTCCTGCCATAAGGCCCATCGCTATCTCAAGTTCCCCCTTTGAACTGTTAATTCACGTTCTCACTCTTCGAAGGTGTCTCAAGTAACTCCTTGTGAACAGATGACATCTCACTTCATTCATGTAGCCCCATATGAGAGACAACATGCATCTCTGGAGCAGTTCCTTGTCATTGGACCTTCCCTGGCTAGGTCGAAGGATGAAAGATATCCTGGTTAAGTAAGAACTGTGAATCACTGCATTTGTCACCCTGTCAACTCTTAAATTGCTGCATTCACACTCATATGCGGCATGAGACTGAGCATGACCAAGCTGTGGCCAAGCCGTACTTCTGGCCTTGTTTTAAGTCTGTCCAGATGGCAGGCATCCCTGCTCCTCACAGAGGCAAGATCTTGCTTCGGTGACAGGCCAGGGCTTCTGACTCACACAGCTCCCGCTGAGCTCTGAGCACAGCCATAGCCAGGAGGTATTGCCAGGCACAGAGACTGGAGCATGTGCCAGGGACAGGGGTAGCGACAATGCTTGATAGAGTGACATACCTCCAGTCTGCACCTTGCTTCTGCAGGAAGTGTGATCCGAGACCTCACAGGAAGTGGGGGGGGGGGGCAGCAAGGCACGTGCCCTCAGGTCACCACTGGCCCTGTGGGAGCTTAGCGCCAGGAGATTGATGCTGGGCACCCTGAGTGCTGGCTGTGTCCACAGGCAAGGGCACAGGGCTGGTGATGGGGAGACGGGCTGGCTTAGGGAACACCATCACACGCAATGTGGGGCTTCTTTCCATGCAGGGCCAGGCAGTGACTGACCTGGAGAACCAAAACACGGTGTAGACATATCATATGTTTCTGACATGGATTTCACTGTGCAAGCTTCTGCTTTACTTGGTCTGACTGGAAGATATAATCTAAGGCTACTGATGTTACCTGATGGTTTAAGGAGCAGAGACTGCACAATTTTTATGGAGGGCATAGCTAAGGAGTTAATTAAATCCTCAAAATGTTTTCTTTTTCTTATTGGAACCACCCCACTCTCAACTGGCACGAGCTTTCTCCTGCCTATTGCAGGCACTGTGGATGTGTTTGAAAGCCTTGTTCACAACAGCTGAGAAGTCGCACAGAATGCGTGCTCCTAAGCACCCTGTCAGCATGGGACTCTGAGGATCCCTACAGCCTTGTTTCGTTATCTGTTTAAAGAGGGCAAGGCAATTTCAGCTGCACTCTATGCATGCAAATTTTGGTGCACAGGGAGCAGCCACTCACATTTAGAGATCAGCCCGAAAGGGATGATTTACACTCTCTGTTCTCAGTAGGTCGTGTGTGGGGGTTAGCAGCCCTCTATTATCAGTAATCCCGTAAGCCATTGATAGGCGCAAGCAACATGACCACTGCAGCAGGGACTCTGCATTTGCAGAGGGAGGCCAACCTGACCCCTCGCACAGCACTGAACAAAGCTCAGCCAGGCACTTCTGCAGCGAGCCCAGAGCTCGTCTGGGAGGTTTTACACACCTGTAAAGCCATCACCTGCAAGTGCTACTAAATCTTTCTTCGTGCCATGTACCAACTTAAGCTTTGTGGTGTAAAAGGGTAAATCTGCTGAGGCAAATACAACTCTGTAGCTGATGTTATTTCTTCCGTTCTTCCCCCAGCATGCTTGCCAGCGAGGGTGCACCCACCACCACTGCTGCCAATGTGAAGGGCGAGGACAGCAATGGATCAGTGGAAGCATGTGAGCTGACAGATATATTTTCTATCAGGAAGACAAACACAGAAGCACAGCTTTGCTTTTTGTCAAGAACAGTTCTTCATAAACAAGGAATGTCACTTACTGACTTTTGAAGAATTCCTCTGCAGTGCCTATAGAGCATCACTACCAGTAAAGCTTATAAATATGCTTGAGACCCAGGAATGAAAGATGATACAGGACTGCGAAATGTCATTGTTCAAATGGTGTAGTTCACCAAAAATAAGACCCTGGAGACAGTTACTCCTGTTCTTACCCTACAGTTATGGGGAAGGAGTGACTGTGGAGCACAGCATTTAGGACACCGTGGAATATATTTGGCCTCCAGGCAGTTCTCAGAGCACCTTGACATACATAATTAGTGAGAATGCTGATGTTTATTTAGGGCTTGTGGTTGTGAAAAATAGAACAAAGAGATTTTTGGGGAGTGGGCAATAATCAAGGCAGTAAAATAATTTCTTTCCCCTCTTTTGCTTTTTCTTTTATATTTTCTATCTTAGAAACAAATCAAACCCCACCCCTATTCCAATTAGTTCACTTAACTCACACTCTTGACAGCTAAAACATGTAATGAAAGATTTCTTATATTCCTTTTCACCATCTACCCTTCCATTCCTTTCTTGCTGTATCATCTTAAAGTTAGAAGATCTTACAATTTCAAACAGTCTCTGAGAGCCTACAGTGAGACTGGCAGCAGGGAATAGCTTGCTATTTTTCTCAATAGCTCTTCTTGTGATGAAAATTCCCCCTTGCCACATAGAGACCTAAATGAAAGAATAATTTCTGACTTGCTTTCATGAGTCTTTTGATTTTCTTCTTCTTTAGTCTGCATGTATCCTGATATTTTTCCAGCTTTTGCTCCTTATGGACCAGCATCATCTTACATCACTCTTACAGTTTCATCAAAGCTTTCCTTTTAACAGAGAAATGCTCCTTAGAAAAAGTTCATATCTAAATTTCCTTGAACTTTGAGAATGAAATCAGTCTGAAATTTCATTTTTCTATGATGCTAAAATCATTGTTTTCCTGGGATTTTTTTTGCTGTTTTGTTTGTTTTTCAGAAAATGTGATTGTGTTAACATTACTTTTTGAAAATATGCACTCATATTAACAACTGAACTTTGTAGCTTATGCCCATCCATTGCTTTAAACTTTTATTAGGAAAATACGTATTGACTGAAGGCAGAGAAAGCATTCATATCACAGTGCAACCAGAAATAGAGGTTGTTTATATATATATCTGCAATCTAACAGTATAGTTAGAGTGCATTACAGAAATCTAACTCAGCTGACTTTATGTGAGTCTTTTCTGTTCTACAGTTTCTTTGTTTTAAGGATCAGCAAGATAAAGGCTGGCTAGGTGAGTAATAAACTTGTATCGCATACATTAACATGCAATAATCAGATAGTAAAATCTTATTGAAAAGCTCTATTGTGCAAGACACTGTACAAAAACAAATATAATTCCTGCCTGTCGACACTTAAATGCAAAAGGGAGGAAAAATCAATTTTTACAGAGGTAAATCTTACCATAAAGCACAGCAAAGTCTGTGTTGGTCTTTCCATCGACTTCCCTTGATTTCAGATCCTATCTGTCCATATACACATATGTGTGCACATACACACAAAAACTTGTTCCACCTATGTTTATAGATACACATACTTTACCGAGATGCAGGTCTTGGAGTGATGGTGTATGTGCCCAGCAGTGTACGCCATCATGCTGAAATAACAATTCAGGCTTTACTTGGCAATGAAATCAATTCCTGCTTTGTTTAATTGCTGCCACTCTCCTTCAATGTGTGTGCAACAGTTGTAGTATGACAGAAGCAGGTATTGAGGGAAGATCTGTCTCAATCAGAAGGAGAGGATTAGATTGTAGAAGAAAAGTATTTTTATAGAGTATAGCAAACATATTTTCATTCAAACAAGCTGCTGTATGAAAAGGAGAAGGAATTTTTATCATTTGTATTTTCTATATTTAAGTGTATCTGAGGTACACAAATAAGATGCCGACTGCAAGCTACAAAGATTAAACCTAGCAAAGCAGCATGTTAGCAATGTAGGGGCAGGGTAAGAATGTGTATTTGCTTCAGCAGCATTTCAAGAACTATGTCTCACAAATTTTTGAAGTATTTTGTGTGGCATTTAATAAAGTCACATCACAACTCCCTCCTCAGCCCTTAACAGATGCTATTGTATTTTTCAAATCTTTTTCAAAGCATACTTCTTCACTAGTGAACTTGTGATGAAAACAAGCATGAAAGATAGTGAAAACTTTAGATAAATTGAACATTCAATTTGTGTAGCAAATATGTCGCTCAGAAGCTTGCTGGAAGAAACCAGTGTTGCAAAGTCTGGAGGACAATTTTCAAAATTATGTTGAGCAAAGTTGGGGGTCATATCCCCCCACACAAAGGTTGACCAAAACCACTGTCAGTGAACTTCCAGGTGCCAAATTTAATGCTTAAATTTAGCTCTCACTTGTGAGTGATTATTCCGTTTCTCCTCTAGCCTGTTACATGGGAGGCTGGCTCCTACATAAAATCGTTGCACCTTTTACCTAAATCCGATTTCCTAGCCTATTCAGAGCCTTTCCTAGCCTAACAGGAGTAATATTAACGTCAAAATCCTGCAAACTTCTGCTAACAAATGCACTCTACCTACTTAGCTTTCCTACTTAATTTAAATTATTTAAAAAAAAAAAAAAAGTTTCTACATTGCAGTATTTTGCAGAGGCTGTACAACAAAAATGTATAGAGTCTGTTAAAATGTGCTCTACTTCATACACAGCAACAAAAGGGAGTAAAAATTTACTCAGTGCATAGTGTACATTGATGGTTTTGAAATCCCTTCATGTGAAGAGATTTCTATAAATAACTTCTAAAACCGGTTTACTGTCTTAGCCTAACGTAGGTGGTTATGCCACTATTGTTCATTTACAAATTGGGGTATGAATAAATAACAATTCAAGTGTTTATGCTTTCATTTTCAATTTTTATGTTCTACTTGCAACGAGAAAGTAAAACTTGAATGTTGAATCCCCAACAGAGGAGTCACTATAAAGGAAGGATGCACATGGCTAACTGGTCCTGGTCTTAAAACATCTTGCTTGCAGATATTTTCTTCTGCAAACTCTAACGGGAGATGAGGCTTGATCCATGTTTCAGTTTATCTGAACCACCAAAGTTTACTAAGAAGGAAAAGAGTGGGTGGGAAGAGAGGAAAAGGGAGGGGTGGCCGGGGAAAAAAAACATTTCAGCTGTTGTCTATCTATGTTCTAAATACAGGATTCTCTGATCTACTGATATGTAATTCATACCAACAATTTGATACCTTGAAAATATTTTGCATGGACCTGATGATGCTACACTTATTTTTTCTCTACATCCTTTAATAAACAGTGCCATCAGTTGATTTTCCTCTCTTAGCCTGAGTCATTTCCTCTTCCGTATCTTCAAGCTCTTTTAGCCTACAAGTGACAGTAACCACCTCTCCACCATGGGACTCTTTCAAGTCTCTGTCCTCAGCTGCAGCAAGCTTGCAACAATTACATATCACTGTTTGGGGAAGCTATTGTGACATTGCCAGGGTGTGAATTTAATTACTGTGGTCTAAGTGCCCACGTGGACACTCTTACTCTGTACTAAAAGGGCTTTTTTGTGGTTAAGTTGATGCATTTCCAAAGTGGCCTATGCTAAAACCACATGGACATATCTACATGGAAAAATAGTTTGGAATAACTATTCCTTACTACCTATGTGGAGATAGTTATTCTAGCCGTACACTCTTTAATTAAATCTTGGGTAGTTTTACATCAAAAAACTATTTTCTATTATCTCTTCTATGCTACAAAATGCTAGCAAGCTTTTTTCACCTAAATAACATGATCTTTAATTTTTAAAACACGCATTTTAAAACAAGTATTTTTTAAACTGATTTTTAAACAAGCATTTCAAAATGCCTTCCGTGAGTGATATCTTACAGACTTTACTGTAATACCACAGATAAAACACAGCTTTTAAGCAAAATTAATGCTGACAAGATGTTGCTATGGAAATACTTAAAATATAAACAGCTTTAATCTGCAGCCATTGTGATGGGGGAAAAACTGACAAATACATTTTTTTTGCAGCTCCCAAAAGCTGCTCCCAACCAACAAGCAAGGCTGTTGAAGAGAGCTACCACAGACCCAGTTTTTCCTCTGATGTGTCCTTCTGTTCTTCCAGAATCCCATCTGGGCACACTTGTAGGAAGTGCAAGCTGAGCCAAGTTTTCTGTAGTTCCCATGAGAGCAGGACCGTGGTTTTGGCGTTTATGGCTGGCAGGCAGCACTATGAGAGCAGCAGGTAGCAAGCAAGGAGAGCCAACGCACGAGGCAACAGCATTTCAGCAGGCAGAGCTGGAGGAGTCAAGCAAGCAGAGGTAGTGCATAGTCAAGGAGAGGCAGGAGCTTCTGGGGTGCACTCAGAGGATGGGGGTTTGAGCTGTTGCAGAAATGGAGCATGTTGGTGGGAAATGAGCTCTGGAGGAAGGACAATCCTGGCAGGACAGAGGGGGAAGTGGGCACTGGAAGGGCTGAAGGGCTCTGCAGTGCTACAGCGAGGACTGACCTTGTTGTGACAGGCAGCAGTAGGCATACCAAAACAGAAGTATTGGTGGATGGTAGTTCTGGTTGGGAAGTGCAAAGGGCTGTGAGACAAGATGGACAGATAGCTGGGATGCCTGGGGGTCAGGCAAAGTTGGATTTTCCTGGGATGAACTCCCTCCCAGGCATTCCCAGTTAGGCCTGGGCTCTAGTGGGCAGGCTGCCCAGGGTTACTTAATGCTACTGGCATCTACCTTCAGATTCTCATCCTAATTTTTACAGTTAGAAGTATGGTAGCTCAGTTCAGAGCTCTGTGCTTACTGCTGGTGGAGCCTCTCTGAACTCCAGGGAGCTCACCAGTTTCAAAGGAGAAGCAAGCAGCAGGGTCGAGGGAGTGGCTGCAGCAGTGCTGGGGCTCCCCAAGAGCTGCAACAGCCACTGACCCTGCACAAGGCAACTCGCTGACTTCACTGGCCTTTGTATTGAGAGTTGAACAAGAGCTAGGCTGGGACATGAAGGATATGAGGTATGGGAAGGATAGCTTTATGTGCTGGCGAACCACCATCATCCAAGGGGGTTCAGAATGTGGCCAGGGCCCACCCAAGGAGCACACTGAGGGAGTGACGATGTTCCTGCCAGGAGTCCCACAGACCTAGGGAATGAAATCTTGGTCCCATGGGACTGAAATTTTATTTGCAGTAACTAAAAAGTTACTAAATGGGCTCCTGAACAAGTTCAATGCCCCTTCTGCTGCTATTGCTCAGGAGTCCACTTATTCACCGCTGTATTTGGCAATGTCATGACTTAGTTTTAATTATTTTGTTTAAATCATGGAAGACCTTTGGAGAAAAGAACTGAATGATATGTTGCTCTGAGTTGTTTTTATGTTGTAGAGCTTTTTCTTTTAACAACTTGAGTTATGACCTATTTTTAAAAAGCATTTGTTTCTATACCTGGCTTTTATAGACAGCATTTACAAGAGTTGGGAGGGAGAAGGAAAAACAACAGACATTTTATCCTGAAGCATAAAGGAATCATGTGGATCTGGGCTTAAGAATGATTGAGTTAATTTCAACTTAGATGATAAATCTATTTTTTGTGGATTTGTAACTTGGCTATAAAAGCATGCTTGAAGACTTGAATCTTGGCAGCCAAAGCTTTCAGGTCAGAAAAATATTTTTAGCAATATTTTATTAAAAAAAAAAAAAAAAAAAAAAAAGGGAAGGAAGGAAGAATATAGAAGGTTGTTTTTAAGTTTAGAAAGTTAAAGAGAAAGTTTTAAAAAGCATGGGTTGGGTCATATTTTGTCACCCATGTATTTTTTTTTCCAACAAAAACCCCGTCCAACCTGCTTTCAGTTTGACAGATAATGACAGATATTTCACATTTATCTTTTCCAATTTGCCCACAGCCCTGTTTTGTATTCAGGAGTAAATAATCCATCTCAGCTAATAATCATTAAACACTGAAGACAGAACACTGTTGTGAATTTTAATGGTTATGCTTAATGAGCAGATATTCACCTCATAAAGAAGTCATCGTAAATCCAGGAATGGCAATAGAGCTACACCAATTAGCACTTGCTGAAGATGTGGACAGTAAACATACACTACACTATCTCCCTTAAAACACATGACTAATTCAGTAAAACTGAGGCAGTAAAGTAATTAAAATAATTAATACATCAGAAGTGAAGAACCAATGACAGGACACCAATCGGATCAGCATGCCACATACAAAAAGCATTAGGAAAATTTTGGTCAAGCATACTAGGGCAAACACTTCACCACAAAATCTTTGGTTTTACAGTTTCGTTCAACCTCAAAATTACGGAGGGGCTGAATCAATCCTGCCAGGATTTGAATTAGTGGTTCCAGGGAGACTAGGAGCTAAACCGCAGGTATAGCTAAGGACAGGGGCCAGAAAAGGTGTGGAGCAGGCAGAGCAAACAGGACGGTCCATTTCTGGTCTTTAACGTACACCCTCTTGTTTGCTTCTGCTGCACAATCTCCTTTCTGTGATTTAGACTCTCTTTAACATAGTGAGCCAAATTCAGTTCTGGCTCCTAGCGCTAACTTCTTTGTGTTGTATCAGCAAGTCAAAGACCTGTCCTAAAATTGTAGTTGGTGTTTTCTTGACACCAAGAGAAATCCAGTTGTGGCATAAAGATGGTTCATGCCACCTGCTCTCAATGCAGACCAGGAAACTCTATAGGGGCTGCCTGGGCCAGGCCTGAGGCACCCCTGCAACAGAACCACCTGTATGAGACTTTTAAAGCAGATTTTGGATTAAAATAGCCTGGAGCCAAATTAATCCCAGCCCTGCAAGGTTTTAACGGAAAGGAAATACTGATTTTGAAAGATGTACCTCTCACCACAGGTTCTGCATTCAGTTCATCTCCTTTGTGCCTGAAGACCTAGCTCTACTAAGGTGAGGAAATCAGCAGTTAAATGCAACACTCACCCTCTTGGGCACCTCATAGGATGACTTTGAGTTTATCTTCATGCATTTAACAGCCAGCAGTGACTTTTGTAGGCCCAGTTGTTGCCACTAAATTCAATCTGTCATCACATTTAATATCATTGACTAAATTTCACTTACACATTAGCTCTGTAGTAACCATCTCTTTTCTTCATTTCAATAAGCCCACCAAATACTTGGATCAGATTACTGAAGTTGGTGGAGAGTGCTATTTCATGTCAAGACCACACAAAACCAACAGCCAAAAAATTGAAGTCTTAATCCCTGTCCCTCCACCCCTGCTCCTTCCACCCTTACCCTCCCTTGCTCTCCCCTCCCTGGCTTTTTCCTTCTGTGGCTGTGTTTCCCCCTCTGTGCCATACTCACCCTACTAATGGTTTCTGCACATCAAACCTTCCAAGCACACATCCTTCCCATGACATGTCCCATAACACACCTCCCATTCTGAACAACAGGCCTTTTCTTCTAGCTTATGTCCAACGAAACATCTTAGTCCCTACACCTAGCCACAGCCCAAAATAGAGTACAGAGGGGAATGGCTGGACAAGGTTTGGGCTATGTTTTAATACACTGGGTTTCATGCACAACAAAGCTGTGGAAGAACAGTTAGGATACTTGCAGCCTGCTAGAAATTCACAGGGTAGCTATGCTCAAGGAGGTTGGTATGTGCATTCAACTTAAAGCAGAAGGTACAGTTCTGCTAACATCATTTAGACTGAGAATTTCAGCACTCAGCTATTTCAACGAGCCTTTGCACTGCTGTTGGAGTTCTTTCAGACTGAGCCTGAGTATCATATAGTCCCCCTAGATGTAGTATTGGAGCACCTCCCAAGTATTTAAAAATAGAAATCACAGTAACAATCTCCCTTTCTTACTTGGCAGCCAAGAGAAGAAATAGTTGGCATAACTTATATATTTGTTTGCATATTCGTGGATGGGATCAAGTTGTTTGTTGATGTGTATATGGGAAGAATTAAGTTTGCCTCAGTAAACTGAAATTATTTTAGCACAAAAAATGATGACTTCAGTGGCAGTTTTACACGTATGCATTCTACAGTTCAATGAACTGCCTTGTGTCCCTTGGATTCCCTAGGCTTTGCCTAGAGGGCTAAGGTGTGGTCAAGGCCACAATCTGGAGCACGTCATTCTAGTTAATTAGCTGCTGGGGTCTCCACAACATGAAGAACTTTCTGTCCTCTCATTTCTGCTCCTGGGCAAAGCACACCACTGCTTCTGAAACACTTCAATCCACTAGAAAGCCTTTTTAAACACTCAACCAGCCCACCCATGTGGCACAAACGCCAACTGTTTATTTGTAGAAGTCTCTGTCTAATAGGAAGATGGGCTTCTTCCCCCCACACCCTTTGACACCCAGAGTGACTGACTGCCACAGGATGTAGTGTCCATCAGGAGCTGGGTGCATGGATCCCAGATGTGTGTGTGCATGAAGTATGGTCTGCAGTTCACACATCTATACATTCAGGGAGGACACACTTCAGACTGAGGTCAGCACATCACTGAGGAGGCAGAGAGCATTTTAAATCTTCATGGGTTACCAATTTACCAGAGATTGAGCCCAGAAGGTGATTAAGCCTGGCTAATCAGAGGGAAATGATTAAATTGCTCTCTGGATAAAATAAAGATCAATATTTAAGGGAGATGAGAAGAATAGAGAACAGAAATGGAAGAATTCCATCCTGCCTCCAAATATAAATTGGAGGTAAATATAAGGTACATAAATAAATGTGGGGAGAAATATGAAAGCTAGAATACCTTCTCAAACTGAGATTTTCTGATTTTCATGTCTGAAGATAATCTGAAGACATAGGACATACACTAAGACTGAATGTGTTTATTATGAATGTGTTTATTATGAAGTTTCGATGGCTTGTCAGCTAGATGCAGGGAGGGCAGAAAGAACAAGGGGCTTTTGTTCTCTGAGTGTGCTATTAAAGAAAAAAAGATAACCTTAGATTTATTTCTTTTTTGTTCCCTATTCAAGGAAAAAATACGTTTCTCACTGCTCTCTTGTTATTAGCTAATTTCTTTGCATAGCTACAACATTTAACATACACTTCCACTATACTTGCATATTTTTACTTCTTGAAGCTCCAGATTTTCTGGTGAAGTGTTCCTGGAACAGTGCAAAACTTTGGCAAAAGGAGCTTCTCTAAATAATATTCATTATGGACTCAAAGGGCTGAAAACAGACAGAGTTGCTCTTTCTCTCTGGGAAAGTAATGCAGGTAACATGGAGCCCTTGCACAGCCTTTTGAAAAATGCAAGTTATCACCCTGACAGGAGCCTCCCTTGTAATGCAGTCATGTATCTGTCCCCTATGGATAGATGATGCAACAGATGAGCTGCTGCTGCTGAGATGCTGGATGCTAATTTGCCTCTGTTGCAACATGTCCTACTCTGTCTGGCTCCTTGTCCCTGCTCTCACAGTTCCACTCACCTCCTCAAAGCAATTTTCTTCTTTCTTTTCACCAAGCTTCTTGGTGAGTGTCTGCTCTTCTCACCCCCGGTTTAGAATAGTTTAAGCCTCCCATTTTGCCTACTTTGATTTCAGTCCCTTCTGCCACACAATCTTCCAGGTAAACTAAAACTGCTTTTGTCTATCCCAAATTGTGCCTGACCAACCAGGAACAAACTTAACCCAACAGTTTCTGTATGGTCACATGCAATTAGCAACACACTGAGTTAACTCTGGCTTTTCCTCACATCATCAGCTCCTCTTTAAATGGCTTTCTAAAATTTTTGGAGTCTTATTCATTGACTCCATGCATGTTCCTGCAGGGTACATCATGATTTGTCTAGCTGTGAATCACTTCTCTTTTCACTGTCCTCCAGTAGCATTTCCTGGACAAAATCACAGAATATTTATGGTTGGAAAGCCCTTCTGGAATTCATCCACTCCTGCTCTCAAAGTAGGGTCACCTAGACTCACTCAGGTCCATGCCAGGTTGGGTTTTGAATATCTCTAACCTCTCTAGTGCAATCTGTTCCAGTGTTTGATCACCCTTACAGTGAAAAAGCTTTTTCTTTTTTAAGGTGGAAAGTTTGGGCCCATTGCCTCTTGTACTGTCACTGGGCACTACAGGGAAAAGCCTGCCTTAGTTTTCCTTATTCCCTTCTGTCAGATATTTATACACATTGATAAAATCCACTGAGCCGCCTCAGCCCAGCTCCCAGTCTCTTCTTGTATGACAGATGTTCTAATTCTTTAATCATCCTAGTGACTTTTTACTGCACTCACTCTGGTATTTCCATGTCTTGTCTATGCTGAGGATTCCGAAACCAGACCCAGCACTCCAGATGTGTCTTACCAGTGCTGAACAAAAAGGATGGATCAACTTTACCTTCATCTTGCTGGTAATGCTCTTCCTAAAGCAGTCACGGTGGTTCTTGCCTTCTTTACCTCAGGGACATATTACAGGCAGATAGTCAAATTTACTTGTCTAGTTGATAGTCAATAAAGCTGCAGGCCCTTTTTTTTTGCAAAGCTACTTTCCAACTGGTTGGCCCCCAACCTGTAATGGTGCATGGGGTCATTCCTTCCTAGCTAAAATAGTTTTCATGACACATGGGAGATGCAAGATGATATCTTCTGTTCCTTGAGAAACCAAAACAAACACATCCTAGGATAAGCAGAAGCATACCTCCTCTGTTACCTTCCTCTGTAACTGTGCTCTATCTCCCTGGAAGAACGCTGCTTTTTGAAATGTTGTTTTATGCTCGCAAATGTGTATACCCAAAATACACAGGAAAAATAGAACACTTGTAATGTTCCCTAACTGTTGTCCAAACACTACCACTATCACTGGATTTATCGGGAATAGACTGTGATTCATGATAATTAGCAAACAAACACATGTCCTACTCAATTCTACCACAATCATAAAATTCCTTCCATAGCACCGGTCTTCTGGCATTGTTCTGACTATCATGAT
This sequence comes from Oxyura jamaicensis, assembly GCF_011077185.1. Classification (NCBI taxonomy): domain Eukaryota; kingdom Metazoa; phylum Chordata; class Aves; order Anseriformes; family Anatidae; genus Oxyura; species Oxyura jamaicensis. The sequence goes on along the minus strand of NC_048893.1, from coordinate 74,543,366 downwards.
TAATGCCAGCCACCAGAAAACACTTGTATACAGACACCTGAATAATGAGATATAAACAGTTCTATGTGGATCACTGGAGATAAGTTGGAAAGCTCTTGGATATCCTGCAGAATGGTTTTGAGCTGTTGGGCACAGTGACAGTATTCTAGTGTCCTGATTTTAAGACTGCCACTCATGTAAGTAAGGAATACGTTGATGTTAGACCCTTACTTTGCAATTGTCATTAACATGAATCATAGTGAGGTAAAAGCAAGTAAGAGCATTTATGTAAAACATCCAAACTGTGTTGTAAAGATTTATAAATGTAGAAGTGACAAAAGAAGACAGAAAGAGAACCATTTATCCCAAGATCAAATCCTTAAATCCTCCTCCCAACACCCATAAGCTGATAAACTGCAGATCCAGTCTTCACCCACACGGTTAGGACTCCATCCCTCTGTGCACACCAGCTCTTTAGGTTTGCCTTTGTTTAGGGTTTGTCTGGGCCAGCTCAGGTTCATGTTTTGTGTTTCTCCCATCTTGGCCATGCTTACAGTCATTACTGATCTCATCTTAAAGAACTGGTCTCAAACTTCACCTCCTCGGACTGTAAAGTTTTTGGAAATGCTAATCTCCGTGCCTGGCCTGTTGTGTCACAAAGGTCCCTGAAAAGGTGTAAAATGCCTTTTCAAACCTGACAAGACCAAGTGCAACATTCAGTGAGTAACAATTCCCTACTCTTAAATTGACTCGGAATGAGATGTCATACAACACTAATGACTTACTTCAGTCAATAATATACAGGGGAAAGCTGAGATACCAAATCTGTGCTTGGTGGGGTATTATTTTCAGGTGTACGTCATAAATTTACCAGGGTAAATCAGAGCTAGCTTTATGTACATATATTTAAAACTTGGCACCTCCTTGTTGACAAGTGTAGAGTGATGCCTTGATTCTCCTCCCTTCCACATACCTGCAGTTGCATGGCTTGACAACATGCAGAACACTTTGCTCACTTGAGTAATTTTTTTTCCCTTGAGAATAATAGCAATATCAAACACTTAAATAGCACTTTTCATCCACAAGGTGCCTTACTAGTGTTAATACTAATAGCTAACTTAATTCTTCCTACTCCTTCCCCCAAAAGTTCATAAAACAGGCAAAAGGAGATGCCAAAGGAAGTGCTAGAGTCACTGGCACCCAGTCTGAATGCCGCTCCCTCTATGAAGCAAGTGATACAAGACACCCCCCACAAAGTTCCATTATTGCAGCTGCAGTTTTGTAAGCATCTTTTTATATCAGCTTTTGTTCTTTATCATTCAACGCACTGAGCAAATACCTTCTGGGAAGGAACACACTCGTGTTTACCTTTGTTCTAGGTGCCACCATCAGAGCTATCCGAAACCCAGACAGACATGAAACAGGTGCCAGAGTTGCATATTTGAGTCACCATCAGTAAAGGCTGACTCATAATTACAGTGAATGCGTAGTCTGTTTTCAGGTCTTTGGGTAGAGATGTAAAAACCAAATGTCACATTAAAGAGAGGCTGTCAGCCCTTCAGGTCCCTAAGGAAGCAAGGTTTGGCAGTAAAATGGGTAATGATATTATTTCTGGAACATTCTTTCATTTATTTATTTATTTATTTAGGGTTTATGACTCCTAGACTTTACACAAATCAGTTAACCTTCTCTCTGCACCCCCTGTAGAAATATATCTGGAAAAAGCAGATTTATGGAGGCAGTCTCACAGCTGTCTCCAGAAAAATAAATAAATAAATAAATAAATAAATAAATAAATAAATCCATTTATGCAAGAGGAAGTTAAAGTGGAACAAAGACCAACCATGTCAGCCTAGACTGAAGAAAGAGACGATCCAAGGTTATATCACGCATTAATGGGTCTTCAGTACAGGAAAGTTGGTTCACATTCAGGCACTTCAGCGCAGTTCAGTGTGTTACAGAGGATGATCTCTCTCTTTTCCAGGATAACTGCATGTTTAGAAAGGACATGTCCTTCCCTTGGGAACAAGGAGGAAAATGAAGTACAATGGGCTCCTCGGGAGGCAAATGAGCACAGAGCCCTTTAATTTCTCAAGTGCAGAGCCTTCCCCACCTTTGGACTAGCAGCATTTCTCCCCACCCCCTTCCCTTCTTCATGCAGCTGGCAGCTGGGACCAGCAGCTGGGCTCCGGCTGCAAAGGTCATTCCCACATTAACCCCTGCAGGTCTGCCTTCCTACCCTGCACACCATGAGGATCCCAGACTGGGGAGATCTGACTGCACCTCTGTGAATGACTTGGCCAAAATGCAGTGGAGTTTATGGCCTGTCACAAGAGAGCACACAAAGTACTTCAAACTGTATCAGCACATTGCCCAAGGACTACCGCTCACTATTTTTGAATAAAGGAAATGCTATTATCCCCATTCTATAGAAATGTAAGGCACAGGAAGTGGTATGACAATTTCTTAAATGGACATAAAAATCAGTAGTTGAGCTGCAAACAAAATCCAGGTCACCTGCTCTGACCTGCCGTTGCCTCTATAGTCCCTGCTTATCTCTGTTGTATTACCTCGGACATTTCAGAGGATAGATTTTGTAAAAGTTGTAGGAGAAAGCCCTGATTACTCAAAATACAGGAGCAAAAATACAGACACTTATGCCATCTTCATTTGTTCATTCCCTCATCAGAAACATAGTTGAGAGTGTAATACCTACTCAACAACCAGTTATATACAAGCTAACTTCCATTCACTTAATCCTTGAATGCTGATCAAAAAGTCCCACCACTGAGCAGAGCTGCAGCAGAAAAATCTTGTTTCAGTGAAGCAAGACCACTTTCATTCACTACAATTATTATACAATCTTATCAAGTGATCGGTTTGATCAAAGAGGTTTCCATTAATGTTCTACATGGTTCTGTCCAGCAAGAATAGTATATTGCCAGCCAACTTTTGGCATGTTTGAAAGGTTAAGAAATAACAGATTACAATAGTAGCAATTCAGAAGAATTTTTGGCAGCTAAGGCACAGATATTGCAGTCAAAAAGTAAGCAAGTAAGCTCCTACACCTACAAGCCACCAGTGACTGAAGTGAAGTTTTGTAGTGACCATAGTTCTTGCCCATGTGTTCTTAGTTGTATGCTGGAGCTGAAGACTGCTCCTCCTAGCCAGGGGCAGGGTAGGAGGAAGCAGAAAGGCTACAGAGGCAGTGCTCACACCACGCACAGGCACTCCAGCTGCACTGCAGTCCCACCTAAGTCTCATCTGGAAACAGGCCAGCTCTTGGCAGAACAGAAGGGAGATTTCTCGTACCTCCTGATAATACCTTTCTCAAGAATGACACTTCCCTCTTCCTTTTCTTTACTTTCCAAAGTTTTGTGCATTCATCTAATTGTCTCACTGAAACCCCTCACTGCTAGCTTTCATACAGTCTCCTGCTGCATCTACTTCTGCTTCCAATTCAGAAGACTATCCAAAGACCACATCAGTCTCCTGCTGTATTATCAACATCTTCACCTTCATTAGTACTGCACTAAATAACAGTATTTCTCCTGTCATGGAATATCACATAGACACAGAATCCAATATTTCATCTCCTAGGTTTAAACGTATTGTCCTGTTTTGTCCTCTAATTTGTGCCATTGATGGTGATGGGCCGACACCATTGATCGCATTAATGCACATTAATCTGAACTCAAAAACAATGGGGAAGTTTAAATCTAGAACTCCAGCTGAGCTTCTCTCTAACAGGCAACAACAACAGAAAGATCTAGAAAGCAATTAGACTTAACAGACATATCCAACATCAACATCCAAAGAACTTGCAAGAGTTTGCCTCCAAGTCAAGGCTACAGAGCTTACCTATTTCACCATCAGTGTTGGCCAAATCTCCGCAGCTTTAGCAAATCTTTTCTAGGACAGGAGAGTCAATGCAGAACAGAGCATCCACTCCAGCTGCACCAGGCTACCTTGCAAACATTAGCAGCTTCGGGTGTTAACCTCTGAGGACTCAGGCACATCCTGTTGAAGTCTCAGTGAAGAGGCTCAGACTCTCATTCCAAAAGAGGAGGAGGAAGAAAATTTACCTTCTGGCATGTCTTTTAAAAAGCATATGCCCATTTAATTTCTTAGCCTATACATGCAATTACCCATGTAAATTGGGCATCAAATAGAACTTTATGGGAGTAGAAGTTATTCTGTACATCATGTCTATTTACACTGCTAATTGTGAAAGTGCTAAGTCTTTGCTCTGGTCTGCAATTAAAAATGAAGTCAGTATAGTTACAAGAGAGCAGGAGTTCCACTGTATCCACAGTTCCCATGTGGATACATGGGAATAAATCTCCCATTTCTTTCCAGCACAGCTCTCCTGGAAAAGCCACTTTCAGCTACATCGCCAAAAGGACAGTCCATCAGTTCTTCCAAATGACATAATATATGCTCTCAAAAATATTTTTGTGACCACAAATTGGTTCTGCATTAACTGGGAAACCTAGCTGTACAATATATCTATCCTGACAAGCCTCTTCGGACAGGCAAGTGTCTTTATGTCCTGTGTGGCAGTGGAAGCACACACGGTACTCAGTTCTAATGATCCTATGATGATTTCGGTGGAGTAATGCAGTGTGATTCAAAGTCAGTGCTCCCTAAATCAATTTTCCATGGTCTATAATCTTTGCTGTAAACAGCCTGCTCTGTAACTAAGAGAGCAGAAAGGGTTTTAATGCCATCAGTTTCACCTTTAATACCTTCATGTTAAGCTCAAAGAGGTGAAAGGATTTCGTATGGTTTGTTCCAGGCTCGTATCAGACTTCATCAAGGCACCTCCCTTTTTCTAGACCACCATGGTGCCCTCTGATATTTGGCTCTTCACAGGACTGGCCCAGTGTTCAGCATAAATTAAAACAGCAGGAGGATTAAATCCAAAAGAGAAGGCAAACGCTCTCCATGTAACCTCTGCCCTGTTCATCTGCTCTGTGTTTGGCATGTTCCCATGTTGGGAGAAAGGCAGAAGGACTGCAGGCAGCTGGTGACTGCTTTGTGTCTCTTTTGCAACATGGGACTCCAAAGAAAACCATTTCTACCGTGTGATGTCCCCTTTGAAAAGCATTGCAGACATTAAGGGGGTCACAGTGCTGGGGAGGGGTGAACTGGTCTCTTTGTTCCTCATTTCCACCCTGGAGTCAAACATTAATTCCCTTTTTAGTGATCAAAACTGTAAAAAAGTCTCCAAGGGCATTTTCCCAATGTTCTCCCTCCAAATAAACCACACTCAGGAATGTCACAGGGTGCTAGAAAGACTTTGAAGTTCCTGTGAGAGAACTTTTCTCTGATGCTCTTTCCCTTATCATGTCTAAATTATTCTTTTAAAATTACAACAGCAAAAGAAAGATAAGCCATTACCCTCTATTTGCTACTGTCTCCATTTAAAACTGGAACACATGAAAAGCTGCAGATAAGATCTGCAATAAATAAAAGCATAGACTAGGCTATCTATATAATGACAAGATAATATGACAAGTAGAAGTATTTAATAAAAGAAAACCATCCCTGCAATAGTCCAAAACCTCAGTGATACAGTAGGTTTCACCCAACTGAGTTAAAACAGTGGTGTTTTCAATATCCTAGTAGAATACTCTGAAATAATGACTGCATAAATAACAATAATTAATCAGAAGTTCCTTCTACTGGTATTTCCCAAAGCCAGGGTGGTAACGTGTCCTGGTGCAGGCCATGTCAAAGCACGTCGTATGACGTCTAGTACATTCACACTAAGCAGACGCTGACCACTAACAGCCCAGCAGAAGACAGTCTTGCTGAGTGAAGTAGTGTCAGAGGAGATTTTTTGACAGAATGGGTCCCCCATTTTTTCATTTCTGAAGAAATTTGGTTTGGAAGAAAGAGACTAAGTAAATGGACACTAAAATTACTGAAAAAGAGTTAGACAACAAAAGATGAAAGGCTGAAGAACAAAGAAATGTTCAAAAACAATCTCACTTTTTGATATTTCACATGGTTTTGCTTTATTTTTTAAGACTGCAGTACCAATGTTTGGATTTCAGAAATCCTCAAAAGTATTCAGGGTTTGGATCTCAGGTTCTGGTTTGACTTAACTCTTGTTTTCAGACTCTGTCTTCCCTTACCATAGGCATAAGTACATTTTTACAACATCTCACAATGATTAGTATGCCTTTTTGATATTTGTATTTATTGTCTGTATGGATATATAAAAAAAAGTCTTTTTCAATTTAGATAAAGCAAACTTCTTAAAAAAAAAGCAATTACCTCAAAAGGACAGCTTTTTGCTTCCAGAGTCCAAACCTTGCAATTATGTTATTTCAGTAATTCCCAAAACAAAACAAAACAAAACAAAAAAGTTATTCTTTTTTATTGTTTATTATTCAGTTAACTTCACAATTAACTGAAATGGGAAGGGAAGGGAAGGGAAGGGAAGGGAAGGGAA
>NC_048893.1:74522954-74536914 GCF_011077185.1 Oxyura jamaicensis | reverse complement strand
GGGAAGGGAAGGGAAGGGAAGGGAAGGGAAGGGAAATCTCCACTTATCCTGTGACACAAAGTGAATCAAGAAGAAGACACACTAGAAGTACACAGTGTGCTTTACACTACAGATGTGTGAGCCTGTGTGCTAATGAACTAGCTGTTAACAGACATGACTGTACTGACAATGAGGTAGCAGACACGTTTTTGGCAACAACTCACACGCAACGTTCTGTATTTTACAGAGACTGCCCGGGACGCTGAGCTCACGTCCTGGTACTAAGAAACGAGACTTGTTGTTCATTACAATCTTTTATATGCAACCTGCAAATAATATTTTGCAATTTTCTAGATGGGCTATTTCAACTAAAACCCTCAGTTTGCTTTTGCAAGCTTCTTTCCAAGGCCAAATCACCCTTGTGTGGTAGGCGTTGCCTCCATTTTGCAGCAGGGAAACTGAGGCACCACAGGTCCAAATCACTTGCCCAAGATGACACAGTAAATCTGCAACAGCCCAGCAATAAAGCCCAGGAGAGTTACGAGATAATGATAGGAACTGTCAGCATATCATTTTCTCATTACTTCATAGTTTGATGAGGGATAACACATTACAGAACAACAGCTGTCCATGTGAAATTGTTAGACTTAACTTCTTGTATGTGTGAACTGTTTACTGAAGCAGACAGTAACTGACTTTGCTCAGTCTTGTGTTTTGTTTCTGTATCTCTTGTCTGCTCATTTGTCATCCAAGTGCCAGCTAAAAGGTATTGTTATATTAGGGACTGAGTGGAAAATACAAATACTTTAATATATTCAGTTAATTCAGTTAATCTCTTTGTCAGTCTTTATGGCTTTTATTTATTTTTTTTTGGTGGTAGATTTCTTCAAGCACTTGAGATGCCTGGGCAAAAATATTAAGGCAGTGCACTTCCTCTGCTGTACATTGGCAGAAAATGAATTTCAGATTTGACCGTGCAAGAATTCATGCTCAAAGGGTGCGCACACAGCCCAGACAGGCAAGTGAAGAGTACCCTATGCATTCAGTCTCACAAATGAGCCACTATTTTAGAAATAACACTTCCCTGCTCTCTAAAAGGTACTCTTCTTTCTCAGTGTGCCATTCCATGCAGGTAGCTTAATGTGGCTTTCGTCTGCTTTGCAGAAGTACCTTTCCCTTGACTATTGACAGAAGCTCTCCATACTAATCTAGGGTTTTTACTGGTGGCATTTTGCTGTCAGTTGTGAGGTTTAGTGAGAACACTTGGCCAAATTAATTCCTGGCAAAATTCTAACTTGCTTTGCAATTGAGCAATTACTGAAATAAATAAATAAATAAAAATTAACACTAGTAGCAGTTGTGATACCAGTTTAAGGAATCATGGGATTGATCTTTTAATATCCAAAATCAACCCTGTGGCTCCATTTTGGGGTTCTCCGGGAACCACAGGCCACTAATATATTCAGGGCTGTACAAAGGGTGGGGCAGAAAGTCAGCCAGCCCTGGATGCCAGAGGCACAAAATGGGGAAATGAACAAAACACAGCAGCCCCTTGAGAGTTTGGAGAGCAGTAGGAGCCCCAGCAGGCAGCCCCTGTGGAGCTGGAAGAAGACGGGGCAGTGACATTACTTTCCTGCTCCAGGGTACTTGCTGCAGTACCCTGAAAATAGCAGACTGAAATTTCTTGCTTACCTGATCAGTAGGAAAATGACATTAGCCTTATCTGATGAAGCAGGAACCTGACTGCGTAACACCACAAGCAAGCTATCAGGTTCAGGCTTCAGACCTGCTGGTTTCCTCTGAGCAACAGTGATTCACCTTCAAGACATCAAATGAAAATGCACAGAGGTGGATCCAATGAAAGTCCCAGATACCTCGTCTTCAGGGGCCTGTTTCCTAGAATGGGCTAAAAACTGCAAGCCAGACAGCTAAGCTGCAAAAAGGGAATACTGGTAAACTTTTGGAGTAGAAAAAAACAAGCCATCACACTCACCAAAACATTCGAGGGCCTTCAAAATAGGAGGAAAAGATGGCTCCTGCTCAAAATACCTGATATGATGGTGGCATTCCTGGGAAGGGGAGATGTATGGTTTTGAGCCTCCTTTGGCTGAGGGGACTTAAGACCTCCTTACGTCTCCTCTCTGCACAGCACCCTAAGCATTGGGTATGACCTCCATCCTGCAGAGCTGAAGGAGGTGACTGAGCCATGCCCCTCTCACCACGTGCTGGCTGGGAGCTGAGGTTGCCTCCCAGTGCAGCCCGGGCGTGCTCCAGGTGACAGACTGCCTTGTGCCATCACCATGCTCAGCTCTGCTCCCCAATCGGTCACCCCAGGAATTGATCCTCTGGTTCTCACTCTCAGCCCTTAGCGTAACTCCAAGCCTCCAGCACAAAAGCCCATCAGGGTAACTCAGCACCACCCTCTTCATCCAGGGGGTACAAGCAGGGCGTCCCTTGATGTAGAAGAAAAAGAATAGCTTTGACCCAGACATCTGATAATGCAGTTTTGTACTAATCTACGAGATTCATCAAGCTGGAGAAATTAAAAACTTCTGCCCTCTTGCAGATAACATGCTTGCAGGTAAATGCTGATGCCACTGGCGAAGGAGTGTAAATTACTGCAGTTTGAAGTGTGGTAACCTACACCCTAACTTACCTAACAGGTTTTATTTAACTGTAAAATAAATGAGCCCTAGCTTTAAAAACATAATAAACAACAACACTGCTGTTCATTTACTTGAGAAAGCATGTACAGAAAGCTTATTACAACTGCATATTCTTTGTTGAGTAAATGCCACACCACAGTCACAGCAAAAAGCTCTCTCTAAATGCCATCACTAGTGCTTGCTGCCTGTGATCCGTATTCTGCTGCTCTGGTGCATGCTTAGAGGTCCTTCAGCCTTTGGAGTAAAAGAAAAAAAAGCCTCACCAAAATGTTCAAGGGCCTTGAACAGAACCTGTGAGTTTTCCTCAGAGTCGCATTAACATCAGATCCCCAATAAGCTACCTAGTCTTAGAAGGAACAAAGAAGAAAGGACATACAAAGCTGTTTGTAAATAGCACACGTCAATGGGCCAGAATATATTTACAAATTTCTCACCAGATTTCATGCAAATTTCATCCCAGTAAGTATTATCAACTTTATCAATGTGGGATCTCTCACTAAGGGTTTATAAACCCAGCTGTACCACTAATGCAGGACAGGGCAGAGAATGAGTGCCTTTGAACCACATGCTTGGTTCTGCTGCAAGTTAACTGGGTAATTTTGGGACAGCTTTCAAAAGTGATCTGTAACTCCAAGGACTGCAATTTTGGGGAAACTCGTGTGTTTTAACAGCTGCTTTCCTTGCTCAGTGCTGAAAAATGTGAACCACTAGCTTGAGGCCACTTTCAGCCAAACTTCCTAGCTTTCCAATCTGTAAAACAGGCACAGAACTACCCTGCACTGGGTTTTATCCTGCAGTCCCTTTTTTAGGGGAAAAAATGAAAATATGCCAGGAGAACTATTTTGAGTCTACTCACAGGAGAAACAGTTTGCAGAACACAGTTGAGAGATTACTGCATGGCACATCCTATAGACAGAGACGCAATGTTGGAGAAAACTAAATATTAGATCTTTAATCCCAGGACATTATTTACACAAATGTGCTGTATTTCAAAACTGCCTCTAAATTATTTCAAGAAAACAGAGAACTCTCATTCCCCAAAGTGTTAAATTATGCACAGGAATTGCAATTCAGTTCCAGTAAAATACTTGTTCTAATGCTAGGTTTATTTGTCCCCCCTGATTAATTGCATGTGCTAAAAAGACCACAAAGTCCCTTGTAACCTGAGGCCATTTTGTTGAATGCTGCAGGGGTCATTTAGGAATGCAACATAATGGATAAGCAAGACAGTTCTCACCATTATAACGTGCCACAAGGCTTGGATGACACACCTTCTGTACATTCTGCTGCTTGGGTTTCTTTCCAGAGCAGGGTGTTTTATGAAGGTGCAATTTCAGTCCACAGACTAATAATGCAAGACAAGTTGCCCAGGCTGGAAACATAGGAGGAGTCACTCAGAAGAATGTTGCTCTCACCACGCTGGATTAATAATTAACAACACAGAAAGAAGAAAAGTCTGTATGGAGAGACACATTTAGGGCTACCTCCAGAAGGCCAATATCCATGCTTTCAATGCTCCTTTGGAGTATACTTTATTCAGATTAAAACAAGCAAACAACTGTTTGGCTTTCCATTGTAAGTGAAAAATACCAACACCTTCCTCAACCACTCCACTGGGTTTATCGTTCCTCTGGGCCCTTTCTCCTTTGCTTCCTTGAGCCTGTCGGGCAGATGGCAAGCCAAACTCACAATTCAAAGTCCCTTTTCTGTACTCTGACTCCTTTTCACATGCTCTCAGACCCACAACTGATAGACATGACTCAATTCGGTATAAGGACTGAAACACTGGTGCAACTTAAAGGCTGAAAAAAATACATTAAAGTAGTCCAAGTGCTACTCTAAAGAAGGCTTGAATACTCCCTTTTGTAAGGGTATGATGCATTTTGGATCTAGAGATGATTTTTTTTTGGCTGTGAACACACGTCATCTTCTGAGTCTGGCTGTGCTGGTAAAATCTGTTACCACCCCGAGCCCCTCTACTGGTTGTTGGCCTCATCCAACTGCCTGTGGAGCAGTTCCAGCGAGCGCTCCTCCTTTCACTTCAGACAAGCTCAGGCCAGTTATCGCTACCATGCAGACCAGCTTGCCTGATTTCTGCCTGGCAAGGAATTAGGATGTGCTCCCACAGACTGGCAGCTCAATGGGAACAGCAGTCTTCCTCCAGGAGACAATTACAAATGGCCAACAAGCTGCATGTGGAAAGTTTCAGCCTTACTGAAATAACTACACTGGGACAGCAAATGCAGCAATTCCGGTACCAAAAATGTCTCAGCTGCACTGTCCTACCTCATCCTGCACCCACCTAGCAGCTTGTGGCCTCCAAAAGAGGTAGTGCTTCCACTTCTCCCTCCCTGGGCTGCTCTGCGTGGCCCCTTGAGCTCTCTATTGCGCATCGAAACTCAAAGGAAATAATTCAGCCCTTTCATCTAGCAGAGAACCTGCCACTTTTCTCAATCATTTTCACTGGTACTAGTCCTCTTCTGCTGCATGAGTGAATTGGGCCAGCTTCACTTGGGTGCAGTCAAGCAGAAGACAGCAAGAGTCAGGGCTGGAGCAAGGTCCCCCACCGTCATGACCAGTAGCAAAGGGCAGCAATGGGTAGCCCCCCTCCTGGCGCCAAAAAGCCACTATAGCCACACAGTCCCTGCCACATAGCTACCAACTGCAAAGAGCCGGGTTTATTTTGTGTTGATCTATGAGAGTAACTATGAATAAGAAACACCGGCATAACAGTAACCATGCCACAGGCTCTGCACTGCTTTAATCCTGCCAACGAAGCTCAAGATGGACCACTTCCACATTGAGAGAATCCCTAACTCAGGCCTTTGAGAAACATTTGCAAGGAAGCAAAACACAAGTAGTTATGATTGCTGTAACTACTTGATTCATTTTCACTATCTCCATCAAAGAGTTTCATTCCTGCTCTACTCTACGCTGGTGAGGCCTCACCTTGAGTACTGCGTGCAGTTCTGGGCACCACAGTACAAAAAGCACATTCAACTGTTGGAGTGTCCAGAGGAGGGCGACGAAGATGCTGAAGGGCCTGGAGGGGATGATATATGAGGAGCGGCTGAGGTCACTGGGCCTGTTCAGCCTGGAGAAGAGGAGGCTGAGGGGAGACCTCATCATGGTCTACAACTTCCTTGTGAGGGGGAGTGGAGAGGCAGGTGACCTATTCTCCATAAACACCAGTGATAGGACCCACGCAAACAGGGTTAAGCTGAGGCAGGGGAAGTTCAGACCGGACATCAGGAGGAGGCTCTTCACCGAGAGTGTGGTTGCGCACTGGAACAGGTTCCCCAGTGAAGTAGTCACTGCACCAAGCCTGTCTGAATTTAAGAAGAGATTGGACTGTGCACTTAGACACATGGTCTAAACTTTTGGGTAGACCTGTGTGGTGCCAGGAGTTGGACTTGATGATCCTTATGGGTCCCTTCCAACTCAGGATATTCTATGATTCTATGATTCACAAGTGCCAGTGTGAACACAATTATGGTAATCAGGTGTACTCTGTTCACAAAGCTCTGGAGGATTTTGTACCCACGGGGCTGTTGCATGCCTGGTGACAGGACGCTGACAGCCCGAGGCTGCATTGATGCTACTCAGCTATCAGGGGTAAAGATAAAAAAAAAAAAAAAGAAAAGAAAAAATCTCCCCAAATTGAATCAGAGCTGATAACTAGATCGAGTCTTTAGTACAACAACAGGCAAATAAACACAGGTAAGTATGCGTAAGAGAGAGGGATTTCAGCACTGCTCCCCTGCTCAGGTTGTTCAGTGACAAGCGCGAGTCCCCGACAGCACACGCTGGGGGATGCGGGATTGAAATTTAAGAGCCTTCCAGCAAGGCAGTAGCTCTTCACAGGCTGCACGGTACAGATGGGGCTTGTTTTCCTCTCCTCTGCCAGCTCAGGCCCTGCCTCTCCACCTGATCCTGCCCCGCAGGATGAGCCTTCTGCTCAGCAGCCACAGGGGACTACTAAGCGCGGCTGTCCTTGCTCCCCAGTCCCATCATGTGAAAGCTTGTGCACTCACAAAAGCCTCCATCCTCCCACCCACGCCCAGTATCTGATCATTTTAAATCTGGAAGTGGTTTGTTTCTTTGTATGTACGGAGTCGAGGGATGGGGGCTGAGAATCCTTTGTATTAGTGACCAACACATTGACTGTTAGGCAGATGGTGCTTGCCAATGACACTCCACAAGTTTAACTTTTTGGATCTGGCTGGTTTGTGCTTTTATTTATTATGAAATGCAATTCAGAGCAGGAAGAAGCCACAGCACTACTGGTTGAGGCTATGTCATACACTGAAACGGTCAAGAAGTTCACTACATAAATTTCCCTAAATTCACTTAAAACTGCAGTGTATTAAAACCCACAGCTTTAAAACTGAATGTAGACATCACAGTCATTTTTTCATGGATGCCAACAAAAGTGCAAGTAGCAGGGTTAGAATAAACAGAAAAAAGCCACAAGCCAAGTGAAACTGCTCACTTGAAGCACATTCCATCTATGAAATATGTTTTGTCTTCTCTTCCACTGTGGCAGTGATGAGATCCTTAACAAAAAAGTAAATTGGCAACCTAAGCATTTCAAAAAGCCTTGTAAGATGTACTTACCCACCACAGCATTTTAGCATACAGGTTCTGCAAAGGCCTGACCCAGAGACTGCTAAAATCACCAAGTCTTTGCGCTGATTGAATGGGCATGATTTAGTTTTAAGAGCACAAGAATGAGAAATCCGTTGCTCTTCTCACTGATTTACAGAGTCTTTCCCTTTCCCAGATCCATTTACATTTTATCCTGGAAACTACTGCCATGTGCTGATAAAACAGGGGTCAAGTCAATCTTCACACTCACAGTACCATCAAGGTAAATTGTTTGCAGCACAAATTTCAGGCTATTTGAAGCCCTGCAGTCAGTCAGCTTTACACAGAGGTAGGTTTGGAGGGGGGGGGGGGGGTGAATTATTTATTTATTTCAATGCCTTTTTGTTTTGTTTCCTTCTTCCTTTCCTGGTTGCTTGAAGAAATCCTAATAAAAGCCAGAGGGAAACCTATCAGCCTGCCTCTGGTGGAGAGTGTGCCTAACGTTAAGAGCTAGAGCATCTCCTGTCCCCATCCCTCTTCTCTCAAACCCATTAGCAGGGAGTGCACTGACTTGCCAAAAGGCATGTTGCAGAGGCTTTTTTATTTATTTATTTTTTTTTAAAAAACACGAGAGGAGACATTTGCAATTCTTATTACAGTCAGTGCTCAACGGTGTTGTGAGGCAAGCAGCTATGTGCGGCGGGTCTGTATGAAAAAACACACACCTACAGATGGCTGGGTCTCTGAGCAAAGGGGTAAATGCTACTGATTTCAGCAGGACTGGACACTGTGAATCAAACACTGCACAAGGGGGAAATTGTATTGGAAAGAGCAGCGGCACAGTGACTCTCAGAAAGCCTGCGCATTCTGACAGGGAACTCCTCAGGTCCCATTTCCTCAGAGAGAACTCATGTAGGGGCAGGCTTGCGAGACGGGCTTGGAGTCACCACCACCTTACTTCACCACTTATGTCAGCGCAAGGCAGTTACAAAACCCTGCCGCTTCGTTAATGCCTGAAGCAGACACACGCACCAGCCCTCACACCAGCAGACACACCAGCAGACACACGCACCAACCTCAGGCACTCCTAAAGCGTCACACCTGGTCGCAAAGTCCCAATAAATCAACAACAAAAAATAGAATAGAAAAGCAGCCCACACCCCCAAGCCAGCCCTGACAGAAGAGACTTTATTTTTTGAACTGAGAGTGCCCGGACTGCTTAACCCTAGGCACCTCACGCTGTGGGGCGGCCGGGCGCACCTCAACGGCCGAAACGGCTCCAACGCAGCAGCCCCCCCCCGCCCCGGGCGCACGTGCCGTGCCGTGCCGTGCCGTGCCGTGCCGCCGCCGCCACCGTCGCCACCGTCGTCGTCGCCGCCGCCCAGCGCTGCGCGGCGCCTCCCAGGGGCTCTTTAAATAGCGTCTATAAATACAACGGCACAAGCCACATCCCCATTGGCTGCCGCCGCCCGGCTTATTTGCATGTATCGGGGGCGGGGCCTCCGGGTCACGTGGGGGCGGGGCGCGGGTTGTGCAAGCGCGCCCTGACCCATTTTCCGCCAGGGCGGCGGCGGTGTTTGGGGCTTGGCTCACTGCATGGCACGGCACGGCACGGCACGGCACGGCACGGCATTGCACTGGAGGGCATGGCATTGCATTGCATTGCATGGCATTGTACTGCATAGCATGGCATGGCATTGTATCGCATTGCGTTCTATTGTGCTGCACTGCGCTGCCATGCCTTGCATTTTATCACTTTTGCACGTTACCAGCAAATGCTCAAGCAGTGTCAGTGTGTCTAAGGCTGCTCGAGTCCCTGGCTCCACATGGGGTGTGCAGCTGGCTGCAAGAGGAGGCCAGAAAGCACCACCCTGCCTCCTCCAGCAAGCAGCATGCAGAGGGTTCAGAGCTGGGCTGAAAGGAGCACGTTTCCCACTCCCGCTGGTGTATTTCTGGAATTAGGTGGGGTGGGAAAGACAAATAAGGCGCTTGAAACTGTGGACGTCAGTGGTGTGTCACACTAGGGTCAGTGGCTGATGATGAGGGGGAGGGAGCACAGAGCTGGAAGTGCTGGAGGCTGGACCAGCAGTGGGGCGAGAGGGGGAAGCCCAGGACATCCGTGAAGGATGCTGCCAGCACCCACTTCCCGTGGCACAGGGCTGCTTCATGCAGCAGTGGGTGCTGGGCCTTCACTGGGGCAGCCCTGCCACCCCTGACAAAGCAGCCCCCCTCTGGAAGCAGTCGCCATGTGAAAGATCATGAGAGTGCTTTGCAGGAGCAAAATGCGGCTCTTGTGTGAGGAGTGCTGCTCCTGTGAGAAATAACGTGAGAAAATGCCGAGATTCCTTCACACAAAGGTCTGGAATCTCAACAACTCCCAGAATTTCCACCGCTGCCCCTGTTTCTCCACTGGGCACAGGCCCTCCCTCCATCACCCACTGAAGGAACACCCCCTGTGCTGCCAAATTCCTTGGGCCAAAGCAGGCGGGGGTGCAGATGCTTGCCTTTTATTTTCATCTTTTTAGCACTTAGCAAAGTGACTGGGAGTTGTCAGAATGTGGGAATTCATCTCAAGGCTCAGATATCCGGTGTTTTCCTCAGACCGATGGCACCTGCCTTGTGTGATTGATTGTAAGAGCATCTCAGCTTTCCCTGAAGGAGAGGAGAATGCTTCTGGACCTTGTGACCAGGCAGGAAGATGAATGAGGGCAGCTAAAAGGGAAGAGAGGTAGGGAGAAAAGAATCAAATCCTGGTGCAAAATGTGCCAGAACGTTGCTACATGAAGAGTGGAGCTTGGGATTTCTGCATGCTTGGCAGCATTGCCACACCGAAGGAGTCAGCGCGCTCCCTTCCTGCGTGCTGTGCTTCCTGGCAATTTCACTCCAGCTGCACTGACCCAGATCTGCCTGAAGAGCTGATGTGGTTTTGAGCATAATCTTAAATACACTTTTAATTTTTGAGCAGCTGTAATTAAACACAGCTTTATTTAAACACATCCAGACACGCGCAGCACCGTGCAGCAGCCAAGCGGCTGCCACTGCTGCTACCTGGATGCACTGCAGCCAAGCTGGACGGACCATCGGAGGGTTTGTTCAGTGAGAGAAGAAAGTGCAGAGTGAAAAGAAAAAGGAAACAAAAAGAGAGTCGACAACCACAGGCCACAGGTTGCAGTTGTACTGATGGCTGACACGATGCAGCTCTGAAAAAAGGCAGAAAATGGGTGTACCACTGTATGTGTGCAACTTCTGGCAGCAGCTAGCGTCTTCTGCCTGCACTTTTTTCCTTCCCCTGGCTTTGCTGTTTCAGCTGGCGGGGAGAGAAGCCCATACACTATAGTTTTTGTCTGCCAAAGCAAGCCATTGCTGCATCGTAAAGAAGCAGTTTTGATTCGCAAGAGGCCATAGATGACAAGTGACGATGCAAGCAGCACTCAGCGAAGGGCTGTAGCTCCCACCTTGACCTGTTCTGCCAACATGTGACAGCCCCAGCAAGGCTGCAGCGTGCCACCGGGGCTGCTCGCCCTTCCCACTGCAGCATCAGCTCGGTGGTGTGGTGAGGTGTGTTTGCACAAGTGGAGCAGTCATCACACCTCCAGTTTTCCTCCAGAAGGCTGGAGCCTGATGGCAAGAAATCACAGAACATTAAGGCAGGAAGATTTTGTTGTGCTAGTAGATTTAAAGGAATGACAGATAGCATGGCTGTACAGTAATTTATTCTGTTGTAGATCTGCTGCAAAGTACTTTTAAGTCTGCCTACTAACACTTAGACCTGTTTTATACTATAATAAACGACCGCACAAGATGCAGAGCCATAAAGGTCCAGGCCCATGATCTGGGAGCAGTCACACCATGAAGCCAACCAAGTCCTATCAAACCCTATATTGCTTCTGGCATTTCTGTACTGCTCTATGCACACTCTTGCAGGTTGCTAGGTTATCCCAAACTTTATTAAACACTGCTTTGCACATTTCTTTGAACCAAGTCCCGCTGAGACAATAAATAACCAGTCCTACCCAGGTGCACCTCTGGAAATGAAAATTGCACCAATGCAGAAAATGAGCTGGAGCAGTGGGATGGGCAGACAGGCCAGCCAAACACCGAAGCTGGCAACGGGAAGGATGGAGCTGCCTAAGCAGGGATGCCTGATGCTATTTTGGGCAGGCATGCAGATCCCGCTCAGCCCTTCCCTGCCAGTCCAGAGGGGTGTGGGTCTCTCATGGGTTGTGTGTCAGATGTGCCTGTCTCGTATGGATGTTTTGGGTATTCTAGGATGGGTAAAGCAGCCAGTCAGGGGCTGGGCAGGGTAAACTAAGGTGCTTAAAATAGCACAGCGTGACTGCATTTAGACAAATGAGCATGGCTGTGGCATGTCTGAAACCATGCCCAGTTATGTCATTTTGATACCTGGCTCACTGCAGGAGGTAGACTTGTACGGCTGAACTACAGAGATTACTCAAGATGCAGTGCTTAGAAAAAAAAAAAAAAAAAAAAAGTCAAAAATAAGTGTTGCTGCCTCTGGAGGTAGGTGAAAACTGAAATGGTCTTTTCTGGGGGGGGCAAGGGTCACAACCTTCAGAGTTCTGATTCCCTCTCGGTCAGGCCTCAGACAGCTCATACATTAGCAGACCTTGCCCTCAGCCTGACTCCTGCAGCCAGGACTATTCTTTGGACACTTGGTGCAGACTGAAAGTGCAAACAAGTGCATCAGGCATGCGTGGCTCTCTGCTAACCCCAGGGATTGCAAATTGTCTGACAGCATCCTGCAAAGAAAAGGAGAAGTGAGGCTCTTCAGAGGAAGAGCTCGCTGGAGGAACTTGTTGCGAGGCTTCTCCCTGCTCGATGTCCCCAGCAGCCAGGGAGGGGAAAAGAATCATCTTTGTATATGGTCTTCATGGACACACAGGTTACACCAAGCTTGCATCTGACTCACACCTTTCTTTGTCACCCAAGTGAGGCAGCTCTGTGTGGCCTGAACGCTGTCTGGCTGCGCAGCCAGTAGGATGGCACTGGGACGCAGCTCCACCGGAGGGGCCAGATCCAGCCACACCATACTTGCACCCTGTGTCGGTGCAAGCTCATCCCTAAACAGCACCGAACTGTAAGGCTGCCACGTTTCCTGGACTTGGAGAGCAGAGCCATGGCCCGTTTGCCATTGCGTAGGTGGTGCACAAAGAAACAGTGAGGTTGGCCCCAGGGACGTGAGCTGGGCTGCGGGTGCTTGGCCTTAGGGCCAGAGAATGGGCCCAGGGCAATATGTTTGCTCGTACATGTGTTAATCACTGTCAGTGACCACTTGGACTGTTTTGCTGGGAAAGACATAAGTGCAAGAGTTAATTGTCTGGTGCCGCTGTTTTGGCTGCCAATGTGATCTTAGGGGCTGTCGCTCAGTTTGGAGGCTTTCTACAGAAAGAAAGAAAGAAAAAAAAAAAAAAAAAAAAAAAAAAGAGAGAGAGAGAGAAACCTTGACTCCTGCCTTGGCAGATGTTTGGTGCGGAAACTTCAGCGGAGTACCACCCTGTCCTTCTGAGGTCCTCCTTGCACTACTCCGGCACATCAGATTGCTTCTGACGGTGAGTTGCCAGAAATACCCAGATGATGGAGAGAGCAGGTATCCATTGCTTGGCACAGCATGCAGTCTAGGCAGATCCAGTCCTCTCCTAAATCTCACACAACATCTAGACTCCACTTTTGTCCTCCCCAAGTCCTATTTTAAGGCCTAGGCATGAGTTTCTGTGGGCTGCAAACTTTCGTGCCCCAGTCACCTTTGGAGGTGGGACGTGCGGCTCTGGCTCCATCTGAGAGGTGTTTACTGCCCCCAGCTGCTCACTGCCAGCGAGCGTCCGTCTGCAGCCTGAGCGCAGGATTCTGCGGCCACCTGCAACCCGAGCGAGCTTGTGTCTCATCCTATAGCAAGCGTGCTTTTTCGCTGGCACCACGGACCTGTGCTTCAGGCCATTTTAAGGCTTTTGGAAGACGTAGATGCACAACTACCACGGCTTTGAACTAAGTGAAAGATCACAGGATGTGTTTGCAAAGAGTTACACATGCAGCTGTGAAAAAAAAAAGCAGCAGCCTAAACAGCTATTCAGGGCTCAGGAAGCTACCTGGTATTCAGAAGTCTGCTTCTATCAACGTCACCACCACCTGTGGAGCCTCTGCATGTCGGTGCTTACGTTCTATGTTGTCATTTTTTCTCCAGCACAACCCCTGCCTATTGGTGGGGATGTCACAAAATGCCTTCTGGAGGCTGGCAAGAAAGCAAAGAAGGGTGGGGAGCTGGAGAAAGCCACCTGTGACATGTCAACAGCCACCTTCCAGAGCCTTATCATGGGCCTCCCGTGCCTTCAAAGGGTTCTCAAAGTGTCCAGGTGAAAATGAACCCAGCCCCACACCTGAGGAGCCAGCATGAGATACACGGCAAGTGGGAGGAGGGTGTCTGGAGGTCTCTGGGACACTGCAGAAGTCTCATCTGTTTTCACTGGAATTCGGATCATTTGTAATGTGCTAGCAATTGTTTTGTGCCTCACCGAACAGGTGGTCTATTACAGTCTCTCAGCTGCAGTTGGAGGAGTAATACTTACAGGCTTTACAAGCACCATTCCTCTTGGCTGGCAGGGTAATTTGTGTGTGTCTTAAATACTTGCAATTAGGATGTTCCTCACTGGAACAAAACAGACTTTAGTAACACATGAATAATTCAAAGTGTATTCCAAGAAGAGGAGAGGAGA
>NC_048893.1:74494221-74522554 GCF_011077185.1 Oxyura jamaicensis | reverse complement strand
AAAAGAAAAGATAAAAGAAAAGAAAAAAGAAAAGAAAAGAAAAGAAAAGAAAAGAAAAGAAAAGAAAAGAAAAGAAAAGAAAAGAAAAGAAAAGAAAAGAAAAGAAAAGAAAAGAAAAGAAAAAAGAAGTTGTTTTTCTCCCTCTCCTCACTGTCACTACATGTTCCCAGACTGGGAAGTGGGGCCTGTCTCCCTGGTGCATGCAGGTCGCAGAGCTGCCACTCCCGGGGAACTGGGAAGTTCAGAGAAAACCAAAGCGTTCAGCAGGGAAAGGAGTTCTGTAACATTGGTTTCCCTAATCTGGATGCACTCACTCCTGCTGCTGCCTCTCCAATAGGTACTCCACCCAGCCCTCAGATAATAATCACAAGCTATTTCGCCGGCTCTGTTTCCTTCCACATTTTTGTTGTTAACTCCATCAGCTGAACCGATAGCATTCAGCTTAAGAGCGTGCACCTTGGAACAGCTTGGTATTTCACAAAGCAAAAAACGAGCAACCCTGTGATTTGGGCTCCAGGCTATGAAAATATTGACCCTTGCCCTGCAAAATATGCAAGCACATGCTCAACTTTTTTTCAAGCAGGCTGTGTGTAAGCATGGAGTTGAGTGTGAGTCTTGAGGAATGAGGGACAAAAATGCACATGGTACATTGCCAGGGTGAGCCCATCTGACAAATGGATGCAGACATTCGTGGTGCCACGTTCTTAGGAAAATCACTGCCGTACCCTACCGTCCAGGCACTCCCTGAGAGAGGAACAGCTTTGCTGTCAGAAGGCCCAGTACTCCTGTTTTCACTCAGACAAAAATTCCTCTGAGAACATGAGCTGATATGGCTGAGTGGAAATTACAAAACTGGATTCAGATTGGCACACAGTAGAGAGTCAGAAATCCTCACAGAAATCCTCAGTGACAAAACTTTTTTTTTTTTTTTTTTTTTTTTTTAGCATATATCAGTTTCTGAAACAGATTTTATTTTTTAGTGTTATTTCTTCCCTCAGTTGCTCATAGTTTCCCTCTTACACTGAATTATTTTAGCAGCCCAAAATACATATCTCCCTATGTAAAATTCAGCAGCACATTAAAGAGATGCTGCCCAAAACATTTTAGTCCTCATGCAGTGAAATGCATAGTGCCTGACATGGAAAGTTTGTCTTAGTTTAAGCCTGAATAATTCAATCCATCTGTCGTGGAGACCTTGTAATGTTCCTTTTGCTGGACTGGTTTTCTCTAAGGCTTCCCTTCCTCTGAGCAGGTCCCCAGGATGCCTCTTTGTGGCTTCCCTGCCACATTTACAGCATACAAGCAGCATTTGTAGTCAGGACATGGCACTTCCTAGCAAAACAACCTTCACAAAACCCAGGATGCTTTTCTTCCCCCACCTGGTCATACGATGTGGCTTCAGACCATCATTTCTGAGAGCACCCTGGCATACAACCCTCCTTTTCAGGGACATGTGGAGCTGAAGGGAAGAGATGCACTCATTTTTCTAAGGGATCAAAAAGTACTTCAGTCAGAAAGAAAACAGCTCCAAGAGAATAATAGTGCAGATATACTTGCACAAGCATCTCCCCACTGTGATGAGGGCTTCTCTCAAAGTCCATGAATGAGCTTGATGCCCACCATCACTTGCAAGATTTTCCTTGGGGTTACAGTTGCCCAGGCAGGGCAAACACCTGCTGTGCCCTGGTATAAGTATCCTGCCCAGCTGACTAATCTGGCCCTGCAGTAGAGACTCTTCCTTTTAAAAGCACCAGTGGCCTTCACTGGCTGGTCCCAATTCCCCATTCATTGATGGCTTTGTCCCTTCCCCATTGCTCAGTCCAGAGGAAAATAATTCAGCCTGGGCAGTACCCATCTCCCCGTCCAAGCTGGATGGAAAGTCATCCACCCTCGAGAGCTTTCCATCAATATCCCTGTGCCAAGTGCAGGAATTTTCCCTCTTTTCTCTGGAGATCTGCAGCTCAATGTGGCAGGGAGGGAGGGACGAGGAGGTGAACCAGCCCTCAAGATGAAGCTGTTGTTCTGCCAGAAGCGTGCTGAGAGAGGCCCCAGGACCGAACTGGCTTCAAGGGGGCACACTTGCCTATGCAGCCGAAATCTTCACATCAATACCCAGCAAATTAAAGCTCGTTACGGGCCAGATTCAACTCTTCAAAAGCATGTGCTTAATTCGGCATAATTGGAGCAGCATTTCAATACAGCCTTTATATAGACTCTTTAAACCTACAAATGATATTTTAGTGGCATAAATGGATTCCAGGTGCAAAGAGGAGGAGGAAGCAGACCCTCAGCAGAGTGCAATTGGGGGTGGCAGAACATCTGCCTGCTTGCATTGCTTGGTTAGTCCTTGCTCCCCATAGCAGCGCTTTCTATCAGCTACCCTCAAGACCAGGATTTCCCAATGGGAAAACCCTGATTGCAATAAAACGAGCAGCATTTTTGCCATTAGTTTCACGGCAGTAGGATTTGACAAGAGTAAATCTATAGAAGTCAGTGAGCATTTTGATTCTGTGAAGAGCATGCAGCTGGAAAAGCAAAACAAAACAAAACAACAACAACAAAAAATTTTACTCAAGAAAAATGTATATAAACAAAGGAAGCTTAAAATGTGGAGCCTGAACTAACAGAGAACAGTCCATGTCTGCCACTCTGATCTGTAGGCATGGAGCTCCAAGACAACCGTTGTCTGGACAAGAACCAGAAGTTTGGTCTTCATTTATGAGCTAGATAATCAATATGGACTGAGGCCAAAACTCACAATTTTTATAAGGCTGGGCTATTTCTTGCTTCATATTATTAGGCACAAGAGACAGAGCTGACTTAGATTTACAAAATCTTGGCTCGGATGCAAAAAGCATCAGTATGACTACTGAGGATGAGTGTATTCTCAGTTTAGGGCCCCTCCAAGAATTGGGACGTTTTACTGAGCTTTTAAAACTCAGTTCCAGTGGAGATGCAGGATTAATTTCTAAGACAGCATCACTTGTGTGTTATGTGAAGCAGTATAATATTAAAACGGGGCATTTCTGGGTTTTAGCCTTTTCCTTTTATTCAATCCTAGAGAGCAGTGCAATGCACTGGAACCACTGGCATGCTTTTTCTCAAGTCAGACTTTCAGTCATCAGGAGTTATGCAAACAAGCCATAGCAGCTTTCTTCAGGCACCCAAGTTCCTTTGAAAAGTCTCATTCAAAGTGTTTTTCTCTGTGATACACCACTGAAAAGCAGTTGGCTGAAGTGGGACGGCACTGTTGGATGCTGTACAGACATGCTGCAGGGCAATTCTGAGTTTGAAGGAAAGAATAACTTTTTCTGGTAAAAACTTCAAGGGGAATCAAGACAGATTTTGGTAAGAGCAAGAAGAAACATCCTTTTTTCTCTGTGTGGTTTGCCCTGTGAGTTTTTTGATGGCATCAGGAAGTCAGCACAGTTTTCCACCTTATCCAAAAGATGGCACTATTAACATTGCAGATGCGCTGCATCTCCCACTGCGACACTCCTGCAGTTCTGAAGTGCGGGAACATCCAGCAAGCGCAGCCCTGCTCAGCTCCTGATGTCTCATCTCCCAGCCCACCCAGGTACGGCAGCAGGCATCAAAGGCAAAAGCGAAGCATCTCAGAGACTCACCTGGCTCCACTGAAGTCCAGTTTCAAATATTCTGGAAGAGTTTCACGTGTTTGAGAGACAGATAGAGGGGAGATGCAGGGGTGAGGGGAAGAGGGGATGAGAAGCTGTGATAAGACAAGGAGCAGATGAGGGGGCTGGGGTAGGAAGCAGGACAAGCTGCAGCAGTGGGAGAGGAGAGGAAAGAGGAGCGAGAGAAGAGCAAAGAGATTCAAGATACAAGAAGAAGGAGCAGGGCTATGGTGCCAGCATGGAAAATGCTAAACTTGCTTTGCTCATATTTCTCCTCACCCATCCTGCTCAGAATATGCAACTGATTTGCAGTCCTGAAGAAATGAGAGAAATTTCTAGCAGTACTTTCTAGTAGTGAGAGTCATGGCCCAACTGTAGACACTCACGGTAAATAACAAAATGCCTTATCCTGGGCCTTGTGACCACTTTGTGCTGAGCCCCACGATGCTTTGTGAACCTGTTGTGGAGGGGTGTTGCAGAGGAGCGAGGCTTTGTGCTGCTGTGGCGTGGTGGTGGCTATCAGGGCCCCCCAGCAACTTGGTGCAGCCCCATGTAGGAAGCAGGGACAGGACATGGAGGACTCTGGTGTGCTCCATGGGACATTCCTGTGAGACAGCTCTGAAACAGACGTCTACCTGCAACCTAGAGCAGGAGAGGGACTCTCTCACTTGGTGAGTCCAGCCTTGTACTCACGACGTTGAAGCCCAGCTAGAGAATACCTTTGTAGATAGAGATGGAAAATAATACATCAGTTTTTCAGGGGAGCACGGGAACATTACACAGGCACTGAGAAATTCTGTGTTAGCTTGAAACTACAGGAAAAGTTTAATTATACTTGCATCCCTTTTCAATCCAATTTTTACTTTAAAGAAGACCCAGGAGGTTGTCAGTTGAGGTTTAATTGACCTATTTGCAATTGAGCCAGCTCATTCCTATGGCTGGGGACTCATTTTCCTAGATTTCAGTTCATTGATTTAAGATTTTAAGGCCAAAAGGGACCATTAGATCATTTAGCCTAGTCTCTTGTGTATGGACAAGACACTTTTCACCTGGACACTTTTCTCCTGAACTCCACAACCTGTATCTGGAAAAAGGCTGTGTCCCACCAAGGAGCTCAGCTTGGAGCTGGTGCTTCCCAGAGGTGGGCAATACCCTGTTTCCCTTGATTGCTGGCTCCAGCAGGTCGTCAGTCATCCAGAGATTAAAATGTAAGCATAATCAGGGTGGTGGTGATCCTGAATACTGCCAGATCCAAAAACATTTAATGAACAGTGCTTGACAGATAGACTGTTAATTTTTTAGATAAAATGCTTAAAATATAAATTGGATTATAAAGTACTTATGAAATGTTAATTTTGCCAAGGGTGCTGATGAGCTCCACATACAGATAGAGCAGACAAAACAGTGAGAGTCATCATTTGTTCTCTTAACTTGAACTTACATTTTTTTTAAAACTCAAGCTATTTTGGGCAATGGCTTACGTTTTACAGAACTCAGTTTTTAGTTGCCCTTTGGAAGCTGTGACCGGAAAATGCCCCTGTAAGACATTGCAGATGGCTCTTTCCATGCACTGCTTGGCAGATGTGCAGGAAAATTACACTGGAAAGTTGGCTCTCATCTGGGCTTTGTACTGAGGCACTAATGCATGTGCTGTAATGCTTTGTAACTACATGATTTTTGGTGCTTTTATTATTATTATTATTATTATTATTATTTTTTCAGTTTCTGTGCCAAATTATAAACCCAGTTGCAAGTGGAAGCGTGAAATCTTGCATCTTCATGAGAAGGTGAGCGATGACCTGAACATCTGCAGCCCAACCTGGAGCATGGTGCTGCCTGCTGGTGAGGGCATGGGTGCCAGAGCAATGCTCAAGGCCTCCAGGGACAGGGATAGGACTGGGCACTGGGCTGTCACCTCCCCACTACAGCAGCGCTGCCCACAGGCCCTCAGCCTCCCAATGGGTTCCCTTGCCTTTTCCTTATCAGGTTCTTCCTGTCCATTTAGTTCCTCTCCTGCTTTCTGCCCAATTTGCACTGCCTCGCTCCTTTCCCCACTCCTTTCCCCCTTATTTTGTCACCAGAGCTCCCTGTCATTTTGCTTTGGTGTTGAACAGGGTGGCCTTGCTGACTCCTGGCTCTTTCTTTCCTGCTCCCTTTGCCCTCTTCCCCAGTCCCTTCATGCTCCCTTTATCTTCATTTCTCTTGGTTGCTTTCCCCTCTTGGTCTCCTTTCCCCTCTATCTGTCTCCAGACACCTTTGCCTCTCCTGCATCGCCTTTCCCTGCAGCTCCCTGGGACAGCCCCTTCTCTCCCACCCACTGGCTCAGGGAGTTTTCTTCCTCAGTAACGCCAGCACTGGTACCCAACTGTCTGTGGACTAAATAATGTGAAATAACTTTTGATAAGGAAAAGCACCCACCTGTTGATCTGAGTCGTGGTAGTAGCTGCAGGGGCTCACCAGGGTCTGTGTGATCAGACATTAGGCCTCCTTCTTCCCTTCATGGTTGTGGTCCAACTCCCTGCAACAGTATTGCCACATTCATGTAAAATGTCCTGAGGGCCCAAAAGCTGCCCTGAGAGCTGAGGAACTCTCCCAAAACTGAAGCCTGGAGTGAGGTGCGGACTGCCTCTGGGTCCTGCAGAACCTGCTGCCGTGGGTGACACCAACCTAAAACAGCTCTGCACGAGTCTGAGGCAACTCTGAAGCCTGTCCTGTCCTGCTTTTGTGCTTGAGGAGGGTTATTTCCACCCCAGTCCCATTGCTCAGCCCTACGCGTGGTAGTTTGGCAGGGAGCCAGGCATGGGGATGTCAGATGCCTGTGCTTAAGGCCTTCACCCTGTGGCCAGCTCAATAGGTTTTGCATGGTCCCTGCCTCCTCACAACACATGGGCAGGCTGTAGTGAAGGCCACAGCTGTCTAGGCAAGCCTCTGCTTTGCAGCATATCCTTGGCTCCATGAGACAAATTTTGAGTTTCTGCCTCCCTTGTGTGTCTCACCTGCTCCAGGAGCAGCCACTCCTTGCCCCTTTATCTCCTCGCCCCAGCACCCAGCGGGGATGTCCTGCTCCTGGGGTGGAGATGCGGGACCTGCTCTATTACCCCTAGAAACACACTCAAGGAGTCCTTGGCAGAGCCTTGCAAGGACACACTGGTGAGAAGCAAGCTTTGTTTTCACTGCAGTTTGTCTGAGCCTTGAAGCCACCACCAACACCTCTCCACAGGCAAGAGGATTCATTTTCATCCTGCTTCCACTCCCTTCCCAGCACTGCAGTGTGCTGCTGCTTTTCAGGGACAATGTGGTGAGCATTGCCTAACATTTAATGTTATTGATCCTTATTACAGTTGTTTAAAATACAGGAATGAGAAACTGGCATCAGAGAAAAATCCAAGGCAAGGCATATCATGCCTACTGGCTAGGAGACACCAAAATCCTACGAACCCTGATGTGCTGGTCTCAGGGAAATGTAAGGGCTCAAGTCTTTGGAGCAGGAATAAGGAGCTCCATGACAAAAGCAACTGCAAGGGGAATTTTAAATTAAGTAGGGATTTAAAATTTTAATAGCATTTAAATTTTAAATAGTCTATCTCTTTGTAAAATGAAAGCAGTATTTCTGTTCCAATACAAAATGGACCAGATCCTCTGCAGCTGTAAGTTGGTGGCCCTCTGCACTGGAATTGAGGGAACTTAATTGATTTGTAGCAGATGACAATCTGCCAGTTCAGGCTCTCTCCTGGAAATACACTCCTCCAATCTGGCTGGTAGTGCAGCCTTGATGTTCCATTAATTTGCAAGAAAGCTGCTGCCAGGACAGACATGCTCTGGCAATGTGGCTGAACAGAAACAAACAAACAAAAAAGCTCTAAAACTTGTTATTGTCTGTCATGTTATTGAAGCTAATTTAAAAAGCATTTTCCAGGCTCCCAATCTCAAAGGATCACTTAGGGATGTTGTTTTTCTTTCTGTGTGTATGTTAGGAAACCACTGCTAGCATTGTGTTTTACAGGTTCTGTTTCTTTTAGAAGGGTGAGGGCAAGGAGTCAGTGTGGAGGAATGGGAAAGACCCTTCATGCCCTGCCAACACTAACTATCCTCTACACTCAGAGCTTTGTCCTTCACAGTGTGAAATGACTCATTGATAAAGGGTTTCACTACTTCATTTGGGAGATCATTAAACTGCCTTTCAGGCTTCAATGTTAGGATGTTTTTCTTAATAGTCAGCCTAGACATTGCTCTGCTCTGTTTCCTCCCATTGCCCCTAGTTACGCTTCGTCCCACCCTAAACAACACCTTTTCCGTCCTTGTGCTGATATGCGTATGCTCTGCATATCAGAAAAGGCTGGGGAACCGACACGGAAATAACACATAAGCTGTCTTGTCTGCAGAAAAAAAAACTTGCGCTAGAGGTCCTGCCGTGATGCTGTAACCAGGAGAGTGAGGAGGAAGAGGAAGGTATTTGCTGCTATGTTGGCTGTGCCTAACCCAGTGTGATGCCTATGGAAATTAATGGGTTCAAGGGACCTTGGGAACTTCACAAAGCTCTCTGTTAGGCAATTGGACCTTACAAAGGTGTGCACTCATGTCCAGCTCCCTTTCACCAAACAGTGCCCTCAACACAGCCTGTGTTTGAGGTAAGGGGATGCAGCAGATTTAAGTGACAAGGCTACTGTGGTATCCACCATCCTTTGGAAAAAGAATGAGCACAGGGTTGTAAAATGGCATCAGGGCCTGTCTTGAGGGAGTTAACTGGATCATCTTCCACCACTAGCTTTCCCATTGGAACCTGACAGATCTTATTTGTCATAGTGAGCATGTGGGTTGCTGCAAAAATACCAAGTCCAACAGAAGCAAAAAAATCCCACTAGATGAACTGCTAATATGAAAAAAAAAAAAAAAAAAAAAAAAACATAATAATTAATGGTAACATTGTGTCATGATCACAAAACAAAAAGTACTTGAAATTTGTGTTTATTGACTTCTATGCAGCAGTAAACAGCCTAGTAAAAAAAAAAAAGGGGAAGAAAAGCTGACAAATGTGAGGCTACAAATGCAGTGTAAATGAGAGCACAGAGCAAACAGGCATGGCTTTAGTGGTCAGAGATGCCCTTTGTCTCCCTGTCTTAGAGGGAATTGTGCATCTCCCTCTACACTATTAAGTGCAACAGAAGTTTTTTGCTTTGAGTGTCTTCCAAACCTGTACTTGAAATATCTACCTCAGTTTTGGGAAAAAGCTCGCTGCTGCCAGATCTTTTCCTTTTCTCAGCTACACACATATATTAGACTTATGATTTAAAGGCACTTCTCAACATCCAGACAAAAATGTTGACTTTTTTTTTGTAAATAAACAGTAATGAGAAGTTGAACTCAAAACTGCTGCACTGTAATACTAACTGTAGGAAGCATTGCCTCTGCAGAGCTGGAATTAATAGGTGTCTGGCAATGAAGAGGGAGCTCATGTAGTGCCTTGATGTGATCCACACAAGCAGATTCTGGAGGAAAAACTCCAGTATTGTCTACTCACACTTATTTCTCCACATTATGCCTTAAAGAATCAGAGTAGGCCACCTGAACAGCACTGCAGGAGTTAATGTTGCAGAAAGATTCAAATGAAAGTGGCCAACAAAACCCCTTGACTTCAGAGACAGGAAATGGGAATTGTTTTGCCTCCTCCTATATGATTTCAGCTGACTTTTTCTTCACCTTTTTGGGGTCATCAGTTGAAAGCTTTGAGCTTCTTTGCCTTTGTTGATGCTATAAGAGTCATTCACTTGAATATAAAAATCAGTGAGGTCAACAATATGTCTCTAGGGATGCAGACTGGAAGCCCACGAAAACTGTCTTCATCCTTCACCAGAAGCATAAGCATTTCTGTGGCTGGCAGGAGAAACACACCTCTGTAGTCTCCTGTGGGGTGTCTGCTCTCTGTCATTCAGGTAAGGGGACAATTTCAAAATCCAGAAAAGATGCTCAGAGCTCAGAGACTAGTTTAATAAAGCCTGAGAAAAAAAATCTGTGAAGATCTGCAGAAAGAATGTGAGGGCACTGTTTTTCTTGCTGACAGTAGGACTGAGGCTGAACCGCAGCTTTCCATGTCTGGAAGATGATTAGGAAATTAAGGCTCAGATTTCATAACCTTCTCATAATGAGGAAAATCAAAAGGGCTTTGGGATATCAACACTCAGAGGTTTACAGGGAAAATGGGACCTAAAAAAATTGCTTCGAAAGCCAAGCTCTAGACAGGACAAACACATTCCTGGGGACCAATCTGATTAAGAGTGTTCTTTTGAGGGGCAGCCATGATATACAGAGCTTTACTTGGCTGTTATGACCCAACTAATCTGATCATTGCCTCCTGCTGGCCTCCAGGACACCCCGTCTGACCAGCTCTCTGCCTACCTATTTGAATATATGAGCAGCTTCCACTCCAGCTGGTGGTTTGCCAGTCGCTTATAAGGCTAGAGCAGAAAGCAAACAATGACTGCATGAGATATAGCGCACTGCAAACTCTTTTCGACATCCATTTCTTTTTCAGGCAAAATGGATGTTGCTTCCACAGAGCAAAAGTAAAAGCATTTATCTATATAGCATGTTTTTTATGTATCTGTTTTCTCGTAAACATTATGTACATGCATATATACATACAAAGTTTATAAACTATACGCAGCACTACGCATAAGTGCAAACATGGAATTACTGTGAAATGCTAATGATAACAATCATTAAAGTAAATTTTATGGGACATGCCAGTCTGTACTGATGAAGTTGATGATCTCTGGTGTCACCACAAAGACAGATCTCCTTTCTTGAAGCAACAAGATGCACAACTTTAAATCCTGCAAAGGATTTATAAATAAATAAATAAATAAATAAAATAATAAAAAATAAAAAAGCTCAGACAATCTCTTCCTGTTGTTGAATTAGTGATGGATGCTAGACTAAGTGATGTGTTCGTAGCATGTGGCTGTAAGATGTAGCTGTCAAAGTACTTCTGGAGAGCAGTACCAGCCAGGGGGAGAGACTCTACATACATCACTCCAACAAAATTAGGCTGCAAGAAAAAAACAAGACCTCTCATAAGTACTGGTAGTGCAAATAGCATTCAATCAATACTTTTAACGATAACCGTGCTGCTTTAGTTTAGCTTTTATTTTCTCCTAGTAATCTAAATGCTGAGTGTTTCTGATTATTTATTCAGCAGGTCAAGTGATAACAGAAATATCTCTTGTGCCAGTCCTGCTGCCTCCACCCTGGCACCAAAGGTCCAACAAATATACACTCTGTGTTGGGGTGCTGCTCCTGAGACTCCTATGGGGAGGCTAGTTGGTGTCAGGGAAGACCATGGTGTTATTTCCATTTGCATTCTTTCATTACAAGTTGGACTGCACATGATTTTATATTTAACCCTTCTCTCAGCTGTTAATTGACAGTTACTAGTACATCACATTGAAAAAAAGTCTTGTTGAGACCCCAGTAGTACAAAATCCAAGTCTTTCTCACCTCTCTGCCCCATGTTTGCTGTGCCTGGCTTCTTTCTTTTGGAGTAGCAGTAAGAAAAAAAAAAAAAAGCAATTTAATCAAATAATATCAAGCAAAAAGAAAAATTGGGATTTTCCAAAGGGGCTACTGACCATGGACCATGCAGATGGCATTATTTTAACATGGTCTGGTTCTCAGTGAGTGATGAACTTTCACTTTTGGAAAAATCAATGGTTACTCATGGTGATCACCTAAATACCAAAGTATTGCAGATCACCGATCTCTTTCCAAACAGAAAGGATCTGAATTGTTGAAAACAATGGCACTCAGACAGTTTTCTGAATCTCATTAGTCTATGTTTCCACTCTGCAGCAGGAAAAAGGTGTGTCCAAACTGTAGCCACTGCACCAAGAACTTGTGTCGACAAGTTGATAATTTCATTGTTTTGCAATCTTTAACTATATTCCTAATGTCTGGTCAGTCTGCAAACAGCTGAGGAGAACACGAGGCATTTATAGATGGCTGCATTAAGAAGTACCATGGAAATGAAAAACATAACTCTTGAACCACTGAAATGAGTATGTAATCATTTTAGTGATACTATTACTGCTAAAGCACCCACAGATTGAACTAAAATGTGGAGTTCATCAAGGCCAACAGGAATCTTCCATTGGCTTCTATGGGTTTTGGTACCTTAGCAATAGCTTGTTAAATTATATAGTACTTCTTGAAACTGAAAACGCTGTGTTCTCTTCTTATGTCAGTGGGGTTTCCGTAAGGCTGTTTGTAAGGTTCAGGATGATGTGATTCAGCCCCACTGGAATTGTCCGTTTACTTAGAAAATGAAGTGTGAGACACAGGTGAGTTGACAGTTTTGTCAAAAAATCCCAGTCACGAGTCACATGCAGAGACTGCAAGATGATTTTTGATGCTTGTTATGACTACAGTGCCATGGCTGGAAATTCACAGAGGAGCAAGCAAGAGATTTTATTGTGGAAGGATGTGGTCTGGTAGCTAAAGAAGCAGTGTAGTTTTCAAGAGAATCTTTGGGAATTATCTCTGCCAGGACTAGCTATTTACACTGTGACCTTCAAAAGGTTCTATTAGGTACCATTCTAATAACACCTAGGACATAAGGGTAGTTCAGAGGCTTAATTAATCATGGTCTCAAAGTTTCAAATTCACAGAAGGGAAGTGAAAAACAATATCATAATAATTTGAGCCCTCTAGCTGGTTATGTTCAGGATCAACTACCTAGAGTGATTTAAGAGAAATGTGTTGGCAGGTGCCGCCCCTGCAGTTAGTCTGGTACAATTCCCTGCAGAGTGGCAGTATTTTTAGCTGCAAGTGAACCTGCAGTACAAAAAACGTAGCACAAGTATTTCCCAATGTAAGGTATGGGGGGCTTGTACTGAATTTAGGAATATTGCAGTAGCAATCCCAGAGTGATTTGCTTAGTTCAATGCCTGGCCTTTGAGACTGGACACTGTCAGAAGTTACCAAAGAGGAAACCAAGGCAGAAGTGGGAACTTAGAGAGCAGCCTCCCCACAGGATGAGTCCTGGGCTCAATTATCCCTTGTTGCAAGATCTTGTCATTAACTGTACACTGTGGAGGAGAGTCCCCTTTGATCTGCTTTACACGCTCAGTTTAATTAAATTCATTTTATTCATTTTGAGAAGAAATAATAAGCTGAAGTAAAACAGTTACCCTCTCTCTACTTTTTTCCTTTTTTTTCATCTCTACATGACAGTTCTAATCTTTACAGTTTCTCCCCATGTGAACACTTTTATCCACTAATTTCAATATCCCATTTCTGACCCTTACTTTTTCTGAAAAAATAATTTAGAGAAAAAAAAAATCAATAATGAATATAGTATTTCAGATATACTGATTGGCTTAGTTTATAAAGCAGTGTTAAACTATTTGCAGGGTCTGTTTTCTCTCCTGGGCTGTACAGTACTCATAAAATTGGTTTTTATGATACATCTGTATTTTAAGTAAAGGTTTTCACTGTCACCAATCATGATCCCACTTTTTTTTTTTTTTTTTTTTTTTTTTTCTGAGTAAAGTTAATTTTCAGTTTTTAACAGTAGTTGACATTTGTGCTTGTTTTTCATTTCTTTCCCAAATCTGAATATTTTGTATTTCTGAGAACAGAAAATTCTTCTTGCTCTCGTATTTCTATCTTTCTTTGCTTTCATAGACTGTTTTGAAGGTTTTCACTGTCATCCTCAGTGACCTTCAACCATTTTGTGTCATCTGCAAAATTTACAGCCTCACTGCTCACTCTGTTTTCCAGATCATTAACAAAAACAGCAAAGAATACAGTTGACAGTATGGATTACAACACCTGTTGCTAATCTTTTGCCATTGTGAAAATGTATCATTTCTTTCACATTTTACTTTTTCTGCCCCATCTAATCTAATGCTAAGCAGCAATTTAACTGTTGCTTAAGATATTTACAGATATTGTCAGTGTGAGATCAAATAAAAGACGTTTTGAATAAGAACTGCTATGTAAAAAGTTGTCTCTGTTTGATGAGTGTCATCTTATGTTAATTTCATCTATTCCCCTTACACTCCTAATGTAAAATTGCATTAGTCCTTAAAATGGCAATGTCAGGGGAAATATAAAGTCAGACTGCTGGTATTTTAGGATTGCTCTGTGGCAATGCCATGTGGTCATCAAAACTGTTCAGATCTTTTCTCTTGTTAAAATAGCAGCCTTAAATACCTATCCAGGAAGAATAAATGTTCTTTGATGGAAAACAAATTCCATTATGTGCAATAGGGTAAAGCAGGATTACCTTTACCTGTTAAGTTAGGAGATCTATTCTAGGAATTAGTCTGCTGGGACCAGTATTTGCAACAGATCAGTCTTACACATACATGAAACCATAATTAAAAAGTGTCTGAAAGAGAAATAAATCTGCTATAGGCTGAGTAAGAGTAAGAGTATAGATTCAAGAAGTTTTGATTATACTGAATCTTTTCCAAATGATCTGAGTAATCATTTCCAAGTGTTGACTTTCTTGGATGAAAGCAGAACTAAACTAATACACGCAAGAGGTATGCTCGCAAACTGAAGAAAGAGGGCAGCAAAAGGATACCTCATTCTCATCTCAGTGAATTTCAAGTGAATTTCATCTCAGCGTTATCTGTAATCAGCATAGACCTTTATGATGCAAAGCTTTTCTGTATGGGATATAAATCTGCGCTGACACTGCATTCTGGATAAGAGGCTGCTTTCGCCCTGGAGTAAGGGATGCATTTCTAAAGCCCTGGTGCTTCCTTTGGGATAAAGTCACCATTCTCATGGAATTGTATTTTGTTGGGGAAGAAGTCTGATATGGCTAGTGATTAAAACAAAAATGTAGAATTTCTGACCCAACTTTGCATCCCATCTGTGGAAAATGCAGCAGACTGTCAATACACTGAGCTCTGCCACTGTCACCTACTGACTGTGGGGACAAGTATCTCCTGCGCACTGCTTCACTCCAGCAGCAGCAGCTGCAGCTGATTGTGCTGTCGCAGACAGGCTCACAGAGCTACTGAAAAGGTCCAGCAAAACGTTATTAAAAAAAAAAAAAAAGTATATTCATTCAGTAAAGACAGTAATGTTAATGTTGCATTTTAAGGGATTCCAACTTGCAAGACTTACTTCCTTGTTACCACTTTCTCTGTTACTCACTGCATTGTTGGGCCTGGTATCATCAGAAGGATTATGTGGTCAGCTGAGGGAAAAAACGTGGTCCTGGTGGACAGAAGTAACTACTTGGGCTATTCTATACCCTGGATCATTCAGAAAGAAGATGTGAATGTTAGCCTAGTATTTTGATTGGTTTAATTATTCTGTTGGTCTTAGCTAAGAGGATAACCTACCTGTTAATGAGAGCACTCTTTTTTTTTTTTTTTTTTTTTTTTTTTTTTTTTCAGGAGTAATTGCTAAATAGCTCATTTAGGTGGGTTGTTCCTCTTTAGCTTTAATTACTAAAAAAGGGGAGAAATTGGAGTATTTTAACAATGCTTCAGATATCAAGAGGTCAATGTACTAACTGAATGCGGAAGACAAAACTCTACATTTATAGTTTGCTTCTCATCTCAGAAGATCCAGTGGGAAACCACGTCTTCCAGAGACTCTCACAAGATCCAATGGCAGCTCAGATTTCACAAAATGACCAGCACCTCAGGAAGAGAGATGTCCATCCAAGCTAAGGCCCTCCTGTTCCCTTCATCCACACATGCATTATCACTCAGCACATGCTTCGTTGTAAGACCACGTCTTTTAGATGGGGCTTTTAATAAGAGAAGGTTGCATGCCACATTGTGGAAAGAAGTGAATACACATAGGTCCATTACACAAACTGCATCTAACTGCCCTGAACAGGCTGTGAACACCGCACAACTAGATTTTGTCCTTACCTTTCCCTTTTGCTTATTTTGACCGCTCACAATGTAGCTGGCCCCGGGTAGTTTTTTTCTATTTTTGTCAGTTATGCTACAACCTCATTATAGCTTTAGGTGGGCCCGAAGCTATGAGTGTAATACAGAAGCAGCAAAGAAGGATTGTAATCCAGTATTTTTCAACATTCCTTTCTCACAGATCCATCAAAAGACAGGTATCCCATCCAAGCTAGTTTTATAGGTTCCCTCTCTAGTCTTGGATACAGGAAGATACCTCCAGTGGGAAAGTGATCCAGTCAGTCCTAGACACCTATTTTTGGACAGAATTAACCATCTTCTAGAAGCACGTCTCTCTTTGCTGACTACAGATGGAGCCCAGACTGAGACTAGACATCTAATTTTTTGATGCCAAAGGTTAAATGAAGGAAGTCCTACTCTAAATCACAGCATCATTATGTTTCAATCCAAACAATTTGTTGCGGTATCTTCATGGTGTAAAGCTGACACTCTGTCACACAAAGACAATTAGAGATAATGATAATGATTCTGAGAATAAAATGTAAAGCACTATTTATTCTAGAAATGCCAATTTTAAAATAGGTCTGATCAAGTTTAGGCAACCTCAGGAAAACTAGGTGGCAATCTTAAACCTTGGCAAAGAAAACCAGATGCTACCAAGTCATGCTCTGCTTTCGTTCTCTCCTTGAAAATACAGTAAAAGCTAGGAATACTTCATACATTTCTTTGTTATTCCTCATGCCTGGTGCCCAGTATAGTAAATAAAAATTATATATAAGATTTAAAGCTCTTAACAGACTGCATTTATATAATTTTTCAGTATGTTGAGAAGGCAAATCAGTCTTAAGAACTGTGTCCCCCTCTGAACTTCTTATGCAAAAAAAAAAAAAAAAAGGTTAACATTGAATTTGAGTGCATCCCAAATGTGTGTACACAATGAAGCTGACACATGCTGCTTTTATAACAGACCACATCACCGGACAGGAAGCTCTCTGCCTCATGGAAATGAAAGCCAGGAGGACAGATATCATCTGTGTGTATGGGCACAGGGGGCAAGAAAAAAGAAACAGTCTATGAAAATCTAACAGTCTAAGAGTCTAAGAAGCTTCCAAAGCTGCTACACACCTCTTGGCAGGCGCCTGCCTGCACATAGCCACTATGCACCTTTTGCCTTGTGGGTAGAGGCTGGTTTTCTGTCTGCAGCTTCTGCTGACTCTCCCCACCTCCACTCCAATGTGGCTGCTTGAGCTGCCTTAATCTTTGCATCACTTCACAATAATAGTGGTGCCAATGATTAGAAAAACAAAAAACAAAAGCACATTAATGAAACAAAATATTCATTTTACAGCCTCCTTCCCCTTCTGTCAGCCAGCTAAAGAAAACACTTCAGTGCAGAAGTGTTTTCCTTTCCTCTCAATAAGGTCTCTTCCTGCTGGAATTCCAGCCAGCTCCAGTGATTTTTTTCCTGTCTACCTGAGCTCAAACTAATTAAAAAACAGTCTTTGCAAATGTTCGCTGGAGGATCACCAAACTTGAAGTGAGTTTTCAAGGGAAGGAATACAGTCCCAAAATGTATGATTTATATTCCAGTAGCAAATTCCCATGACTTTGGGTCAGATCCTTTGATGGAGTAGTCTGGCAAGGTTCACTTCTGACAGCAGAGGTATGCTGGTTTATACCAGCTCAAGGTTTCATCCTGCCTTTGTTTACCAAATGAATGCTGAACCTCCAAAAAACAATGAGGTTAACAGGTCATGCAGCTGCAGTCTTCCGTTTCTGATAGAGAGGCATAAGGGAAGTCAATCTCCCTTTCTTCCCTTCCCAGCAGAGTCCTGTCCCACTGGCTGTACAAACATGGGGTTCCTTGGAGAGCCTTCTACTCTCATTAGCTTCTCCCTTGCTGGAGAGTCATTAGATTTAAAGCAAAAATGTGTAGATCTTGTTCACTCAGCAATAATTACACAAAAATAGAGACAGATAAATTCCTGGAAGATAATTGCTCGGGGTAACAATGGAAACATGAAGTCTGCGGCTCTAAAAAACCACTGTGCACAAGCTTGTTTCTAGCTAAGGATTTCTTTTTACCAGGAAATTCATGGAATAGGAAGATTTATGTGCTTCACATCTCTTTGTGCAGCCCTACATAGAGGGAGAGAACCTCAGTGTGCGCATGTGTGCCTGTGTGTACATGCAATATCTCAGAGGATGCCTTTTCAGAACAACCAAATATATGCCACAGCATTAGTATAGAGCATATCTTGTTATTCTGATCACAAATTACAATGGGGACACAGAGCTACTCCAGCTGGGTGTAGCCATTAGTTTACTACCTACTTCGCAGGAGATATATATGGGACTATATATGGCACAAGTGGACTATGCACCACAGTGCTCAATTTATCCATAAAAGTGCTCTAATTTATTGAAACAGTGCAGGTGGATGACACAAAAACTAATCAGGCTAGTGATTCCACTACTGTCTGGAACAAATCACCCCCCTGATTCACCGTATCTATGTAGCACATTCCTCCATCATTTAGATGCAATCTCAGTGCTATTAAAATGTGCTAGATAAATAGCATTTGAAACTGAAGTTCTCTGTTCTTCCATGGAAGAGACCTAACTAAAAAGTGGCAACGTATTTTCAACCTTGCAATGAGACTTTGTGTTATTCCTGCCAACAGAAACAACATCACAGTCAATTTTCCCTTTCCTCCAGACAGCCTATCTGGCACAGACAGGTCATGCCATCAATCTGGAGAAATCCAAGTGGTTTCTGGTTCATTGCAGAGCACAGCCTTCATGAATAAAGCTATCCTGAATGAAGTTATACTGCTTCCTCTAGCAGAAACATAGCTGTGCCAAGACCTAGCTGATCTGCTAAATCCCAACAAACCTAAGCTGGCTTCACTTGCTGCTGGTGTGGGTGGCTCTATACCACGCACCTAGCTGAAGAGGACAGAGTGCAGCTATTGGAATGGCTCAGGGGAAAGTGCATCTGAGACAAGCAGAGCTCATGTGCCAACGCCCAGCATCACTCTGGACAACCTGAGCTGCACTACTCAGAAAACTTTCCACAACATTGCCCACCATAACCTACTGTATGTGTATAACCTCGGTTATTTGATCACTTAGATTTTCCTAGCGACCTCCACTACCACAGATAATGAAGAACCAACTGTCTTTAAAAAGTATTGCAATCTTAAAGATTGTCAGTATTATTTTATAAGGGCTTTCAAGGGCTAGGAAATTCTGGCCATACCCACTGAAATCATGACTTCAAAGTTCCTTTTCCAGTTGCCTGAGCATACGCAACACCCAAAAGGGATGGAAAAATTGGTCAAGGGAAGGTTGCTAGCTCTGGGTGGAGGTGGAGAGTGGAGCAATGAAGTATCAACCACTCTTGCTGTGATCCAGTGGCATTCTTCCTCTCCTCTTCCAGAAGAGCCTGTAAGAGGGACAGGGTATTTTGTTCTCAGATCTCTTTAGTCCTATGTCATCCAAATGGTGCCAACTGTGAGGATGTTTCCTGGCCCTTGCCTTTCCCTGACAACTCATTTCACAGGGTGTTATCTTTATCACGTGCTTCAACTATACCAATAAAAGGTGGAATAATATGTAAGGCAACGACTAGGTTTCATTCATTATTAATTCATTATCACAAGCACATCTAAATCAACTAGCTGGAAGTACTAGCTGGCCCATGACCTCCACCAAAGCATGTTGCATTTCATTTTTGGGTACCCAGGAATCCAATGTTACCACTTTGGAGGGCAGGACAGAGCTGCTTAAGTTGCATTCGCAAGGAGGTTTACATTAGACAGAAGCTTTATAGCCATGTGTGTTTAAATGAGTTTGAAAACAAGAGTTTGTAGAAATGTTCTATGGTGTATCCTGTTTAGCATTTCCTTTTGGAGAAACTGGCAGAAAAGCCAAAGGATATGGTTTTGACAAAACCAATGAAATCATGGAAACAATGTCAATTCACTGTGGTTTGTGGTTGTAGTGAGTGATGCCATCATACAATCACAGCAAACCACAGAGCATGTAATTTAGTGAAATGTGGCATAGTTATATGGTGAAAATATTTGTCATGCAATAGAAATGGTTGAAACAATCAGATGCCTTTTTGTGTGCTTAGGCTTCTTTGCAGCACAGTGCTCTGCTCGCTGAATCAATTAACTCTGTGTCTGCAGGTTTCTGCGGTAAAACCTCACTTTACAGGATGAACATGACTAGGGGCATCTCAGCCCTGCACATTACTTTTCCATTTGCAGGGTGTTTTTACGGGCCCAGACTTTGCTGAGGACACAGTGTTCTGGCCCCAAAGGATGTGCCTGTCTTCAAAATACATTTCAAGTGAGACTGTATCTGCTCTTCTGGAGAGACACAAGTCTAATAACCAATCTGCTTGATTTATGTACCATGAAGTATGATTAGAGTATTGGTAAGATCCTCGTTCATTATCTAATTTATTTGAAATGATGAACCTGGTGTGTTTGTTATCAGATCCTAAACCAAGAGTAAAAGGACATTTTCAAGGCTGGCTTTAAGCCTGTATTTAGCAAATCCTTTCTTGTTTTTGTTCATCAGATCTATGAGAATGCTATAGAATTATTTTTTCCCCTTTCTAAACAAATAATATATATTTTTTTCGCATTACATAATCCTTTTGCTTCAGGTACTTTAAAATCATGCATCATTTAAACTTCACAAAGGCATTACACCCTGGATTCAAATGGATAAACTGAGGTAAATGGGAAGCTAAGCAATTTCCTTGAGAGGCTGAGCTGAACGTACAAGTCCAGATCTTCCATTGTGTTTAACTAGCACGCTGCAGATCCTTAAGCATTCTCCATTTTTCTGGAGTGAAAAATCAATGCCATCATCAAAATGCACTATAAAGGAATACAGTATGTTGTTGACAAAGACACATTGTCCAGAGACTTCAGTTTTATGAAGTTGCACTGAAGAAAGGAAAAGCAATATTTTAAGAGCACAGAGGCATAACTTTAAAGAAGTAGTTCTCTGACTGGGGAGAACCTTTATGCAAGGGATGTTTAGGAGCTGATCCAAAGTCTACTGAAATTTCACACTAGCTTAAATAAAGCTTGAATCAGGACCTAAACTGCTGCATTATGCAGATGTTTCTCAAGTTTAGGAAGTGACAGATCATTCTGTGCATAGCTTAAATGAAAGAATAGGAGCAGCAAAGGGAAATAATATCTGTAAAAACAGAGCAAGGAGATGGTGGAATATCATTCGTCACTTTCTCTTTTAAAAGAAGACAGTCAGAGAGGAATGAGAAAACAGTAACTGGGAAATGAGGTGCACTCCGGATCTGAAAAGGCAGTGTCCATTAAAGAAGAGAAATCTAACAGAATGTTCACGGAGAATTAATCTCTCTCTCTCTCTCTGCCAATTTCTCTCTAGGTATATGTATATCTAATATTAAATATATGTACTTTTAAGCTATTAGGAATTTTAAAGAAATGTTTGACATTTTCCATGTTATTTCTATTTGTGTTACTGAAGCTATTTATTAAAAATCTTTTGAATACACTCTACTAGTCTCTATGCCTACTTCTCCACTGAGGCAAAACAGCATTTGTCTCCTGAAATCAGACCAACATCTAAGATTTACAAGAGGGCAAGACCTCATGATGT
The DNA here is from genome assembly GCF_011077185.1 of Oxyura jamaicensis. Classification (NCBI taxonomy): domain Eukaryota; kingdom Metazoa; phylum Chordata; class Aves; order Anseriformes; family Anatidae; genus Oxyura; species Oxyura jamaicensis. The sequence goes on along the minus strand of NC_048893.1, from coordinate 74,501,355 downwards.
TGGGTGTATAATGACTGCCATCTTGCAGTATTCAGAGGTGCTGTAGAGCACAGCACCGGTGCACTGCTGTCTGAAATAAGGAGGGACTGCAGCAACTGGGAAGCATCACACAGCAAAGGAAAACAGCGTGCTGTAAATCCGTGTTGCTATTGTGGCAATTGCTTGGGACTAGGAGAAGGTAGTAGCAGATTTTCTTAGCTGCGTTAAAATTTTTGTCTCTGCTGCTAAGTTTTACCCAAACTTTTCCCAAAGTTTCAGTAATAAAGCCTAAGATTAAGATATTTTTCTTAGCCGTGGTGTGGTTGATAGAATCATGCCTCAGTAAATGATATTTCACACCATGGGGAGTTCTTGCCTCTCCTTTAGCTGATGCTATGGACAAGGTCACTGTTTGGTTAGTTGGAGGTTGTTTTTTATATATATTGAATATAATGTAGAATCCACACAGGACAGAAGAAGCAGCTTTTTTCAGATCTAGGGTGGAGCTGCCAAATTCAGAGCCAGACTCCCAGCTAGCACACAACATACACTGAAGTCAGTCCATTTTCAGCCAAGAAACACAGCCTCGGGTTTTTTCTTCCTTCAGGAAAGAGGAGGGGAGATGATCCAGGTCTTGTTTTTTTTGCTACTACAAACTATTAGTTGTTGAGACAGAATTTAAACTATCCACAGGCTGCATGGCTTTATATGAATTATTAGTGTTATTGACTCTTGGCTGAGCACTGATACTTACTCAGGGAGACATGGAGGGCTATGCTTCCCTAGAAAACATAATTCCACTCTTTCCCTGGGCTTTGCAGAAAAATCACAAAACTGGTATCGAGACTTGAGCTCTAGTGAAGGTGATGCCACACACCTTGTTGGAAGTGTTACTCCTGCTGTGTTTAACAGAGCATTGCCCATTCAGCTCAGAGAGTGTGTGAAGAAATTGTTCGTGAATTTAGAGTATGCTCTGTTTTTTGTATATGATGTGATATATCTGCTGCTGGCTGATTAGCTGGCCTGCTGCAGTCAACTTCAAATATGAGAAGCCAGACCTTGACTGAACGAGATTTAAGTTAGATGATTTCTGTTGCCCCGTATTGTGGCTTTGCTCTGGGTTCCTCTTTATCCTGTTTTGGCAACTCCATCCTCACACTGCAGTTGTGGAGCGGGACCCACCACACGTGAATGCCCTCAGAAGTGAGGAGTTGGAGGAGGTGTGCTGGAAGTACCCCCTCGAGCTCCCCACCTCCCTTCGGACCAGAGCTCAGATCATACCCACCTCCCCACCTCTTTCTCCCCAGTCCCCTGCACTTTATATGGCCACTCCTAGACCGCTGTAACACCTCGATTCAGCACTCCTCAGGGGACTGGAGAGGCCCCAGCCATTATTTACATGGGACTGGGACAAGATGGACTCAGGGAGCCTGTTTAAATTACCCCAACTTTGAATGGCTGCCCTACAGACTGCAGTATTGCCTAGGCTCCCCAAAGCACAGCGAGCTTCATTGCTGCTCACCACTTTTTATTAAAGGTTCAATCACAGCTTGAAACTCATATAAACCATTCGACTCCGTGAAGGATAAAAATAAAAGGGGAAAGCTCACAGAAAATCTATAAATCATAGCTGGTAATGTACCGGTACATTTGTACCACATGCATTTGTAATATCCTCTTGATAGCATACATTGCAAAATTCATCTGTGTAACTGACAAATTTGTGAAAATTAGGACCTGTTCTGAAATCACTCAAGGCCAAAGTTTATTGGATAATTCACTCACAACAAATAACTCACCCAGTGTTATGAACATGTGATGTAATGTGCTTATTTGGTGACCTCTGTGAATGATTAGTTGCCCTTAACCCCACACTTACTGCAGTGTTGTTTACCCTCAATAAAATTACCACGCAGCTGGCATTATTTGTTATTGCTTTTGACACTCTCAGTGGAGGCACTTACAAATGAAATGGTACAGAGAATACAGTATCATGAAGGTTTTTCAGCACTCTAGCAAGACAATGAGAGGAAACTTGTCCAGCCATTTCTTGAGTTCCATCTGTTTTGTGGATAAAAGTTATCCATGGCTTGGACCAGCCTGGAAACTCCAAGGAGCCCTGGGTTTTGCATGTACTGAAGCTTAATGAATTTTACAAATTTGAAAGGCAAAAACCACAATTAAAATATTTGATGATGCACCACCAAAATAATGTAGTTCACCTACTTTTAATTGGAAGCTTAGGCTTGTGTATTTGTAATAACACTTCACAGATGGCTACTACATGTTCTGTAGCTATGCATTGTGAAAACAGTGAAGATCTGATGCCTTTCTGAATAGAAATTACTGGGTTTGCAGAATAGCTAACTGAGAATGATCAAGATTTTGCCGTGGCCAAATTAGCTTTGTTTAGATTGCAGGTCTTAGTGTGTGTAAACAATAAAAATAAATAAACAGAGGTGAGAAAATCAAAGAGTATGAAGGGAAGTGATGACGATAAAAAAATCCATTCTCTTCAAACACAGCTCTCAGGCTCCAGTCCCATGCATGCGCAGAGCACAATGCATGTCTTTTATGCCTCCTACCTCATGTCATGAGAGACTCTCTCCAGTTTGCTGCCTGCACCTCTAACCCTTGTTCCGGCAATTTCACAGACTGAAGAAACAGCTGCTCCCAATTTATTTAATCATCATTAGCCAGCACAATCACCTGCCCATGGTCACTGGCCCAGCAATGCAATGTTACAGGCTTATAAAGCACCTTCTGCATCACGTGTCATTTTGAACATGCATACATGTACTGTTTCTGTACAACTCTACAAGAACTGGTTCCAAAGCTGAGATAGATGGGACTGACCTTTCCAAAATGTAATTCATAATTAAAGAAAAAAGAGAAGCTACCCTTTGTCTAGTTTCTAGCTTGTAGCTATTTGTTACGCTTATGTTTAGCCTACCCTGTGAAATGGTCCAGCACATGGTACAACAGCTGCAAGGAAGGCAAATGATAAGAGAGAACCCTAAAGCAAACGTCAGCTAATGAAATAAAGCTATTTACAGAATTTAGTTACCTCCCAGCTGTTTAACAGGCTGCAGTTCAGGTTACTTTGGGATAAATGGAAACCAAAAATAAGGTTGTGTTATGATGGAAGAAGACACCAGTGTCATTCTATTGTAAATGATGTCTTCTTGAGTGAGAGAAAAGGCTGTATACAAAGAACAGAAAAGCACAAGTCCTATGCTTTGAAAGTCAAAAGAGGCATGTAAAATAATATACCTCCTGTTGCTTAAGTCATACTGATCCCTTTGAAGAAAGTATGGAAAATAAACTCACAAAGCTTTCAGTAATTAACTTACCAAATCACTGTATGTATGGAGTGGATCTATGATTTCAGTGGATTTCTGTGTCTTTATCGCTAGCCAGCACAGTGATCTTGCAGCAGCTGCCAGGCTGGCAATGCAATTTGCATCCTTGCTTTTGTGGGACTACACAGGATTTCCAACATGCACATAGGCAGTGGCCCTGCACAGCTCTGCAAAAACTGTTGTCAAAGCCAATACCAATGAGGAATAGGATGTAAATCAAAACATTTTGAAGGTAGAAACTACAATGAATAGTTGGAAAAGACTGAAATCCACACACTTAATGAAGAGACAGTAACTGCCTACAGGAGGGTAGATGGATGAAGTAGCTAGATACTGAGGTGGGAAGAAACAAGAAAGGGGAGCAAATGAGGGAATCTAGAACAGGAGCCAGTCAGAAAAGATAGGAAGTGTCTGGTCAGAAATATCTGAAAACATACCTGTCGGACACCGAGCCTTGCTAGCTGAACTGCCACACAATGCATTGAGAGAACGAGATGGGATGGAAGGTGAAGCTGTAATTCCTCAGGGACGTAAACTGAGGTTGCACAGGAGAGTTTAATTCTGGCATTTCCAGACTTCTGTGCACACAGTTCCTTATTTCTCCTCTTAGTTACATCCCACTTAGCACTGACAGAGACACTTCAAAATGGGCCCTGAGCAGAGCAGATAAAGTTGGTACAGCAAAGTGATAATATACTGAGTAACAGAATGTATGTACAGACTACTAGTCATCCTTTCAGTGTTTATGGCCTGAGATTTGAAACTGTAAAGATGTACCCAATGAAAAATTTATTTTGGTTTTAAGTTTTGCTACGAAAGTTTTGCTCAGCATGGTGAGGAAGGAAAGATCTGTCAAAAGTACAGCCCTTCTGTAAGGTTCTGGGAATGCTTTTTCTTTTGGCAAGGTTACAAAGTGGGCTTCTGCAGTGTGCCAAGATTCACCAGAAACCTTCATGTCTTTCTAAGCTCTATTATATCTACTGCATTGCCATTAACTGTGACATAAATAGCATGGGATATTACTTTGCTTTTAGAGCTCTATCTAAAGGAAATGTGCAGTGATACATGGACTTGTACCAACTCTCTGGGTTTATGCTCAGTAATATCAACCTATAGATTGGGCAATACATTTTTAAAATGCTGTCAAGTCCATGGGGAGTTCACTGTGTGTTTTAGTGTCTCCTGCATGGAGCATGCAGCAAAACTGAGATTCACTACGTATTTTGTTTAACAGAAAAAGAAGCAGACTAAAAGAAAACAGGGCACTCTCCATCCACAGTGTATTTCCTGTACATCCTGTGATTGTGCAGTTATTGCAGAATCAAGTCAGATCTGCACTTCTGTTGCTTGGCACTTGCACCTGAATGCTCCCACTGTCAGTCATCACTGCAAAGTGAAGTGTTTAGGGCCTAAACCCATGAGTGAACAGGGTTGGTGCATGTGATGTAAGATTAGATGTAAGAACTGGTACCTGGATGCTGGCAAGGCTCCACACGTGTCTTCTGTGCACATGTTTCCATGCAAGAATACAGTATCACTTAATAAGTGTATTTGCTAGAGATTTTTTAATACACTCATTTTTCAAGCTACTAAAATTCTATAATGAATAACATCTTTCTCCTGTCCTACATCTAAACACTCTAATTAGAGCCTGAAATTCACCTTCAGAGGGAATAACTATATTCTCTTAGCAACTCTTACAAACCACTGAAGAGCCACTAGGCTCACCTTCTCCTTATTTCTGTGAAGTCCTCTACACAAGCCAAGGGACCTTCTTTACAATTTCTCCGACCTCTCCTGAAGCCAGAGTGCAGTTAGTGCACAAATATCACCTGGGACACCATCAGTTCTGTGCTGCTGTTTCTAACCACCATGTAAGCAGCCTGATGAGCAGCTATGTCATAACTGGTTTGGATGCACTGCCTATAGCTGTAGTATATACATAGACATAAGCCTAAGACCAAAATCCAGCCATCCCCATGCCATCAGCTTGTTTTTCAGAACTACCTTTCTTCTTCTATAACAGTTAAGCTTTTTCTGGAACAGTCTCCTTCATTAAAGAGTATGACAAAATACAGAGTGGTCTTTTCCAACATTACTTAAATGGGATAAAACTGGATAGAGAATTTCCGTGACATGTAAAATGTAGTAAATATGAAGGATCAGAGATAAGGCGCATACTTTTAAGGTGCATCCTGGTTTTGGAACACCTTGATTTATCCTACAGATGGGATTTATCCTATCCTATCCTATCCTATCCTATCCTATCCTATCCTATCCTATCCTATCCTGTCCTGTCCTGTCCTGTCCTATCCTGTCCTGTCCTGTCCTATCCTGACCTTTAAAAAAAGCCTGAGAAGGGGTGTGAAGAACTGAATAGGATACTATTACACCAAGCCTGTCCTCACAGGTCTTTAGAAATGCCTGGTTTTATTTCAGGGTGCTTGACACTCAATTCATACAAGAAGCAATACTGCTAGCCTTGGAGGCAAAAGTTCTTAAATTCATGTCTACAATGCAGGGTATGTAGTTGAAAAGAGTACTTTTATGCTACCCATCTAAATTTTCTTACACTGCCCCATTTGCCTCCCTTCTAGTGCCCATGCAGTCAATTCTTTGCTTTTGGAATTGCTACTAACACCCCACAGAGTGGTGGGTTCTCTGCTAGGGACTAAACTGAGACGTATGAACATGTCCCTCATGGGCTGAAAACTGCTCATGACAACTTGGTCATAACAATCCATGGTACTGACACACAAGTGAGAGAGCCTTGACAATTAAATCCCAGTCATTAGCATCCCCACTGCTGTAGCCACTTAATCTCAGCACTGGGCATGACTGCAAAGGTATTTGCAGTGTAGTGGAAGTAAATAAATAAATAAATAAAAGGTACTGTCTGTTCCATCATCTCTTTATCAGTAATCTGGAGTGTCACTTGTTCCTGAGCTATTCCAGACAACCTGAAATGCACTGAGGAGGATATCAAGAGTAATTATGCATGAGTATTCTGACAATTGACTGTGTGCCTGTGCCCAGTTTGTTTGGATTGTTTCCATTACATTGCCTCAGAACATAACAATAGGTACTGCAGAAGAACCAAACAGAAAGGCAGGAGGATTGCTTATAAACCACAGGACCTTGCTGACTCGAACTCTAGATTTAAAATATATATGCACCAGTTCACTAGGTCTCCTCATGAGAAAGAATTGCAGGGACTGCAGTGGTGGAGAAAGGGGTCCTTCTCCCCCACTCCTGCAAGCACACAAGCTTGCAGATAAGCTAGTCCCTTCTCCCATCCTCTGGTTTCTGGTAGCTGTCATCTCTACTCTGCTTTTTCTTATCCACAAAGCAGAGAGCTGCACAGGGCTGGACAGCTACACTTCTCATCTGGCCCCATCAAGTAATCAAAGGTCACTTCTCAACTATCCTAAGCTTTCCCCATACTTACTGAAATGGAAAAGATTACTTTTCTGTTCAGAAAAAAGGCACGTCTTGCCTATTTTGCTCCAAGGGTAAACCCTCTTGATTACTGGAATCAGGATTTCCTTACATGCACCACTGTGAAAAGTCCAATCCAAGAGCAGAAGAAATTACTCAGGAAGTGTTTAGCAGCAAAGGCAAAGGAGAAAGGAACAAGTGTTTTTAAGGACTGTAATGAATACCAAGCAGTAGGCTTAATTTTCTTTTCTTTTCTTTTCTTTTCTTTTCTTTTCTTTTCTTTTCTTTTCTTTTCTTTTCTTTTCTTTTCTTTTCTCTTTTCTTTTCTTTTCTTTTCTTTTCTTTTCTTTTCTTT
>NC_048893.1:74488079-74494121 GCF_011077185.1 Oxyura jamaicensis | reverse complement strand
CTTTTCTTTTCTTTTCTTTTCTTTTCTTTTCTTTTCTTTTCTTTTCTTTTCTTTTCTTTTCTTTTCTTTTCTTTTCTTTTCTTTTCTTTTTCTTTTCTTCTCTTTTCTTCTCTTTTCTTCTCTTTTCTTCTCTCTTCTTCTCTCTTCTCTTCTCTTCTCTTCTCTTCTCTTCTCTTCTCTTCTCTTCTCTTCTCTTCTCTTCTCTTCTCTTCTCTTCTCTTCTCTTCTCTTCTCTTCTCTTCTCTTCTCTTTTCTCTTCTCTTCTTAGGAAACACCTGAACCAGACTGATGCCTCTGCTCCTGTTTCAAGAAGCTGAAAGTTTGAAGTCCAAAAAGGTATTGCCCTACAAGTTGCTGTATCTCCTTCTCTCTCCTAACAGCTGGTGGCTGGATACCACACCCCAGGAAATCCTAGTGTTCATTAGGCATGCATTTCCTCCTCCTAGAGAAAAGTAAAAATGTAACACATATTAAGATGTGAACATCTCTCTGAGATGGACTGAACTAGGGAGGCAGGTGGCATCCTTACAAGTGCAATGTTTTAAGTCAATTTTTAAAGTGTAGGGTCATTGTAAGCTTCCTCGCTCTATCCCAATACAGCACTGCCAACTTGCCTCAAAAGTGCTTCCTCCTGCAGCCAGATATTAGCCCTTTCCCACTTATTTTTTTATTAGTTTTAGTTTTAGTTTTAGTTTTTTTTCCAGTTTTCTACTATGGTAATAAACCAAGAAAACTTTACTGAGCTGGCAACTACTGTCTATTGAGACCTGGGAGGAAGCTCACAGATCCCTTCAATATCAGATTTCAGGGGGGGAAACAGTGTCATTCTTAAGTCACCTGAGTTCAGTTCACACACAGACATTCCCATACATTGACTAGACAGCAAAAGACATGTTGTCTATAGGACAGTTTATGAAGGTCTTTATTAAGGTGGTCTGTGTGGAAGAACTTCCTAGTATAGCTGTATGACTGAAGTTATAGTGATTTAACTGCTTCTATTGATATTCACTTCAAAATAAAGAGGATTATTTTCTTGTTTAGTTTATGCCACGTTGAAAGTGACACAGACAAAAAAAGGACATTGTTGTTAGGAATAAGACTACTCATATAGTAGGCATCCAGTGATTTAATTTTACCTGTTACCATTTCCAATGTAAAAACTACCTTTTTATGGGATCAAGCCTTCTATGTTTCTGAGTCAGCTGTCTATGGAGTCTTGGAATTTCCTTTCTACTATATGATTTCATGATTGAGAAGTTAGGACTACATGGGCATTATGATTGTTTCTATAAGAACATAAAACCACAGTAAGTCAAAAGACCTTCCACTCAAATGTTGTCTTAATAATAATTTTTTATAGCACCACAATACATAATAAGATTTGGGAAAAAAAAAATTAACAACTGTCTATCACAATCATTTGCAGTACAATAAATAAAATTATCGTTATTCTTTGAGGTAATTAGGACATGGATTTGCATGTGCATGAGAGGCCACACTGTAAAGCTACACTTCAGTCACTGTGTCTTCACAGGTGCTGTATGCACCTCACTTTGAGAAGCACATCCTACAGTCCTGTATGCTGTAGCAAACTGAACTCTTCTGCTATTCTTTCTCCCGTGCAAGAGCTTATAGATCTGGAGCTTATAGATCTGCTTATCTCTATCTCTGCTGGTTCAGATAACTCATCTGCACAAAATGGGTAAGTGACCAGCCCAAAAGAGAGCTTCCCTTGGGATTTAAGCTACTGCTCTTGACAGTCTGGCCTGACTGAAAGCATAACCCTATCAGATAAAAAGATTTTGTACATGGGTGAGTAAGTTTTGATAGGGATACCTGAAGGAAAGCTTGACTCAGCCATAAAGCAAGGATATATTTTTAGGGCTTCAAACCAGGGTTTGATGAGCTGCTACAAGTCAGCTAAGCCAACATTTTTACATAGTGTAATCTGAAGTATTCTCTTAAATCTGTTCAGTTTCGTTTGCTGAAACTAAAGCAAGTGTGTCCTTCATCTCATTTTCTTTTGCTCCGACAGAACTGTGCGTGCACAGTCAGTCACTGCTGATAATATTACACATCCCAGGATGTTTTCTGAGCTGTGAAACTCTTACAGTGCAAACCAGCATCGAGCCCATAGTACTAAGGCTCATAAAGCTCTAAAACACCACTTAGTTGTCTTTGGCTATTCTAATAGTTCCACTAAAACCTGACTATCATGCAGCAAACTTAGAGATCAGAAAGAAAGTTACTTGGTCATAGTTTTCTTGGGTGACCAACTCACTTTACTTTAGAGACTTTCTCAGGAACTCTGTTAGTCTTAATCAAAAAGCATTTATTCTAGTGTCACTGAGAAAAACATTAATTCACTGTACTTCTAAAGTACCTCTTCATATCAAGATAGAAAAGCCTTTTCACAAGCACTGCTGACGCACAGTGCCCCTTGGAGATATGTGTTATTGCAGTCATTTTACACTTCATGTATACAGTGAGCAGATAGACACAAGCAGTAATCATGCAGTTTCTTTTATTGTTTCTACCTGATGTATATAGGCTGGCTATTCTTACTATTATTAATTATACACCATTCTAAATGTATATAGCACTTTGGAGAACATTAACCATTTTGAGTAATATCAATAAATAAATTAATAAATCAGTAATTATGGCCATAATAATAAGTGCGTAGCTTGATGGAAAAAAATGCACCAATTATTGCAGTTTAAGTAACATAACCTGAGAAGTAGAGATAGGCAATGTGAATACTTAACATTTCACAAGACATTTCCAACATCTGCATATTTATGGGTATTTTGTACAAATAAAAATACAGAGAAAAAAGCAAAACAGCTGACTTCAGGAGATGAGTCTAGAAATCAAGAAGTTTGAGAGAGGAATTCACAACAACTCAAACTAGACGGTCTACACATTTACAGGTGAGGGCTTCAGAACAGACACTCCAGGTCTTTAGGTAGGGTAGTGCTTTCTGTTTCCTAGATAGAACAGTGTAACTAAACTACAACTTCAAGCAAAAGTAAAATGCAAACATAAACTTCTTTAGACTTAAAAGTGTGTAGGTGTGATCAAGTTGTATTACCCAAACCCAGATACTTTGTATTTGTAGTTCTGGTATAGGTCTTACTCACCAAAAGAAAATTAAAAGTATTTCTAACAAAATAGATCAACTCTTCTATTCAGAATTGTAGTTTGATTGTTGGTTTTAAAACTCTACAGTTCTTTTCTTTGTTTTCTTGTTGCAATTTATTTCTATTGAAAATTGAGTCGTAGAAACTTTACTCACCCCTGCTGACTGAGTAGGCCTTCTTAGGCACTTCCCCCTCTCGCAGCTGGGAACTGAAGGATCTTTCCTCCGGCTACTGCCTGCATACAGAGTGCCTGTTGATGACAACAGTCATTATTTCCACACATTTACTTTAAAAAGAAAGTCAGTTTAGGAAACAAGCATGCTAATAACAAAAACCCTGTTTCCTCTGACTTCATGGAAGAACTTTTTAAATAAGAGCCACTCTGGGAAAAATACACAATAACATGCAAGGTCACTAGCTGTCTCTAAGATACCTTTACTTTAAAGGATCAATCTCTCTCTTGCAGGATTTTCAGTTGAACTGGATTTCAGTAAGCATTGGTTAGCCAAAATCACAGTTGCATTGGCTGTCCATGAACAAAATTACTTTTCAAAAGCTTTAGCAGCCTCTGAATAGAGATCACATCATTTTTTCTCCTCACTGTCATTTTCCTTCCAGTTGATGCTCTCAGACTATCTGTCTTATACCATCTCTGCAAGTCTCACTAGAAAAATCATCATGTCTTTGGCTCCCTGTTGTCATTGTCTGCAGTTCTCCATAAATTCCTGGCAGGCAGGGAACAAGAATTTTTACTCCTTGACCCTGAATTTCTGTCAGTTCCTTGAGCTGTGTTCAAACCTAATCTCAGCCCTGGACATACTTTTACCATAGAATCAGCTTTTAAATGGCTCCATGTTTCCACTGTCATGAACACCACCTTTAAGCAAGTTCACTTGGAGATTTCATAAATGTTGGGTATTTTTATTATATCAGAGCAATTTCCAGAAATGGATCTCTGGACTCTATCACTCCCTTACATGACTTGGTCACAGACTGAATGCTGTAATGGGTGACAAGAAGATAAAGGGCCATCCTTAGTCATGGCTTCTTGAAGGTCAGGTTGTTCTGCCAAAATTATCTGGGAGAGAATTGCTTTTTCGCAAGCCAACCTGACACTTGCAAACACAGTTTTCCCATAGCGATCATCTTGCAAGAGAAGCAAAGGACAATAAATGTACCTTTCATTCAGACAGCTCTGCTGATATTTCCAGGGGACACGTGTGCTTAGAAGTGCTCACATCTCAAAAGCACTGAAGCTCTCCAAATTTTTCTCTCAGTGGCAGCCAAGTGCCAAATGTGTTAGCACTTCTCAGCACAGTGATGATGTTTGGGCTGGGAAGTGATGCTAATATACACGAAGCAAGTCAGTGTTGCTAACTTTCTGAGACTGTAGACAGGATACCTGCTACACACCTTACCATCACCTCTGGATGCCTACATCAACAGTGGCAGGGGTATTCTGGTTTCTCACAGTCTTAAGATTGTCTCTCACCAACCTTTACCTCTCCTCCTTCTCAACAAAACCATGGATAAATCCTTGATTTGTTTTCAGTGTCACTGGGGTACTCATAATGTAGCTCATACTGAAACAGTGAGTTGAAAGAACACTGCTTGCTTATGTTATACAAAGACATTGTACATAATGTAATTTATTTCATGTTTTCTATATTTGATAACAAATAATTAATATTTATCTCTTTGATTTGCCCAAGTTTTGCCCTCCTACAAAATTTTAAGTCAGAATAACTTTTTTTTTTTTTTTAACCCTGGAGCATCAGAGATACAAAAATGCACATTACATCAGTGGTCTTTAAGCAGTAAACAACAAATAGATAAGGAAATAATTCTGACAGACTGGCATCCTGCCTGGCAGATAGGGAAGCATATGGTCAAATCATAAGATATCATGGCTGAGAAAGCAGCAAAAAAGAAACAAGAATTCCTATGGTTCTGACAAAATGATGGCAGAGCATTTGGTACCTAATAAATGATGTCAGGATAGTTTCATAGCTTTCTGCTAACAGAATTGTTTTCTTTACTGGATCATCCTCTTCCACAGCTACACTGACCTTTTGAATTCTAGATTAAGTTTCTAACCCAGTGAGAAATTGAAAAGTCTTTTTAAGGTTTTGAAGGCTACAGAATAACTTATGCCGGTAGAGGGCACATAAACACACAGGTGCAGACTAGTGGAGCACATGGCTGTCAGCAAGAGTGAGTGACTGTGGTCCCACAGTCTACAGAAGTTCTTGGGCAAGTAAAGAGAATGAATGCCTCATGATATGAGTGCATCTTGTCTCATTTGACTCTTCTTTTCTGGGGCAAAAAACATAAGAACTGCTGGGAAAAAAAAGAATACTAACAGGCTTGCTCCGTTTGCTAGAGTAGAAGGTTGTAGGAATCGGCTCATTTTCACTGAAAAATGTGTGCTAAATGTGTTTCTTGTCTGCAGGTTCAATTTGCCACTGAAAGCTTAATTAATGCTCCCTGGCAACAGGGAAGCATTCAGATTCACAAAATACATTGGTCTTGGCTGAGGCTTCAGTGTTCTCTTTACAATACGCTCCATGGCTATTTTTAAACTCCTTGCAAAGTTCACAGCTGAGCATTTTGATTCAGAGTGAAATTCATCATCATCATCAACAACAAAAATATCATCACAACAGTGTGTTTCTGAGGAAAATGGGAGGTGTATGATGAACCTGAAATGCAAGGAGCTTGGCTTAAACACTGTGACATGTCAGGAGCAACTTTTCCCCTTCTATCAGTCTAAGAAAAAGGGAATACTTGGAAACCAAAGAGATAGTTCAAAGTTTAATTAACAGACTCTAAAGAAAAGATAGCAAGAAATGAATAATTTGTGATTTTTTTTTTTTTTTTTTTTTTTTTTTTTTTTTTT
>NC_048893.1:74302550-74487979 GCF_011077185.1 Oxyura jamaicensis | reverse complement strand
TTTTTTTTTTTTTTTTTTTTTTTTTTTTTTTTTTTTTTTTTGGTTGTCAACACCAAAGAAAACTGCACATAGCCTCAGGAGGGACTCAGAAGCCAAAGTGGAGGAACCATAATGTGCCAGCTGAGATTTCATATTGGTGGATAGTTGCTGAGAGGAACAGCCACTACATACCCTACCATCGTCTTATCAACTGCAAAGACTCCGAGTAAAGCTACAAGAGTAACTGGGACAGGGTAATGCAACTCCTGTTCTGTAGCAGTTAGAATGGACAAATGCTGAATTGTAAAAGGCAGACTTCTCTAAACACCATCAGGTCACCGAATGTACTTTGTTCTGTACTGGAATATTGCAGATTGCTGCCATTAACATCCAAAAAAGAGGCCAAAAAGATAATGTTTGATTGTTACAGAGGAGAGATAGGAGCTAGAAAGAATACATATGAGAAATGAAATACTTTAAGCTATTAAGCAGGTATCATCAAACAGTATCGTCTGTGAGGTCCATCTCTTTGCAGTTTTGAGTGAGCCTTTTTGCTTCTGGGATATGATCATATACTAAACTGATTTTGAAAAGCAAAATTAAGTATCTGAGAAGAAAGTGTAAAAATACTTTGAATCACTAATTTGACTCAATAGCATTGACCTAACATTGCTATATTATGGCATTAGGAAAATAAATATCCATACTTAATATTGATTAAAAGTGTGTTTGCAGCAGTCTCTGATATTAGAAAGCATTTATGAACAAGTTGAAGAGTTCTTTCTGAACAGGGAATCTTTTGTGAACCAAGAACTAAGCAAGACTGTATTTATGCATACTGCTGTGTACTGCAGTTGCTCATAGCATTTATAAGCCTGCTAGTTAAAAGTTTTGAAGCAACGAAAAAAAAAATCAAAAGAAAAAATAATAAAAAGTAGTCGTATATTCAAAAACATAATTCCATCATATATTTGAAAATCATCATTCTGCCACCATCACTAATAATGTCCAAGTACACATACAAAACTGCCTAAAGATCTTGTAATTTTTGCTTTGTAATAAAATAAGAATGATGCCTACATCTCTATATTCATTTACAGAAAAATCCTGCAGTAATATGTACTACCCATGAATATTTATCAGAGGAAAATAATGGTTGTACCCATATTTAATTTTTAATCTGATATCTTGGATGTTATTAACTTTCCTGTCAGTATTAAGAGGAATAATTTCATGATTCAGTAGTGAAGAGAACTGCAAATGAACCATAAGTAAATAGAACTGAATTATCTTTTGCAAAGATCTGAGAAAAAGAGACTAAGGGTATGCAAGTTGCATGAGATTACCTACAGAAAATCTCAAGCACTCTGTCTGCAAATGGGAGTTCAGATGGAAACTACTTTGAGCAGTTCAGTGGTGAGCATGAGTGGGTGTCGCAGCAGCACATTTAATGCATGGCAGACCACCATGCCTTGAGTTCTGCCTCCAGAGTTCCTACACTCTGGAGGTAGATATGTGGGCAGGCCCTGCCTCTATGCCTGCAGCCTGGGGATGTGATTGAATTATATAGTCTCAGAGGTGTTTTGCTTTGGTTTCATATTGCTTGCCTTACTAAGAAAATTTTTAACCTTAATGGTTGCAAGAAAAAAAAAATCTTGAAAACTGAAACCAAATGTAGCCTGTGGCAAGAGTGCTGGCCTCCATCTGCAGGGATGTGACAAGAGACAGGAATGCAGCAAAGAAGACTGTGTGCATTTCACCCCAGCTGTGTCAGCAAATTCCCTTTAGCTCCCAGGAGATGCACTGAGGGACATCCTGTATGTGCATGTTGTGCTCTGGGTCTGAAAAGGACTGTTCCCTTGCAGAGGGGTTGCCACTCTCCCTGCCCATGGCACTCAGGTTTGCATCATGGAGCAGTATTGAGTGCATGAGCTGGATTCCTCTTGAATGAAACCAAGCCACAAGATGTTCTCCAGAGTAGCTGCACCTCAGGCACTCTGTCTGCAAATGGGAGTTCAGATGGAAACTACTTTGAGCAGTTCAACGGTGAGCATGAGTGGGTGTCGAAGCAGCCTGGGAAGTTCCATACCAAAAAAGGACCTGCACTGTGTAGATGTAAGTGCCCCCTCATGGTCTATTGGACCAGCCTAAAGTTGGGACAAACTAAATCACCCTTAAAATATGTATAGGGGTTTTGCTCTACAGACTGTCTCCTCTTTGCCACAGCATTTGTGTATTGGAACACAACCTCTGATGCCACCAGCAGCCCCAGCTGACAAGTGCCAACTCCTTCCCAGCTTTTCCCTGTCTGGGAAACAGGGAGAGGAGATATGGGAGACCCATCTCTGCAGAAGATCAGAGCAACACAGAAAGAGCCAAATCAAGTTTTAGGAAACGGGAAAAATCTTTCAAACAGATAACGACAGAGGAGGAAACAAACCATGAACTCACTCCATCAGGTCTTAATCTGCCTTGCCTGGATTTGGCATTTGGGAAGGATGTTCCTGCATGGTTATTATTCGGGTAAAGCTAGGCATAAACACTTTCCTAGCTCAAGCTGAAAGGCTTTTCATAGGCTGGCACTCCTAAAAATGGGCAAAAATTCCTGACAACTACATGGCCACCTATGCACACCAGTCACAGACTGACCTTGTTAGTACATTCAAATAATTTGACGGGCCTAGTTCTAAATGCTCACTAAATGAAGAAGTGTTGCAAAGCTGTCCTCAGGAGCTGGATACCCAGTTCCTTTAAAATTAATGGGAACTGAGCACTTGAAATTTGTCAGTGGTTTAAAATACTAAATGGAGCAATGAGCACAACTGGAAAACTACACTACAGATCATTAAATCTCCATTTTACATACATATGCAACCTAAGCTTCCCTGCTTTTCACTTGTTTCTATTCCCTCCAGCTCTGTTTCTCGGATTGAAGAGTTTTCTGTCTTGCAGAGGAGGTTGGGGCTCCTCTGCATGACGATCACTTTGCTTGTCAAACACATCTAGGTCTTTTTAATCTTCGTGAATCAATCTCCTCAGACACTTATTCACTCTTTCATCCTCCCCTGAACTATTTCCATTATGTCAACAGCTTTCTGGGTTTGAAGCATCCAAATTAAACACTAGCTTTCTCACCACTGCCTAATTAGCAATTCACTGCCAATGTAAGAGTCTCATTCTTTTGTTGATTCCTAATATTTTGTCTCACTTTATAAAAATGTTAGTATTAGTAGCAATAGCCTCCCTCCATCTTCCCAACATATACAGTTCTACAGAGCAGTGGTCTTCCAGGGGGCATGCAAGACAATCCATTGGGGTATGGAAAGAAAATGTTTTTGTACTATTAATAAATAAAAGAAAAATTTTAAATACTTTAAATATAGCATTTTTTTCATCTTTATCTCATCCTTTTTTAATTTTTATTTTTATGTAGTTTTTATAATGTACATATTATTACAGTAGTAAATGCATATAATTTATAAATAAATAAAAATGCATATACTGGGGATGTGTGCTCAAAGTCTTTTTACAGGTAAGGTGCTCAATCAAAACAGTTTGGAGAGCACTGCTATAGAGCATGGAGGTACATCCAGGTAGTAAGATTTGCATTTTAAGTACTCAACAGCTTGTGTCAGAAACTCCACTGCATCACCACTGTGCCCGCTGCAGCCCATACTGTGTCGGCTCCTGAACTCACCTGGTATGGGGTCAGGCCTTGACGACTGACACCGAGACTGCCTGCACAAGCTGCTGCCATCATTTCCTAGGGTTAGTGGTCTAACCAGGGAAAAGTGAGGGTGGGTGGGAGAGTCTGGACTTTGGCACCAGGCACTCTGATTAGGAAACAGGCATGCAAATGTCTTTTTTTTCCCTGTAAAGAGAAATTAACTTTAATGTGTATATTTGACACATTTTGCACATGCATGTATGTGTACAGGATATAAAAAATGCATCCATATTGTATTTATTACTGCATTATTTATTGTATTGCATTATCATATTTATGATTGCATTTTGCATAGATTTACTGTGTTTACTGAACATGTACATTAAATTTATGCTATCTATTTAACAAACAGCACATGTATTTGACACATTCTGCATTTAGTTGTAGGTGGAAGAACTGCAACTTCTATATTTTTTGACATATCACATTATAATTTACCATTTTCCATTGCTTGTAATTTTGCCAGATTTGAACTCCTTGCACAGCACTTTTAAATAAGTTCTCCCTGCCTCTAAATTAGTTTATTTGGAGAGATTGAGCAAAAGTGATTTAGCCATTTTTAAGAACAAAGCTTGTAAAGAACAGCCAGTCCAATTGATGGTGAAAACTGTTCATCTTTCTGAACGTCTCCAGCTATCTAAAGAAATTTAGAGAAAAGCAATTACTTCAAACATGAGAAGAGGCACCCACTTTTTTTTTTTTTTTTTTTTTTTTTTTTAATATATCCAGATAGGCTAATTCTTAATTTTTAAAATATATCAACTCCTTTGCACATGCTTTTCTGTTATGAACCTGGCTCTAAAGTCCCTGGAACAAATATTCTGGAGGGGACTTAGAAAAAAAAATCCGATATTGTGTGCCTTATTTAAAATAGTCAATTACTCTGCTCAGGGGTGCGTGACTGAGACTTGGATGCTCAACCTAAATTGTTAAAAATTTAAGAAGAATTTTACTTGAATTTTACATTTCACTTAGTCTTGACTGACAATGAATGCACTCCTATCAGGAATTTGGGGCTGGCTGGATACCTGTTTGAAGGCTAAGGTTAATTCTTATTTTCAAAATTCCAAACCTTTTAAAAATTGCTTACCAAGGTGTTCATTTAAAAGCATCCACTTACAAAGCTAGTCTGGCACAATACTGTAATTACAAAGTACACTCAATGAATGTCAGATACCTTTTAATGAAGCTTTGTCCTTTTTTTCTTGTTTGTTCTGAGTCAGCCCTCTTCCACTCTTTATCAGTTAATGTAAATTCCTGTTTCTCTTCCCATTCTTCTTTTTGCTTTGCTGTTGAGAAAGTTGGTACAATGATGTTTTCAAAGTCTTCACTTTCCTCTTTTGCCAGTCATCCTTGCTTTCCGTTCCAGTAGAGAGGAGTATACCAAGACACAGCCTGAAAAAACATATCTCTGCTTATTTGTATTCTGCATTTTTTTCATCAAGATAATTGTTTACTGTAGACAAACCAGGAAGGGGTAGGTGTTCCAATGTATTTCTGAATCATATTTCATTTGGAAGATAAATAGTAATGGCAAGCATCAAATTCCAGATTTTTTTCTTTGGTCTTTGAAATCAATTTCCAGTCTTTAAATATACTTAGGGTAGAATCATCATGTAAGAGGCTTGAAATTCCACTGCTCCAATTAAGTGAACCAGACAAAGAAGAAGACAAAAGGGGACATGACCACTTGGCAAGTGTGTCAAAGGCTGCAAAGAAAGAAAGAACAATCTCTTCTACGTGGCCACAGTGGACAGGACACTAAGGAATGGACTAAAACCAAGACAGAAGATGCTCAGTTTGGGCTCTAGGAAAGGTTTTCTAACCATATGGAGAGCAAGGCACTAAAGCAGATTGTTGGGGGACACAGTGGAGTATCTATTACTGAAGGACTTCCAAAATTACCTCAGCAAACCCCAGCTAGGAACAATCCTGGCAGAGGTGATCACATTTCCCTTTCAGCCTCTGATTTCCTGGCTGTATGGACAAAGTAATAGCAAGCATAGACAAACTGAGCTTAAAGAGAAGTAAATATGAAAAGGTGATACTAGAAGTCAACATACACTTACTAGTTTATAAGGTGTAAATTATGCTGCCTTGGGGAAGCCATACAACTCACACTGCTTATGAAAATCACAGGTCTTTTCCTTCTGGTCACCTCTTCAAATTTGTATAGATAAAAATGACCAAAATCATAGTTGCCACTGGACAACTATCAGGTAAAAAATGTGTCGTGGTTTAACCTGGGCAGCAGCTAAACACCACACAGCCATTCGCTCACCCTCCCCCCTCCCTCTCAGGGATGGGGGAGAGAAACGAGAAAAAAACCTGAAGCCTGTGGGTTGAGTTAGAGACAGCATATTAGGACAGAAAAATAATAAGTACAAAACAAAAATAATAAGTACAAAAGTACAAAAAAATAATAAGTACAAAACAAGTGATGCACAATGCAATTGCTCACCACCCACTGAGCAATGCCCAGCTTATCCCCAAGCAGCCACCCCCACCCCCACCCCAGCTAGCCACCCCTATATATTGTTCAGCATGACGTCAGATGGTATGGAATACCCCTTTGGCCTGTTTGGGTCAGCTGTCCTGGGTCTGTCCCCTCCCAGATCCTGCTGCACCCCCAGCCTGCCCACTGGCAGGACAGAGTGAGAAGCTGAAAAGTCCTTGGCTTAGTGTAAGCACTGCTCTGCAACAAGTAAAACATCAGTGTGTTATCAACGTTAGTCTCATCCTAAATCCAAAACATAGCACCCTACTAGCTACTGGGAGGAAAATTAACCCTCTCCTAATGAAAACCAGGACAAAATGGTCTTGGGCTCTTTCTCATTCCCAAGTAAACAGAAGTTTGGCTAAAAAAATTCAACCTAGTTGCAAGCCAATGACATGGGCAGCCATTGGGTGAATAGCCCTTGGAACAGATGGATCTTTCATGGCTGAAGTACAGTGGCAGAGGATAGGCTGGCAAATTGTGTATTTGTAGCCTTGCCTTTAACTGTTGTGAGGACTTTAGCCCTTCCTTCAACAAGTGTGTCATCAATCTACTGCTCTCTTCAGTCCTTCAGATCCTATTGTCATCCATACTGAAGAGAAGTTAACAGAAACCACAGCTTTTCTATACTTGGATTGCTTGGACTTGATTCTACCAGGAGTTAAACAAAAGCACCCTAAACTTCTGAAGGAAGTCCAGCAAGACAGCTGTCTGGGTATGGGAAGGTGGTAGCTTTGCTTGGAGCACTCACTTGACCATTGGGGTCACAGAGAATGGTAGCACAGTTGAGGCTTGTCCCAGATGTCTCCAGGCTCTTCCAAAGAAAATCGGAGAGAGGTCTGTTAAGCACTTTAGCATCTGCTCTCCAAACCTGCAAAGATTAAGCAGTCAGCACTTTAAAGTCAAAATGGCTCCTGGATATTTATATAATGCTGGGACTCAGTAAAAACATCAGGTTTTCTTTTTCCTTTTTGATTTCTGTAATGCTGGTCACCATTTAATCTGTGAAATCAAAGCTGAAAGAACTGTATTTCAAGACTTGCAGCTTAGTTATAGTGATTATTTTCAAGCACTTCTCCTGTGGAATAACAGAGATTAGCAAAGGCACAGTTTTCAAGGTGTGATAGTAAATCCAAGACTTTTTGATCTGGCTTATTGAGAGTAAGATTAAAAACAGGCAGTTTCTTTTATTTGCTAAATTACCAGGGGCATTTGAAGAGATCTGTGATATCAGCTTTAAAATTCCAGTCTCCGCTTGATTCTGGATTCCCTCTGTTCAGGGAGAAGCAGTTTCATCTGGGGACTAGAAGTTTTTTGTATTTTTATCCTCATACAAAAGGTTTAACAATGCTGTGCTTTATAAATTGAACTCAATTATCTGTGACCTTTATCACAAGCACAACAGCAAAAGGACATGTTACGAAAACACTTCTCTTACATAAGACAACCACAATGCTTTTGCAAGTGTTATTCCTATAGGATTTGGCATTTGCCAACTGTGAGAAAATGGCTCCAATCTCTTCCTGGGAGCCAAAACAATTCTCGTTCAATTTTAAAGGAAAAATACCTTTGAAAAAAAAAAAAAAAAAAGCTCTCTTCCAAAAGTGCTCATCATATGGCACTCTCCCAAAATATATTTGTGGCTTTTTCAGACATACACCAGAAGACAGCAGTGGCTGTGGCTCTTCTGAGCTCCTGCCAGCTTGCATTTCCAGCTTTCTTGTAGGAGGGCTCATGCAGGGCTGCCCTGAACTTGGTGATGAACGTGGACTTCTCATTGTATTCTGCGAGGCCTCAATTTTCATGTCAAAAAAGAAAATAAGCACTGGTGGTAAAAGAGGCTTCGGGCTATACTCCAACCATCTACTCTGGCATCTAGCTTGAACATTTTGCTTTGGTTCATCTGTTGCTCTCACAGAGAGCTAGGGCCTGGAAGTTCTGCATAGCTGGCTCTCTGACACAGATGCTATTGTAAATTAATTTTAGATGCAAGAGTTGGCAACTTGAATAAAGCCCTTTGAAATAAAAAATAAAATAAATAAATAAATAAATAAAAGCAGAAAACTTCTGCTTCCATTTGCTGAAGCAGCAGCTGTGGTGAACCTTCTACCTCAGGCAGTTGTCCACCCAAAAGCCATTTAGTGATAAAGGGAACAGTAACCATGTAAATGACCTTAGTACTGATCACAGCATTTCAGAAAGGACCACTTCTTTTTTGATGGTTGGTGCTTCAAAGCCAATTAACTGAAATTTCTGAAGAGCTCTTCAAAGTGTCTTGCAGCCAGACAGGCAGCCAGTTCTGGAAAGGCTGTGTCTGCTCTGAGTATAGGTACAGTACTTGGTATTTTCATCCCAGAGGTTACAGGAGGCTGGCTGCAGATACTGGCAGATACTCCTTAGCTACAGCTACAACTGAGTTTTGGTCAGTTCCAAAACCAGTTTTGGTTAATTCCCATGTCCGACCCTTTTTCATTACCATGGATCACAGAATGATAGAATTATAGAATCATCTGAATATTTAACTGTTTTTTTTTTTAACATATAGTTCTGGCTTGACATCAAAGGAAAGCACATGATTAGCTTCCTTTTAAAGACCATCTGGTTCCAACCCCCCTGCCATGGGCAAGGACACCTCCCACCAAACCAGGTTGTCCAAAGCCTAATCCAGCCTGGCCTTGAACACCTCCTGGGATGGGGCATCCACAGCTTCTCTGGGCAGCCTGCTCCAGTGTCCCACCATCCTAACTGTGAAATATTTCTTCCTTGTATCTAATCTAAATCTACCCTCTTTTAGTTTAAAACCATTATCCCTATCAATACAGACCCTAGTAAAAAGCCTCCCTGCATCTTTATTATAAGCCCCCTTTAAGTATTGAAAGGCTGCAATAAAGTCTCAACGGAGCCATCTCTTCTCCTGGTTGAACAACCCCAAGCATTTGACTCTTGGCACCTTAGGTCCTACCTACCTCTCTATCTCTTATTCAAGCTGGGAAAAAGCTACATCTGACTCTCTGGAGGAGAAATCATTTTTGAAAAGCAGCACATGCACTGAATTTTTAACATATAGCTCTGGCATGACATCAAAGGAAAGCACATCATTTTATAGAGTGGGAAACTAAGGCACAGAGTGTCATTGTTTTGCCTAAAGTCACACAAGGCAAAGCCAGGAACAATATCTCATTGCTGCTTTATGGCTTTCTCTGCTGGAAAACAGCTGTCCTTAGATGGAGGGCACACACTAAAAAGTAATATCACTTTTTAAAAAATTCTCAGTTGAAATCCTACTACAGCAACATGTCAGAGTATTCACAAAACCATAGTAATGGCATGTGGGATGCATGGCATCAATAGCAATGTGTAAGACTTGTTTTCTTACCAGTTCTATTAATTGTAGTTTTCCAACTCAAGCTTTCGGTTCATTCTCTCAGTTAGCAAATACTGGCACAACCCACAATAATCTGACAGTATGGGGAGATTTTATGGGAGTAAAGGTTGGAAACAGGAACTTATCAAACAATAACTTTTCAGGACAGCTTTCCATTGCTGGGCAATAAAAAATGATGGATACGTCATGAAAACACTAGGCTTGTATTGGTCGTGGACACTATATGTTCTTTCTGAATTCATCAGTATTTTTATGAGTGCTAACCCTCTTGAAAATACAAATTTTGTATTTGGTTGATTTGATTAAAAGTTTGATTCTGTACTGCTAGGCTAAGAGTGAACCCTAGTCTGCTAGGCAGAGACTGAAGAAAGACACACAGGTTCCCCCCACTCACCGTCACAGTGGAGTTGGCTCCCATCCTGGTCTCAGGGGGAAAGCAAAATTCAGCCACTGGTTGACCTTGGATGTCATGCTTCAAGAGATAATTCCCAATGTTTTCCTCTTTTTCAGGGGTACATTTCAGGATCTTTATAAAATGACCATCTGGATCAACTTCAGCAATTTTCACATTTCCAATAGCACTGAAAGAACAGAAATAGATTTGAAAGTGTAAAAGCATTGCTTAGTTGAAAAAATATGCATGTTTCTAACAACTAGGCTAGATGTCAGTAATTAATAAGTAAACATACCACAGGCAGAATACTAACAGTACTGCCATCTTATCTTTTATGCCATGTTTTTCAACTGATTAAAAAAATGCACTGAAATTAGTATATCTATTTATCTTTCACTCTTAGGTAGCAACTGTTACCATCAGAAACTAAAAGATTCTTTGTGGGGCAAAAAAAGTCATCAGCATACCTTTTTTTTTTTTTTTTTTGTCTAAATCTATATAGACTACAAGATCTAAGGCTGTCTTAGCCTATTATTATTACTGGGAGTTGTGTAGCCGACTCCCCTTGTAAATTTAGAAAATTCCTCCTGTTCATCAGTATACCTCTCTCCTCCTGCCTCTCATTGTTTTTATCTTCCTGGTAATACCTCCATTATTAACTCATTATTTTAAACTCAGGGAGGATCCGTGCTACAAGACTGAGATTCCATCCACCCGTTGTTTTGACCCTGCAGAAAAGCGGGGTCTGTTTTGCATCTGCAGTAAGACTGGGGACTTCTTGTATGAGCAGGGGAACACTCAATCTCCCTTAAGCACTGGAAAACATATTTATTACTTGACTGTTCCTTTTAGTAGTGCACATCTCAAGAAAGTACTTTTAAACACTCAGTCCCAGTCTGTAATACTCATCATAGGTCTCATTAGACAGGTTGTGAATGAAGTCCAAGAACTGTTCAGCTTTTCATGCAGCATCCACTGCAATTAATTTGATTACTGAGCATTGGTGCAGTGTCTTTTCTTTGTCTTCTGTGTGTGTAATGCTTTTTCCTTTGCTATATTTGTCTTCTTCCAGTAAGTTTAAGTCACAGATGTCTGTGTGTGGAGTAAAGGTTGACCCAACACCCCATTCAGCTTATGTGCTTGCTTAACATAGCAAAATCCTCACTGAGAGTGTGACAAATTCTGCCAACCCACCCCATATAATTCAGCTGTGCACTGCAGCATTGAATCACACTTGCTCATGACAGCCAGGGTGCCTCCAGGCTGCTGCTGGCATTGATAGATTTGAGAGTGGAGTCTGACAGGGAGCTGCCCCCTCTACGGCTAGAGAGGACACACGCAGTGAGCAAAACACTTCGCTGCCTCTTCTCACCCTTCCTGCAAACTTTGGGAACTCCAGAGTGTCCCTCTTCCCGCTCAGTCCTAGACTATTAGTGCTTCATGTCAGCACAGAGAGACTTGGAGACAGCTTGCCAGAGACACAGAGCCTCAGAGAGGTTTTGGCAGCAAAACCAGGCAGAGGAACTGCTCACATTCAGACTCCCCCCCTCCCACCTCCCCTCCCCCCCTCCCCCCCTCCCCCACTTTTCTGGCTGCTTGTTTTCATTTCATCTGGCCACCAGTTTAGCACACTTCTCCTTTCTCCCTCCTCCTGGGACCACACTCTAAGCTAGATCACTGAAATAACCCAGCATAAAAGGTTTTGGGAGACATTATTTTATTTGGAGACTTTTTGGCAGTCTCTTCAAGCCATTGTGTCAGTGCAACTGAAGGGATGGCCAGCTGTGCTCAAGAACATTGCTAACTGCTGGTGCAGAGACCGATCCTTCATGATCTGGTTGTAAGTCACCATTTACACATGCACAATGAAGATATAAAATGCTGTGACTTAAGTCCACAGTCGATCTCTACATCATTATAGTCCTAGAACTCCAGCAGTGCATCAGGACTCCACTAGGGTCTAAAAACAGAACACCACCAGCAACAAAGAGAAATCATTGTCATTTTTACTCTCTGGAAGGATGTAGAGCAAGTTAAAATCAATGAAGCATTTTAAATCACACAGAAAGCAAAGATCTTCCTGATTTCCCATTTCTCTCCATCTGTGAGAAGAAAGTAAAGTGAGAGAACAAGTTCTGTGTGACAAAATGTACCTAGGAAGAGGACAGGAAGATAGTAGATGGGGAAAGAGACCTAAAGTGCTTTTAAAAGGCCATTTCTATTACATAACATTGTAAGCAGCAGAATCTTGGTTGATAATGGAGTTAATAATGAGTGTCTAGGGTAGTGGGAGTTCCCTAAACAAGATCTCAATTTGACCTTAAAGAAGCCAGGGAGACTTGGGAAAATAAAGTGGAGACAATGAGTTTTTGATACAACACACAGTGGTAAAGGAACAGATGACACAGGACAAGGGGATTTGGCACAGGAAGCTGTTGAAGAGGGTAACATAGAGCTGCCAGCTTGCACCCAGGCCATCCACTGCCTTACCGCAGTGCAAACCAATGCAGATGGTCAGATTTGAAGCTGCAAGGATTAAGCAGCAAGGCTGACCCATCCATGCCTAACGGTGAGCCTTGCAGAATCTGCTAGCAATAAAGACAAGTAAATGGGCTTCGGGCTTTATCAGCGGTCAATCTTAAATGCTTCTGAATCAATTGGACACTCTCCCATGCCAGATCAGGGATGACAATACCTATGATGGGCAAAGGATAGGAAGGCACATTTGGAATTTTTTTCTCCAAACCCATTTCATTTTTATATTCTCTCTGTGTGTACCCATGGCTCTTAGTCCCGTGCAAAAGCCCTCTATGTAACTAGGAGAGAGAGAGTGGGGAAACTGAGATGTCAAGGACTTCTCTAAGGACTTGTACAGCCAGCTATTCCCTGGATGGCAACAGACTTTTGTTAGTTTTACTGAAGGAATAACATCTCTAAGGAGATGTTCACTGAAGACTTTAAAGCTTTTTTTTAGCAAGCTAGTTTACCTTTCAAAATACTCCTCCTACCGACTCCTTGGGGACTGGAGCTAAAATGCTAAAGTGCACGGAGGAGAGGTCAGCGTGCATTGATGCTGTACTTACCCCTGCAGTGTGCTAATATGGTCTCTTGGAACAGAATCCAAAATTTTCTATAATATACATAATGCTGCACATTGCAAAGGGGAGAAAAAATGTCAGTGCTCTTGGTAGCAGTGTGCATCAGCCATACACCTGTGACCTGCCATTAGGATGGCAGTTGAACTGATCCTCTCTTATGTGGTAGAGGTAGCAACAGGACATTTTAAGCCTTTAAATATGCCAAGAATTAAAGTCTTTCTAAGTTCCTAAGCCTTCAAGAAAGTTACAGATTGATGCAATTAGTATGTTGGGGAAAGCTTATCTCCAGAAGTGCAAATCCATTTGTTTGTATGCCAATAGATTTTATACTAGAAGGATATGACTGGAAAAGTCCTGGCAGAAGGCTCAGATCTTTCTTTGCTGAAGGCTGGGAAATGTTGCATACATACTAGCTGTAGGCCTGGAATGCCAGGGCTCAGCTGATATCTAGAATGCTTTACAGGCCAGGGTGTTCACTGAGCTCATCTTCAGTACGTAGCACGTTCACTTAGTGCAACATGTTGATCATTTTCAGTAGCCATGCACAAAATTTCAAGTATCAGCATCCACTTCTATTACTTTCTGCAAAATGCTCACCGCCAAAATATACTGGCTTTAACACTGCCCAGGTACGAAGGTCAGGGAGAGGTTAGGACAATACTGAACAACACACAGTGGCTGTTTCCAAGCATCAGTGCCAAGACGCGTGTGAGAATACTGTCACTCTCCTTGCACACTACTGATAGCTGAAAATCCTGATGCAGCAAATCCTGATGCAGCTGAAAATCCTGGTTTCTCAGCAACCCTACATTTCTCAGTATGATACTAGTTAACAATCTAATTAAACATATAATCTTCAAGGTGCTTTCAGCATTTTCAAATAATCTGAAAAGCAAATGAATATAAATTAAACTTGATGGTAAACAATAACACCAAAATATCCTTGTTGGCCCAAACCACATATTTCTACTGAGTTTGTGTGTGCTCATAACTGTGGCTTCATTACAAATCAGATCTAGACATACTATTCATCAACTCTTTATAGAAGTATTACTAAATTATGTGTTCACATTGCGTTCATGCTAACACATTGCATAATGCAATACCAAATTAAAAGACTGTGTATTGCATGCTGCCATGTAATTGTACTTATTGAATGTGTTTCCCAAGAAAAGATATACTCTAAATACAAAGTGAGCAGAGTAAAAAAAAGTGCTAGTGTGCTGGCATGGAGGAATAATGAATCAAATGAGAATTAAAATAATTGCTTAATTTGTGCATTTAACAAGTTTAACCACACACAAAGCAAACTGTCATTGCTTTTTTATCTTAAACAATTAGCAGAGCTAATGACTTCTCTTGCTTTCTGTATGAGACAAGATGTGATTCAATCCCCACTGGAAAACAGTTCATGCAGTACAAGGAAACGCATATAAGGGAAGGCAATCTCTTTTATCTCTTAATATTTATTTAGAGTTATTTTCCCCAAGCACAGTCAAATAGTATGGCATAACTCATTATTTGGAGACAGCTTTAGAGCTCTGATAACAACTGTGGCTTTCTTTCTGTCTTTCAAAGGTATCTTTTCATGTCTCTCCCTATAATGTAAGAATTACACAGATCTCTTTATGGAAACATTTGCATGGAATGGGTTTACAAAGACTAAGCCCATGAGAAAAATGAATACAAAATCCACAGAATTTCAAAATGGGTGAGAGCAGGGAGAGCAGCAGGCATCAAAGAGCTAGGACTCAGGAAAGCATTTGATAAAGTGTCTCTCAAATATTATCTCCGACTGGCTTAGATATAAATACTTTCACAGGAACCATCTGAAAGATTGCAAACATTGAATAATAATAGACAAGTGGGTTGTGTCTCATATGTTCCTTATAGGGATGATAGATAGTACTCATTTCATGGAGCATGTCCACTTGTGATGTGGAAGGTGGAATAAAACAGCTGGTTAATAAAATATGTAGATAACATTAAGTTGAGAGAAGAGGGTAGGGGAACACAAATGAGGACAAGAGAAATAATACAAAGAGCCCTGGGGGGCTTAGAAATATGGTCAAAGAATAAGTAAGATGCAGCTCTTGAAAAATGGTGAACTAATTCATCAGAGAGGAAATAACATTCACCAGGAGAGAGACATATGGAGAGCAATAATGCTGAAAGAAAGCTAGGAGGAAGCCAATGATGCATTTGTAATCTGACAGAAGAAAAAAGGCTGTTACAATTTTATGGCACTGTCCATGCAGATTAGGGAGCACAAAGTGGAAGATACCTTTTTTGCAGCTGTGGAGAAGGCAAAGTAGAAATACTGGTCCTTATGTTCACATGCACCAGTGCAGCTTCATTGACTACAAGAAAATTCATCCTAATTGCTCCTATCTCATGCCATGAGTAAATGCAGGGAGACAGAGTTCTCCCACTTCTAAGACAGGCAACACAGAGTTCATCCACCCCTTGTGTCTTGGCCTGAGGCACCACATATGCAAACTCACCGATGATGCTTTGGCTTGTTTTTGAGCATTACTGTGCTAGAACTTTAGATTTAGGCTGGAATAATACCAAGATAATATGCATTTGGTTCATTTTAGAACTTCTCATGACCAAAAAAATACTGTTAATTAAGAAGGAATCATAGAACAGTATAATGGTGAGGGATACTGTGGGTAACTTCGGGAAAGAATAAAAGAGCTAAAATGCTTGTATTCAACAGATAATCACAGGGTCATGTGATAACAGAATGGGTATGGCATATGGGTGGAAAATACCAAAAAGGCAAAGGTTTTATGTGGCCAAACTATCACCAATGAAATAATATTAGAAAAGGAGAAATGTATGTTGAGTGTTGTGAAAGCAATCTTAGCAATAAGCAAGTGCAGGCCTATCCACTGAACAATGTGGCAGGAAACAGTCTGTAGGAGACAGTGTCTACATAGGAGTTAGCCTTAAAACTGGAGTTGTTAGTTGTTGCCACTTCTCTAAGGGAGACAGATCTAAGATAATTGAAACCAGCTGAGGATCTGTTTTGATAGGTCTTTCCCAACCCATAGTATATGTGAAGCCAAGTTAAAGATGGCAAATGCCTTTTCAGGATAACTGTCTTCTCCAGGAGACAATACTTTATTTTTTAGTGGGTTTTCTAGGTTGATGTAAACTACATACAGCCCAGTTAATTTCTCTGGCTGCCTGTCACTGCCTCACATAACTTCATGCAAGTGGAACCCTCTAAAAACCCCTGCAATATCAGTTCTACTCTTGGATTCAAAACTGTGTGGGATCAGTTGAAGACAAGGCCAAACCACCCATGAGATAAAGTATTTCTGCTCCTTTTCTGGACTGCGTTCACAAGGTGTCTTTGTAGCCCTGGGCAGAATAAATTAGCAAACATTGAAAGGGATATAGTTAAGGATGGGTGATTAATCTTTTTCTGAGGATTAAGTCCAATTTGGGGGCAGTTGTGCCTAAAGCAGTAAGTATGATCCTTACAGTTCAAAGCCTCTGAGGTTCTCCAGTACCCACCTGGATAATAACTCTTGTTAAAGGGTACTCAGCCTTTTGTCAAGGGTTTGCTGGAGTTTCACAATCATTCTAAATGAGATGCTTCACAAAACACCATCTCTTCCCTACAAAAATAAACCAAAGGAAAGGCCTCAACTGTGCCTGTACCTGGATGCAGAGTTCTGGTAGTAGTCCTCATAAGCAGAACAGATCCTTCCATGAGTATGCATCTGAGGCTCTGGGCAGTCTGCCCTGAGTCAATGAGCAAAGGGCTGAAATAATCCTGGCACTGACGTGACACTGTCAATGGAAGGCTAAGGTTTCTTGGTGGACCAGGCTCCCTGTCTGGTATTTCAGTACCATCTCTGAGCTGAGCTGATGAGCAAGCAAAAGGCAAAGACACTGTGTTATGCAATATTAACAAAAATACAAATTATGAGACTGAATTCTTCTCTTTTTTTTTTTTGGTAAGAAATACGGAACATTTTATTTCCCCTTTGCCTCTAATTGCAAAGTGGTGCTTAGGAAACACTCCTTTCAAATCCTTAAACCTATGGCTATAAGATGGAGCACAGCTGGCAAACTGAATATTTTGTTACTGACATGTAGATTTATTACCTCATTGGAATTAGCTTGAGTAACAACAAAAAAAAAAACAATAAATTTTGCCATCAGTGATATAATTGTCATCCTTCAATTTCAGTGCTGCAGGATGGCAAAGCATCAGCTGTGAGCAGATAATGAATATATAGAGGCTCCCTTCCAATTACAAAATGAAAGTGATAACATCCCTTAATCCCCTCTATGTTTCTCTTTTCAAATATAAGTGTCCAAGAGGGACCACGAGGGACTCCCCACCCTGGCAAAGGCAGGGAGAACCAGAGAGGGAGCATGTACAGCAAACCTTTACCAAGAGAACTCCTCTCACATTCCACACCAGTGTCTCCCCAACAAACTAAATCCTTTTCAGTGCCTGTTTCTCTGACCGTGCATTTGAGATTTCCTTCAAAGTTTTATCTTACTATATCAGACTCACTCCAGCAGGCGACTTAGCTAACAGAATATGGTGGGGCAGTGACAGCATTGATTGCTGGGGGAAGAGCAGTCCCTGAGCTCATCTTAGCTCTGAAATGACTGGGGCACAAACCAAGTTTGCTTGGCCAAGTGTCTGGGTCAGACAGCATCCCTGCAATGCAGATCAGCTTCACCAGCTCACTGTGACTGTTGTCTCTAACTGTACAGACATCTTTACTTTTTCCATATGAGTTTTTCTCTGTTACAAAAATCCAAGGTGTTTGAAATGCTGTAGTCCCTTCTCCCTCTGCATTTCACCAGGGCGTGGCAGTGGCACAGCATCCGACACTCTTCCAGTGCCATTTGTAATCCCTTCTTTTGGGAAGCAGTGCTGGTTCACCTACTTGTGACAAATGGGCAGCCAAGCATAACCACACTTGAGTAATAGGAAGGTGAAATGCTACAGCATCAGCAGTCTAAAGAGAAAGCTACAGCTGGCATACAGTTTAATAGAGTGTGACTTCGGTTGAAGATGTACCGAACTAGGAAACGTTAAAGTATGGCATTTGGGCATTTAGTGACAGAGAAATAGCACAAGGGGCAATGAGCTTTTGAAGCTGGGAACTAGAAATGCTGGGCTTTGTTGCTTTGGGCTGAAGTCTTTGCTAAATCAAACATTCAGAGTGGTAGCTGAACTGGCAGCCACAAGGGAAGCAGACTGTGTTGAAGCTGCTTTTCACTGATGTATCAACAAGCCAGTCTGTTCCTGAGATCAGACTGACAGTTGCTTTTGCCGTTGCTAGGATGTGGCACCCTTAAAAAGGTTTTTTTGGGGAGCTGGGGGCAGGGCTGACACCACTGAAATTCAGTGGGATCAAATGACTAAGTCACTTATGCTCTTTTGGAAACTTCTGTCTAAACTGTGGTAGTGCTCCATAAACACTCAGCAGCGAAAAATGCTGTAGTGGAAGGCTCCAGGAGAGCCTCTCCTGGGCAAAATCTGCTCTCCTGTGGCACCCTGAACTTCAGGAAACCCCAGCTCCATCAGTCTTCAAGCTGCCCTAAGCTACCCTGGGGCACCAGCTCTGCCCTGCAGCCTAGTGAAGTCCTGACTTTTTTTTTTTTTTTTTTTTTTTTTTTTTTTTGGTGCCATTGTGCTCTGTCATATCTACATTGCTGAGCAGGGGACATCCACGTCACAGAATTTGCAATGGAGTGGTCAGAAAGCTCTCCTAAGAAAGAGGAGATACTGAATCCAAACACAATCTATCCAAATCAGGGTAAGGATTTTAATCCCAATTTTCCACTTAGGGGGTTGAATTAACTTCCAGGCAATAGTGTGGAGGGAGAAGGGGTCTGTCAACAAACCCCACTGCCTAACAAGCATCACTGCTCACTGATACACAAGAATAGGAAGGAAGGATCTGAATCTGGTGGCTAGCTCATGCTGCAAAGGGAGAAACAGCAGAAGCCACCACTGTCTACATATGTACCCCGTATTGTCTGTAGAAGAGCTTTAGCGAAAGGGACCAAGGGAACGCTAACACATAGCATGCTCAAATTTGTTTGAAGTGGATCAGTAAGTTAAGATACAGCTGGGAGGACAGACAAACGCCCACATGCATGCACACACGGATGGAGGTCACATTAGCTTCTATTCCCTAGAAGACCAGGCTAATAAAACATTTTCACTTTTTTTTTTTTCTTTTTTCTTTTTTCCCCTGTACAGCTGCTTATGGCAGGTGACATACACTCCTTTCAGACAGCATGCAGGACTCAAACTGGGATCTGTCACTATATGCCAATATTTGGGGTGAAATCCATCAATCATAATTCATCAATACTTTGGAGACAATCAGCATTGCACCTTTTGAAAAGGAATGCCACCTTCTCCCAACCACAGGGCTGACAAGTGCAGCCAGAATGAGTTGCAGCTGCTCCCTCCCAGGCTCTTCATTACAGTGCTTCACCAAAGCTAAGTGTTTTGATTTGGTTCAATAGGCAGGAATTAAACATTTCAACTGAAGAATGTCCAAGCATTTTGTTTAGGTCAAATGAAACATCTCGACCTGTCCGAACATGCTGTTTCCTGAGCAGCTGAATTAATGAAGCCTGGTTTCTAATGACTTTTTCTCTTAATTTCCTTCCCCATTGCCCTACCCTGCCATCATGTGGGTTCTCTGATAGCTAATAAATGGGAACGAGGGGACATCTCAACCTTTTCTTCAGTCTCATGCCTGACTGTCAATTTTCAGAAAACCTCATACTTGAGGAGGATCCCCATGCCAACCTGGGAGGGAGAAATTGGAAGCATATATTACAAAGTTATTAATGTTGTTAGAAAAAAATGTGCATACACACACATACCAGTAACCAGGTATCACAATAATAAAAAATCCTTTTGGTTTCCCTCAAAATGTTTGCTTCTATGTTTATCACTAAAACAAATGCCAAAATATCAGAATTGCCCACTGACTAGAAACACTAGTCAAAACTGCTTTCCACGAGCTGTATTACATCCTCCTTTTTGCAGGATGTTGACCAACTCCCCTACTATGACTGGCATCATTGTTCTGGTCTATGTCAAAGTAACCAGAGTGCATTTTAAAATCTCTGGTGATAAATACGCTCTGCTTCACCACAGACATATGTAACAGAGGTTTGTCCCCCTTCTCTCATGAATGGCCCTTGCACAGAGCAGCACTCACACATATTCCCACCCAGCTGCACAGTTTCTTCTCTGACTTGCCGTGGCTTTCTATGAGAGCCAAAAAGAGTCTGCAGCCAGATGCAAAGCCATGGCCTTTGCACCATCAACAGCACCTTGCTGCAAAACAGACTGTGTCACTTAGCTCCCCTCTATCCCACATGGCAGTGCTTGGGGGGAAAATGACATGGAGAGGGAGGCAGAGGGCACAGAACCTCTGCTGGCATCAGGGCTGCTCTCAGCCCCGGTTGTGATTTGGAAACAATCACAGTCCCTGTAACAGGGAAGAGATGGATGCTCATGGTTCAGTAGCTTATTCTGGGCCAATCACTGCTCCAAGAACATGTACACACATCTTTCCACAAACCTCCTCTAGGCACCATCACAGTGCTTGGAGCATAGTTACAGATTTTTCTGCAGAGGAAAGCTAAGCCTACTGCAACATAAAGAGAAAACATAAGGTTCTTTTTAAATGTGGGATCCTTATTGTAACCATAAACATTGTGAAACACAAGCTCAGATAAAACTGGAATACTCTCTACCACTTGAGTGCCCACCTCCCACTTGCATATTTGGAGATATGATCAGTCCCACCTAGAGGGTAGGATATGAAGTAGGATGTTGGCTGCTCTCTTCCATAAACTGAAGTATCATCAAAATCTCCTCTCAAGCTAAAGGGTTATATTTTCATACTGTGTGCATATAATGGACTCTCTTCAGCTGTACATGGCAGACAAACCTTCGGATGCTTACCTATGGTTCTGCTTTGCAAAGTGTGGGCTAGGCCATAAGATTGTGCTGAACTGGATGACTCTGTGGTCCCCGTGACAGAGGCAGAATGAGACAAGTCCACAAAGGACATGTCTGAAGAATACATTGACACATCTACTGTGGAGCATGGAGTGATTTTGCTTGCAACTGATATATCAGAAGACAGTTGGAAGGCTGTTGTCTCAGTTCTGTAAGAAAAAATGACCCTTCAGTAATCTTTCAAGTATATATTGACTTCTTTGTCAATTAAATAATACATAAATGACAGCATAATCTTACATGGGGACAAGTCATATCATTGCCAGAGCGATAACCTCCCAAGCTATTCCTCATTTTAAATTAGATACAGTCCTAGCTGAGCAGTACTATACGGTAGAGCCAACAAAGCTATCTTCAGCTCTGAGCAATAGGCTTATGCTGTCTAATGTATTTGCATGTTAAGTTGTCTATTTGTTGCATCCTGCCACCTGGGCAAATCTCTATCAGTGATGAGATCTTTACATGCCTTTAGTCTACCAAAGCTGCCAGGCTGTGGCAGCTTTTGACTGAAATCTGTAACTCCAGTTCTCTCCTGTATGTCACCATGGGCAGGAGCAGACAAGATCTGAGCATGTAGCACCTGTTCCTTGGGTCAGATGCACCTAAGCCAGTTCCCACCTGGAAGCCACCTTGCCAAGTCAGCACAGCACCATGTCCTAACCAATAAATTTGCTTATCGTAACCACAGCTCTGAAGGTTTTGGATCAAAGTTGGTTTATGTCCATCCTGCTGGGAGCACAAACAGAAAGATTTGGATTTGCCTGCACTTTTTTTTTTTTTTTTTTTTTTTTCCAATGTACTGCCTGTGTGTGCTATTCCTTTAGAAGGATGACCAGACTGGTTTCAGAGGCTCCTGATAAGTTGCCAGCACAGTTAGGGGCCCTGGGGCCACACCATTTGTAAACATCTTCCATCACAACA
Source organism: Oxyura jamaicensis (assembly GCF_011077185.1). Lineage (NCBI taxonomy): Eukaryota > Metazoa > Chordata > Aves > Anseriformes > Anatidae > Oxyura > Oxyura jamaicensis. The sequence goes on along the minus strand of NC_048893.1, from coordinate 74,465,940 downwards.
TAACAGGAATTTCTGAGTTCCCCATATTAAGTCCTTCAGTTGAAAGTCTTTGTGCTTCCCTTTAAGTTAAATAATTATGTGGCTCATTATGTAATTCAGAGGATATGGCAGAACTCCTTACTGTGGCACTGAGAGGTGCTGCTGCAGTCAGGACAGGGAGAGCAGTTCAGGGAAGGGAGGAGATGAAGTGTAGTGTTGTCTCTGATCTAGGGACAGCAAGTCTAGGCTTGTAGGACAGGATGTGGGGACTTTTCCAAGAGCCAAAAGTTACTCTTCTCTGAAGCATAATTTCATAATTTCAATTGCATGCCTGTAAATGCAAAGGCAGCCTCTGCACACACAGCAACTGACACTCTCAGCAGCAGCAAGGAGTATGCCTGTGGGATGTGTGCCCAGATTGAAGAGCTGCTCAGCCAGGTAGTGGAGCTTCGGGAGGAGGTGAGCAGGCTGAGGAGCATCAGGGAGTCAGAGAGGGAAATTGACTGGTGGAGGTGTACTCTACCCTCTCTGAGACAGACTCATGAGCCTGCCACAGCACAAGTGTCTCCTGCTACGCAGAAGATAAAAGTTCCCTCATCCCACCAGGCAGTAGCAGGGGACCTAGGCCAAGGCAGGGAATGGAGGCAGGTTCCTGTTTGGGGTGGTAGGTGAGCCCTGTCCCTGCCCACCTCACCTTCCCATCTACCCTTATATAACAGGTATGAGGGTCTAGAACATAACAGTCAGAACAACGAAGTAGATGAAACCCCATCCCAGTTGGAGAGGGTGCCTAAGGCAAGGCAACCTACCCCCCCACATTGCTACATCATCTGTCAGAAAAAGAAAGAAGGGTTATTGTTGTGGAGGACTCCCTTCTGAAAGGGACAGAGGGCCCAATATGCCAACCGGACCTAACCCACAGGGAAGTCTGTTGCCTCCCTGGGGCTCAGGTGAGAGGCTTTGCTAAGAAACTCAAGCGCCTGCTATGGCCCACTGACTACTATCCGCTACTGGTCTTTCAGGCTGGTAATGATGAGGTAGCAACGAGAAGTCCGAGAGCAATCAAAAGAGACTTTAGGGCTTTGGGGAGACTACTTAAAGGATCAGGGGCACAAGTTGTGTTTGCCTCTGTCCTTCTAATAGGGGGGATGGATGCTGACAAGCGGGCTCATCACATTAACACATGGCCTTGGGACTGGTGCAACTGGCAGAACTTTGGGTTCCTCGATCACGGGAAGGTCTATGTAACACCAGGCCTGCTGGCACCAGATGGGATGTGCCTCTCTCAGCGAGGGGTAAGGATTTTTGGTCAGGAGTTGATAGGGCTGATAGATAGGGATTTAAACTAGCGTTAAAGGGGGAAGGGGATAATACCAGGCATGCCGGTGACGAGCTAAGGGATGGTGCGCTAGAATCAGAGGCACTGTGTGCCAGTGAGGACCTTCGGTCAGCTCCACAAGATGCTGCGTGTAGGGAGGCTCATCTGAAATGCTTCTACACAAATGCACACAGTATGAGGAATAAAATGGATGAGCTAGAAGTCTTGGCCCAGTCCCACAGCTACGACATCATTGCCATAACTGAAACCTGGTGGGATGAGTCCTGTGGCTGGTGTGCTGAAATAGATGGTTACAGGCTCTTCAGGAGGGACAGGCAGGGTAGGCGAGGTGGTGGGGTGGCGATGTATGTGAAGCATGGGCTGGACTGTGTGGAACTTCAAATTGGCAATGGCAAAGTTGAGAGCCTCTGGGTAAGGATTAAGGAATGAACAAATAAAGGGGATGTCATTGTCTATTACAGACCACCTGGCCAGGACGGCAACGCTGATGAATTATTCTTTGCAGATCTGAGAGATGCCTTGAGATCAACTCCCCTTGTCCTTATGGGGGACTTCAACCTGCCAGACGTCAACTGGGATCACCACACAGCTGGCACGAGCAAGTCCAGGAGGTTCATAAAGCACCTCAATGATAACTTCCTGGTGCAGGTGCTAAGGTAGCCAACTAGGAAAGGTGCCCTCCTGGATGTGTTGCTGGATGTCTTGTGGGAGATGTGGTATTTGGTGGCCGTCTCGGTCATAGTGACCATGAAGTGATTGAGTTTAGAATTTATGGTGACAGAAGGAAAACTGCCACCAAAACCTCAGCCCTGGATATGGGGAGTGTGGACTTCAGTCTGCTCCGGGAACTAGTCAGCAAGATGCCCTGGGAAACTGCTTTTGAAGGCATTGGCGTCCATCAGTGCTGGTCAACCTTAAGTACTGCCTCCTAAAAGCACAAGATCAGGCAATTCCAAAATATTGGAAGTCAGGCAGGTGGGGCAGGAGGCTGGCCTGGCTGATCAGGGATCTTCTAATGGAGCTTAGGCGAAAAAAGAAAGTGTATGGCTGCTGGAAGGAGGGTCAGGCAACGAGGAAGGAATACAGGGATGCTGTTTGTGTTTGTAGGGAGAAAATTTGTGTGGCTAAAGCCCAACTAGAGTTGAAGCTGGCCATGTCTGTGGGAGACAATAAAAAAGTTTTTTTAGATATGTGAACAGAAAAAGGAGAACCAAAGAAAACATAGGTCTGCTACTTGATGGGAAAGGTCTCCTCAGAGACAAGGACATAGGCAAAACAGAGACATTTAATGCCTTCTTCGCCTCTGTCTTCAACGCTGATGATGGACTTCGGGACCCCAGGTGCCCTGAGCTGGAGGACCATGACATTGGGAATGACAAAGTCCCAACTGACCCTGAAGGTGTGCGGGATTTGCTGCTCCACCTGGATCTATGGGTCCAGATGGGATTCATCCCAGGGTGCTTAAAGTGCTGGCTGATGTCAATTATTTTTCAAAGATCTTGGGAATCTGGAGAGGTCCCGATAGACTGGAAGCTGGCAAATGTTGTGCCAATTTTCAAGAAGGGTAAGAAAGAAGACCCCAGCAACTACAGGCCTGTCAGTGTCACATCAGTGCCTGGTAAAATTATGGAGAATATGACTCTTGAGGCTATTGAAGCGCACCTGGGGGGGACAATGCAGTCATTGGTCCCAGCCAACATGGGTTCGTGAGGGGTAGGTCCTGCCTAACAAATTTTGATTTCCTTTTGTGATAATATCACCCATCTAGTCGACCAAGGGAGACCAGCTGATGTGATCTTTTTGGACTTCAGCAAGGCTTTCAGCACAGTTTCTCATAGGATCCTACTGGACAAAATGTCCAGCATATAGCTTAACAAAAACATCATATGATGGGTGAGCAATTGGCGTATGGGCAGGGTTCAAAGGGTTGTGGTAAATGGGGCCACATCGGGCTGGCGGAAGGTCTCTAGTGGGGTCCTTCAAGGCTCCTTTTTAGGACCAGTCCTCCTCAATGTTTTTATAAATGATTTTGATTTAGGACTAGAAGGTGTTTTGAGCAAATTTGCCCTTGATGCCAAACTTGGAGGAGTTGTAGACTCAGACAAGGGTGGAAAGGCCTTGCAGAGAGATCTGGACAGGTTGGAGAGCTGGGCGATCACCAACCGCATGAAGTTTAACAAAAGCAAGTGCCAGGTCCTGCACCTGGGACAGGGCAACCATGGCTATACGTACAGACTGGGCGACGAGATGCTAGAGAGCAGCCCCGCAGAGCTGGATCTGGGGGTCATGGTTGACAGCAAGTTGAATGTGAGCCAGCAGTGTGCCCTGGCAGCCAGGAGGGCCAACCGTATCCTGGGATACGTCAAGCACGGCATCGCTAGTCGGTCGAGGGAAGTGTTCGTCCTGCTCTACTCTGCGCTGGTGCAGCCTCACCTCAAGTACTGTGTGCAGTTCTGGGCACCACAGTACAAAAAGCATATTCAACTGTTGGAGAGTGTCCAGAGGAGGGCGACAAAGATGGTGAAGGGCCTGGAGGGGATGACGTATGGCTGAGGTCACTGGGCCTGTTCAGCCTGGGGAAGAGGAGGCTGGGGGGGGGACCTCATTGCGGTCTACAACTTCCTCGCGAGGGGGAGTGGAGAGGCAGGTGACCTATTCTCCATAAACACCAGTGATAGGACCCATGGGAATGGGGTGAAGCTGAGGCAGGGGAGGTTCAGACTAGATATCCGGAGGAGATTTTTCACTGAGAGGGTGGTTGTGCACTGGAACAGGCTCCCCAGTGAAGTAGTCACTGCACCAAGCCTGTCTGAATTTAAGAAATGTTTGGACTATGCACTTAGACACATGGTCTAAACATTTGGGTAGACCTGTGTGGTGCAAAGAGTTGGACTTGATGGTCCTTATGGGTCCCTTCTGACTCGGAATATTCTATGATTCCAAGCCAGCTTCTGGTCCTGTGCATGCTAAATTACCAGAAATCCTTTGTTTGTGAGGCACAGAGACTCACCCAAGGCAAAGCAGCCTATATAGGCTTGCTAATGCACTCTCACCCCATTTCTGACCTTTTCCTGACTGAAATAGACTCTGTCGAGTGGGAACCTTTAGCTAGCACTGCTGAAGTTTAGGCCCAGCCTCCTATCACAGGTCCACATCACTTTATTTTGTTCCCTGAACACTTATTGTTAGAGAACTGCTTCCTTTTATTAGAGCAAAACAAGACAGGCCACAAGCACCTGCTGGAAGGGCTGTGCCTGGAAAAGGCGGAGGAAAAGCAGTTGTGAGAGAAATTACTGAAATTACCAAGCCAATTTGCTTTCTGTATCCACTTAACAAGAACTGTTTGCACTCCAGTTCCAGCTAACAGTCAGTAGCAGAACTGAAGCAGGCATGAGTTTCACTGGTGTGGCACTCTTCTTGCTGCTCCCTGTAGTTTGAAACTGCACGTGCCTGAGATCTGCACACTGGAGTGGAAGGGAGGGGGTTTGCTAACCAGCTGTGGTGCCAAAATCCACAAAATTAAAGGTCATGTTTCAGTCATTGCCAAAAGGAAGAGATTACTTGAAGGAAAATGTAGGGGCTGCACATAGACTGGTAAACGTATCCTGTCTGTACTCTTTTGGTTAGAAAGGCTAGAGGAGCAAGGAACAAGTTTTCAAATCAAGCTTGCTTTACTGATTCGATCTCCCTCTCACAAATGGTATTTTTTACCCAGACATAACTTGCTGATTTCAGGCAGCAATGCCTGGCCTACTGAATCTTGCTAAGAACTCACTTTTTCACAAACATATTATATATGTAGGTATCTGTATATGCACACTGATAATTTCATAAAATACATAGCATAAAACAGAACATATTATAAATATATAATTTATATAGTATATAAAGCTTATTCTTTTATGTCTGCTGGAACCACTGACTAGCAGATAAACTTAAGAGCTTAAGAGCATTTTAATCAACACGGGCTCATCCTCTGTTTTTCTGACTAGTAACTGCAGAGTATTGCTTGCAAAACAAATTCAAGTGTTTTTGATTGTGATGTGTCATCCATAGTACAACTGCTGTCATTAGCTGTCTCCTCTAATGCAGGGAGACTGCAGTCCACTCCTCTGTTTAATCACAGCACAGAGTACAGGCACTGAGCTTTGTACTCTAAGCAACAGCAGGGTGGGGTAGACATTTTATCATCCTCCTGTTCTATCCAGGACAAAGAGCCCAACAAATTTACATTTATTTTAGATTTCATGATATATTTTTATGTCTAATGCTTGTGGATAGCATCGATTGCAAAATGAAAATTTATTAGACTCAGGGATTGCCAGTCTCTGTGCATGTTTTCTATGAGCTGGCACTTATAAGAGCCTTGATCTGTGCGCAGCTGTGCTCTCACACCTGTGTAAATCCACGAGTCATCTCACTGAAATTATTGCAGTTGCTCTAGACTTGTGCCACCATAGATGGAAGAAGGAGGTAGTTAAGTTCATTTTGAAATTCTTCAGTGTACAGCAAACTCTCTGCCCTACCAGCCCTCACAGACAGAGGCACATGTACTTAAATGCAGGTGGAGTTCAAAAAATAAAACGCCTGACCAAGCATATCCGCCCAGATGAAAGCCAGATGCTTGGGAAGGAAACTCTTTTCCTGCCAATGTGGCCTGAAAGATGGCTTGTGTATGGTCAGCCTCAGCTGTGTTGCCATGACCAAAAATAGTGTTTTGGGGAGTATTTACAGGGATGAATACACACACACACTTCTTTATCCTTGGAAGTTTACAACAGATGATGCTAAGCTTTGAATTTTCTATTTAAAAAAGTCCCACATGTGTCAATGTCATATGAACTGTGACGTTTTTCCTGGTATCCTGTTTCATAGCTGATGCTTCTGGGGAGCCCTGAGAGAATCACAGAAACATAGAATATCCCGAGTCAGAAGGGACCCATAAGGATCATCAAGTCCAACTCTTTGCACCACACAGGTCTACCCAAATGTTTAGACCATGTGTCTAAGTGCACAGTCCAAAGTCTTCTTAAATTCAGACAGGCTTGGTGCAGTGACTACTTCACTGGGGAGCCTGTTCCAGTGCACAACCACCCTCTCGGTGAAGAACCTCCTCCTGATGTCCAGTCTGAACTTCCCCTGCCTCAGCTTCACCCTGTTCCCACAGGTCCTATCACTGGTGTTTATGGAGAATAGGTCACCTGCCTCTCCACTCCCCCTCGCGAGAAAGTTGTAGACCGCAATGAGGTCCTCTCTCAGCCTCTTCTACTCCAGGCTGAACAGGCCCAGTGACCTCAGCCACTCCTCATATGTCTTCCCCTCCAGGCTCTTCACCATCTTTGTCGCCCTCCTCTGGACAGGTTGAAGTCCCCCATAAGGACAAGGGGAGTTGATCTCAAGGCATCTCTCAGATCTGCAAAGAATAATTCATCAGCGTTGCCGTCCTGGCCAGGTGGTCTGTAATAGACAATGACATCCCCTTTATTTGTTCATTCCTTAATCCTTACCCAGAGGCTCTCAACTTTGCCATTGCCAATTTGAAGTTCCACACAGTCCAGCCCATGCTTCACATACATCGCCACCCCACCACCTCGCCTACCCTGCCTGTCCCTCCTGAAGAGCCTGTAACCATCTATTTCAGCACACCAGCCACAGGACTCATCCCACCAGGTTTCAGTTATGGCAATGATGTCGTAGCTGTGGGACTGGGCCAAGACTTCTAGCTCATCCATTTTATTCCTCATACTGTGTGCATTTGTGTAGAAGCATTTCAGATGAGCCTCCCTACACGCAGCATCTTGTGGAGCTGACCGAAGGTCCTCACTGGCACACAGTGCCTCTGATTCTAGCGCACCATCCCTTAGCTCGTCACCGGCATGCCTGGTATTATCCCCTCCCCCCTTCAACTCTAGTTTAAATCCCTATCTATCAGCCCTGCCATCTCCTGACCAAGAAAACAAAGAGGCTTAAAAGGGCTGTTACGGGACTTTTCTCCAGAAAGGGAGAACTGGTAGGAACTTGGGAGGCAAAAGTGTGTCTTTTGTGGCTTTTCAGTAGCTTTTTGACCAATGTGGCAATGCAATACTCTGTCAGCTTCTTTAAAAAGAGCCTTTACAAACCTGATATTCTTTTTCCTGAGGTAGAGGACTAATTAGCTGTGAGGAGTGGTGGCGGAGACCCTCAGAGCTAATGAGGTGGAGACCTTTCTTTGCCTACTTTAAAACTCAAAAAATCTGGGCCTGACATCTGCATATTCAAACAGTTTTAAAACAAACGTGCAGCAAATCAGGAAAAAAGGTAAACAGTAACTGTTTTTTTTTCAGTTATCTCTCTGACCTGTTTTCCAGGCACATTTCTGGGTAACTCAGTTTCACTTTCCAGGAAGACATAATTCTCCCGAGCCTCCTTCTGTGCTTACTTCTTGGCAAGAGGATCTCGTGCTTCCTAAGAAAGCAATCACATGAAATTAGGGGAAGAAAGGATTTGAAGCTTGTGATTGTGTCACACCATTTATCCTAACACAGACTTCAGATCTGAAAAAATGAAAAGTTCATTCATATTTTGATCACTGATCGAATGTTTTACAAGTTTGGCTACATATAGCACTAAATTTATGAGTGAGATAGGAAGGTGGCCCTATGAACTGTAGTCTTTCAGAAGCGGTCCTCCATTCATTAAATCTTAAAAGTCAGCCATATGTCATTAGTTTCTCAGGTAAGCATGTACCTTTATATGTCATTTAAGTAATGGTGAGATCATTTATAATCAATAGTCACTATAGTTAATCTCAGTGCAGGAAAGATAAACAGAGATAATGTTTCAGTGCATCTCTTGATGTAGAGGGAGTGGAAGTTCTCTTGTACCTACATACACAATGGAAGTTCCTAAAATAACCATACAATACCATGTACTTTAAGGACAAAACAGTAAAATCCCAAATTTGACCAAACCAAACTAACCTCACAGCTCTCAGCCAGGAAAAAGCTGAGAGAAGCAGTATCTCCGCATACTCAAGGGTACACCACTCTGTTGGGAAATGCTCATCACAAGACAGCATGAGTCAGGTAAACTATGTCATACACACAACGGAACAATTTGCTCATTGACCATCTTGACCTTCTTTAGTTTCTGTATAAAGGTAATATTCTTTTGTACTCTGCAAGTGAATTCAGCTACTTCTTAGCTCAAGTAGGACAGGTCACTGCCCCAGTGCTGAGCATCACATTTCCAGCATCACTATTTTTCTTTTACCAAGAGAAACACCTTCAGAATTTTATCATAGTAGCATCCCAAACAGTTTGTGAAATCAGTAACATAAACTATGGTTTCAAAGATTAAGAGACTCCATATTAATTATGTACACACAGTACATGGTGGTTTAAACATATCTGGAAAACAAATCTTAAATCAGACTTGTTTGTAACAGGCCCTGGAGATCTCATCCTCCTCCACAATAAATGAGTAGGTCTGCTGACATCTATGTGGTCCGATCACTGCCCAATCAGTGTATAGGAGAAGTGAACTTGTGACTGCTACACTACACTAAACTTGGTAGCACGAGCTTTACAATGTAAATATTTTGAAAAGAGAACAACCAACTCAATACTAAAATAGTATAATTTTAGTCATGGTCAAGAAACTAACAAAGGAAATTTTGCAACATAAAACCCAACAGTGCCACAATACACTTATAAACAGAACTAGCTATTCTGCCTTAAAAGACATCCCAAATGCCAAACACATCATTCTTAACATATAAACAGGGACAAGAAATAAACTTAGGAGTCATGATTTCCACTTCAAGGAAAGACAATTTATCTAGCTAATGTAAAGAAAGCTTTGCCTTTACTCTGATTGGAGTGATGCCATTTATGACCTCATTTAAAAATAAATCTAGACTATTGTTCATACGTTTCTGAATCACAGAGACAAACCAAGTGAAGCTAACTGAGGTAGCCTTTAGGAGAGCCAAACCTGAGCATGTCTACAGTTTTTCCTTTCCCAGAGCTTTTCCTGACATTCCTTCTGCAAAATAATGACAGCATGTCTGCAAAGGCCTACCTGAGCTGCTGCTGCCACCACCGCCAGCCAAGCTCCTCTCCCTGCTGGTGGAGCGGCTTGGCTTCTCACGTTCAGATGAGCAAGTCCAGCTGACGGCCAGCTCTGCTGTGGGGCCCTGGAGGTGCTTTCAGCCCACCTGCCCCACTGCCTGCCAGCCTTCTGCTTGTGCTGCTTACTTGCTTGTTTTACTGTTGATATACATTTCTATTTTGATATACACTTCTATTTGGGGTTAAAAGTGCAGTAGGGAGGAAGTGTGGGAATTCATTTAAAAGAGCATGTGCTGCCCCATCCATGTGGCTGCTGTGCATTTTGGGAAAGCAGTGGCAGAGCTGGAAATCTGGGTGCCCAGCTCCTGCCACCAAGCCTTGAGTAGTCAAAGAAAATGGCAGGTGAGGGGTTATTACAGTAAGGATCACACTGGTTTTCACACTCACCATTCAAATCACCTAGGGTATCCAAAGAGAACCCTCCTTACCATTCTCAGGAACAGTGAGATATTGTTGTTGCAGGCTTCTCTTCACAGCATTTATTCTAGCAGTATAAGAGTTCACCTTTGCAGTCTGAATGAAGGGGAAGGTAGGGAACCTGCTGTCTCCATCCCCTGGCTGCAGCTGAATGCCAGAATGGGAATGGCAAGAGACATATACATCAGCCCAAGCCCCTACCACAGCTTAGCCAAAGGGTTGGCACCCCTGCAGCCGCGCGGCGCCCCCCCCCGGAACCATGCCACTCACACAAAAAACTGCTGAGGATGTCAAGCCAACCACTCCTCCCTCCACAGAAAGATCAGGACCTTTGGCTGTCCCATCACTCCAGTGCCACCACCCATGCAAGAACTGTCCCCAGACTCTGGGGCTGGTGTGGTACCAATGGCTGGGCAAGGGGAGTAGGGAAATCCACATAAAAGAAGCCCACATACTTTTCCCCTTCTCCTCCACACCTGCACTGAGGAGTTCACAGCACTAGTCATGGATCAGGGTGATTGCCGCATTAACAAGAGGCAACCTCGGAATCAAACTCAGAGCTTTTGATTTCTTAGTTCTACATGGCAGACTAACAGAGGGGACAATAATAATTAACCCTGCCTCCTAAATGTTAATTACAAAGGCATAGGTTTGATATCAGACACTCATTTCTAGTGAACTTTAATTAACCTGAAAGTCTAGTCTTATTTTATGCTAAGACTTATTATTAAATAAAACAAAATATTCTGATATTTAGATTTGAAACACATGTAATCTGTGTTTGCAAGCTGAGGTAGAGGAGTCATCTGTTTGATACACAAATATTTTGCTCAAATACACAGCTATTTCATTTTTATTTTGAATTTATGAGTTTTTTATTTTTGAATTTTTATTTTTGAATTTATTACCATTATTTACTAATTTTGCTAATATTTTATTATATAGAGCACAGCTTTTGGTAGACTCATACATGGTAAGACTATTGCATATATACTTAAATCTTATGTATATGCCTTCACCTAGGGGCAGCTCAGGTTAATCGAATGCTGATTGAGTGTCCAGTTTGCCTGAGCACTTCAGATGGGTCTACATTCATCACTTCCAGGGTGAAAATTCATCTTGCTCTCAGGAGTTGTTTCCTAATCAGCTGACTTCAATTCAGTTGGTTGCTCCCTCTGACCATCCTATGGCTGACTGCATTCTTTGGCTCCCAGTCACACTAATTGACCTCTTAGTCAAAAATACTCCAGGTTTTGGTGCTCTGCTCACAGCTAATTGCACCCTCGTGGACAATTTTGGCTGAGCATTTTCCAGTATAGGAGAGAACACTGAGAACAGTGTCTTAGGAGGCATTGTAATTAGAGTATAAGTAGAAATAATCTGTATGAAGGCACTGCATGTGGTCACTCAATCACACACTAGCAAGCTAGACAGGCACAGCAATTAACAAATGGGCCTGTGCAAGATTTGGGTAGGGGGTGCAATTTGTTCCATGTAAATAAACACAGTAGTTTAAACACCATCTTATCAACCCATTTTTGTGCTGTCCAGCAGCAAACTAGTACCCTTCCACAGAAGACTATTGACATATATAGTCATCTCTGTCAGTTGTCATAATTAGGTTTTGTTAGAAAAAGCCCACCATGTTGCCCATGGCTGATGGAGAGATATTCACTCCAGCACCTCAGCTGGCCACTGCTGCATGACATTCACATGGGGACACACACTCTTCAGAGGTGCCATGAGATTTATTAGGAGCCAGTGAGATCTGGATTAGGCTATAATTTAAAATGAGGGTGTCAAGTAGTTGCTCAGCTGTGATTAAAAATTAAAATAATACTGTGTATGTAATTTGTACAAACAGCAGGGAACAATTTGAATAGCACTCAGAAACTTATCTTTGTCAAGAAAAGTGTCTGTTGTCAGAAGAGACGAATTAATTTGGAAAAGTGCATTCTAGTCAAGATGTTGTTTCCATTATCTGTTACTCAAGTAAATTAAACACTATATAAAGTTTATCCAGGATTGTTAAAGGCCTGCATGCTATCAAGAAACGGTTCCTTAGGAATAGCTCTGTCTGAAACATTGAGGAAATTCAGCATGTAAAAAAAAAAGCAAGCAGTTTGCTTTCTGAAAACATGTACAGTCCTTTATATTTGGAGATTTACCTAGATTTTTGTTATAGACCTAGCTTTAAAGGTATATGCTTTTGCATATATGATCTTATTCCAGATGACTCTCCAGAAATGTGAAACACATCAGACAACATGCTTAGGAAGCATGAAAACTCAAAATCTGAAAAGCATTCCTTCTGCCAGGCTTTCCCAAGAGATTTACTTGTACTCTTCTGCATCCAGTACAAGCCCCCAAACCCCACCTGCATGCTCACAGGTGGAGCTACTTGAAACACCTCCTGCAAGGTTATAGCTTTCCCAGGACAGGCAACCATGCTGCCAGCCCTGTGCAAGAAGACCCAACAGCTGCCTGTAAACCCAGGAAGTCTGAAAAGGATCTGTGCTAGATTTAGGCCTTTGGATTTGGAAGATAAGCTTGATATAAACTTCAGAGTGTCTGCGAGGTTCTTTCATTGGCTATAAACAGGGCTCTGTATTCCCTGACAAGCGGGACTTTAAACCTTCAGTAAGGATCCTTTGTTTCTTGAAATGTAATTGTAATTTTGCAGTAGCTTGAGTTGCATTAAATAAAAAATCAATCTTTTGATGATTCCTGTACTAGGACTGAGGTAGAGCTTGGTGGGGCTGCCAGTTTGAAGGGAGATGTGACAGCAGTACTGCACCAGCGTGCATCATCCTGTGCATGCCCTTCTGGGAACCATTTGCAAAGAAAAGCAGAGTCTGATACCTTCATTCCAACTGAGCTATTAAACATCACAGTTCATCAATGAGCTTGTTGACATTCTCTAATATCCAGAAATCAAGGTATAAATACAAAGTTGAGATTTGGTTCAGGCTGATCTGTAAAAAAAAATAGACTACTACTTTGGTTCAGAATATTTCTTCTTTTTTAAAAGCTTTCCTATAATTATTAAATTAATATCAGTAATAATAATACCAATAATATTCTGATAATGTCTTTGCTTCATAGAGTTTGAAGGAACAGCAGAGGGCATATGTGGTCTTACAACAAGGAAAAACCTATTTGAAAGAGCAAGTTTTTAGAAATATAAACTTTGGTATCTTTTCCTGCGATATGAAGCACTTGGCGAAAAAGGTTATTCTTGTCCAGTTAATTAAATCTCGGCAACAAGAGTGGGGCTGCCTTTAAAGGTGCTATTAGAAACTGAGCAGACAAAACAGCTTTATAAACCACCTGCCAGCAGCAGAACAGAAGCAGTATGTCACTTTGAAGTCTCATCATTATGAGATAGTGTAAAACCCAGCTAACAGCCTGCACTGATGCCTTGCCTTGTCTTGATGGAGGTGCTGTGCCCAGGCAGGAGGGGTACCGTGCTCTGCCCCAGGATGCAGGGCGCCCGCCTGGGGGAGCTGAGTGGCTGACGGCTGGTGAAGTTTTAGGCTCCTGCAGCAGAATTTGGTTCACAAAATGCCTATTTTTAAAGCTTGCCACTGTTGCTGGTATATCAGAGAGAAGCTGCAGTATCCTGACATTCCAGGCATGCCTTTGCCTGTTTCCAGGCTACCTCTGTTTGGACATGTGAAGTGCTGTAGACTCGGATGTGTTGCTAAACTCAGGACTTGAGCACAAAGGAAAGGGACTGGCCAGACCTGTGTGGGAAAAAGCTTTTGAGGCTGAACAAATATATGGCATTGCTGATATCTTTCCCTAAGTCCACATTTCCCTAAAGTCTCTCATTGGGGAAGTGCTGCTGGAGTACCTTCAGGATCCAGTGTACAGGTGGAAGTGGTAGCAGCTTGGAGAACGTGTTTGTCATGCAGTCCTGGCCCGTATCCAGCTTTTCTGGATGGATGTGCAGGTTCTGCTGAGCATGGTGTTGCTATGACTACTCCCTTAGCACTACCTGAGCCCGCTGTATGCAAAAAGCAGGCAGATGCTTAGGCAAAGTGTAGTCAGCATGGCTAATGCAAGGCAGACCTGCTCTGAGTCATGATCAGATGGACAGTGACTGCAAACACACCACATTAAGGCTGTTACTGGGGACCTGTAGTTCTGCAGACACCTCCTGGGAGAACAAGGCTGCAAGATTCAGCTGGTTTCTCCACCAGTTCTATTTCAGGTGGCACAAAGAGCCAGCTCCCGGCTGCACGCAGCATACTGTGCTGAGGGAGACAATAATTAATGTCTGGATCATTAACAACACTACCCAGGGGTACACCTACTTCCATGCGTATTTTCTGCTCCACAGTCTTTTTTCAACTTGTGTTTTATATAGGTGCCTTAGTATCACCATGCACTGCCATGTTTTGTTTTGTTTTCAGCCATTCACAGGCATTTGAAAATTCAGACAAGAGCTTTAGGTCTCATACCTATAAAGCTCAAAGACAGACTGGAAACATCCTTTTCAGGTTGTGAAAGCACTGTTTTCTAGACTTAGGTTGGCAGGAAAAAAATTGATCACATGCACGTTTCTGAGTATAAGATATTCACTCAAAATATCTTTGAGTGAAAATTTGGTTTTCTGTTTTTGAGTATTCCACAGCATGAAGGCAATACTTAAAACTCACAGGGCAAAGAAGGGGCTTTCATCACAGCAGCAAAATGTTCCTCCAAACTTTAAAACCTCTTCCATGCACCATTTCTGACTCCCTTGAGTGGAATCCCTCACTGCAGCACTAATTCTCATGAGCAAGGGGTAAAAATGGGCTGGACATCTTGGAGTGGTGCTTACTTCATGATCCAAACCATTTTCATGCACCATTTTGCCACAGTGGCAGAACTTTGTGTTGCTCCATGGCTATGAGCATACCATGGCCATGGGCAGGCAAGAACGGCCTCAGGACCCACACCTTGCAGACTGGCCGAGAGCTGGGACTGATGCTGTGACAGCTGATACTGTTCCAATTTCCTGCCGCAGCATCAGCACAAATTGCCTCGTGGCTAAGCACACATCTCAGGAAAGACAGAGCAGTTATTTTTTAGAACAGAAAAAGCAATTAAAAAATATATTGTTGAAAGATGATGTGCAAATAAAGGCCATTATATAAAGCAGTCACATATATATGTATATATACACACATACAAATAAATAAATGGAAAAGTTACTGATTGTGTCATGATTCTGAGTTATGTCACAGGAGACAGACAAGAAATAGCTCAAGTGCCAAGTAAAATTAGTATTTATTTATTTATTTGTTTGTTTATTTTCCTTTGGAAACTGACCAAAACCATTAACTGGAACTCCCAAACTAACCTTCAGAAACATTCACTTTCTCCCAAGACCAGTGGGAACTCCTCCAGTTGGTATAACCACATGACAAAAACTCCTCCTTTCCAGAACAGAACGAGATGCCTGGCATTCTCCAAGTACATTCCTACCTCCCGTCCCTACCTGACTCCCACAACAGTTTCCTTGGATGTGTGAAGATTTAAATGGGTTGCCCTCTCCTAAAATAAATTCTTCTGTATGACGTTGTTTTTTATATTTTATTAGCTATTTCTCTGATGGAATAAAAATTCAGATTATGGTGTTGTAGAAAGCTATTACAGTGATAACATCCTCTTGCTGTGTTTGGTTACACTGCAGCAAGCATGTTTTAAAAGATGAGAAACTTTTAGAGCAGTATTCCTCTGAAGACAGCCATTATTATTATGTGTTGCAGTTATTCCTAGAAGCCCTGCTGAGATTGTACTAGGCAGCTTTGAAATCCACAATGAGACAAAGGCAGAGAGGCAACTTAGGCGCAGAGACTCATGCAGTTTCCGCAAGGGTGGCTCCTGTAGGAATAAAAACACATGTCCTGACTCAGGTACTGTCCTAATTCAATAAACTTTGAATAATCTCTGCTTCTACTCTGTAGCTTGAATTACTTCTGGTAGTTTATACTGAGAAAACGTTTATCAGTCCTTTCAGGTTCAGTCAGGCAGGGTACAGATCTGTACCATTGGAATATCATGCTTATGTAGCCATCAAAGGCTGCAAAAGCTTTCAAAGAGGCTTCAGTTCAATCACTAGAGGGGAGATGAAGAGAAATACATGTGCATGAAATGAAGCTGCATGAGGTAGTATTGTGGGTATTTGCAGTTCCATGTGTTTCAGCACTACGTGGTTTGTTCCTCTTTCCAGGTGCAAATGATGCTCTCAGTATTAACACAAAATGAGGTAGACAAAAGATTCCCATGCCTGCCAAAAGGCTAGCTTCACAGTTTGAACTAAGCCATTTCGGTAATATTCATGATGCAATATTCACCAAACAAGAAACTTATTTCAGGAGTAATTTAGGTTCACAGAATCCTAAACTCCTCTGGAAGTCTATGCTCGTGATTCAGAGGAACATCAGTTCCTGAGGGACTCTCGTGTCCCTGTGTCCACATACCTGCATCTGTAGAAGGACAGTAATGTTTTGTGCATTCCTATAAACCTAACAACCTATGGAAGTATTATCTAAATGCAAGCTCCATGCAGTTTTCAAGCTCATAGGCAGTTTTCAAAGGAATTCTTCTATGTCTCTGGTGAGTGTGTGTGCATATGCACAAGGGCATGCATGTTTCAGCAACCATCCTGGTGCATTCTGATGGGTGGCAAAGGATAATTTCAACTGGCCTTCTATTAAACAACAAATAATTACAAATATAGGGATTTTTACTTGACTTATTGATATATTTTTCACTTGGTGCATGTGTAAGTTTTATTATTAACCCTGTGGAAACCACTGAGCTGAAAGGAAAGAAAGGTTGATAGAACAAGAAAGTTGATAGAACAATAAAATGTTTTTCTTCAAAGATTAATCAGATTTTAAATTAGGCGATGAAAGTAAAAAGAGCATGTGGAAAGGATCAGAATAAGTACATTCTTTATCTTCAAAGAGCCTCCAAAAATTAATAAGCAAGTGGAACTGGAACAACCTCAAATGTGTATTACAGAAAGAATGGGATTTCCAGAAGTTTTCATGGGTGGCCTAAAGCCTCCTCCACTGAGCACTGACCTGAGCGAGACCAGATGGGGGCCACACGAACACTGGAAAATCCCACAACAGGCTCTTGTGCTGAGGAGCAGCTGCTACGGAGGACGGTGAGGGTCCCTGCGGAAGATTTCCAGCCTAGATCAGGCTGCAAAAATTTACTGCTCCTCAACTCTTTTCCCTGATGGACACATCTCCTTGCACTAGCCTCACAGGTCCTCCCCACTTTCTGTAGCCAGGAGGGATGGGACAGGTGTGCTGCAGAGAGCCAGGGTCCTCCTCTGTTCTGCCAGGTTGTTTCTCCCCATCCAGCAAAGCGAAAATAACTCCCCCTGTTGTAGCAATCCCTTTCTGTTTAATATTTATAGCAATCTCTTTCCACTTAATTCTAAGTACAGACCATGAGAACCATATTTTCTCAGATGCCTGCACAGCCAGAACCCTTGGGCAGGAATTTTCTTTGGGAGATGATCTCAACCAAAAACACATAAGAAGACACAATTTCTTGTGTGCTGAAAAAGGCCATTGTTAGTCCTCTCCAGGAACCAGCACAGGAACTGCTTCCCAGGCTTTGTTTCTTACCCAGTGTATCAGTGCCTCTCTCCCCTCTCTGAAGGACACTGTATACTACAGTGACAAGTACTAAGGCTGAGCATACATTCTCACATGTCCATCACTTAGCACCAAGTGAAAAAAAGTGTTCAGAAATATTTATTAAAATTACTAGCACATTTGATGAAATATCTGTATCAATTAATTGCTAATAAGTAGTTCAAAGCTGAGTCAGAAATGAATTAATAATTTAACACTAATAACTTATTCAATAAATTTAGCCCCCTTTGTCTCTTTCTGAAATGACTTCCTGAGAGTTATCATCTTTTTGTGTCCAGGCAAGGATCTTCAAATCTGTCTTTGAAATTACTTCAGATCTTCCCTTCCCTTGAAATGTTATTATAAGACTGTTCTTACACAATATATTACAAGTATTTCATACTAAAAATTCAAGCACTGTTGAAAATTATGAGGGGTGAAATGTATTGCTTTTCCCATTCCCTTACTGACTGTCATTTAAAAAAATGTTTTAAGAACAACTCTCAAACTGCATTCTTCAGAGACAGACATCAGGGAGGGCAGAGGGAGCAGGTAACTGGCAATTGAAATTTGGGAATATATCACAGTTTTTCTTCTTTGGCTACAAAAAAATGTCTGAAACAGCATTGCACTGTAAAAAACACGTTACTGTGAGATCACTGCATTTGCAGAAAGATACACATAGCGTTTTAGATACCACCTTTTTTTTCTTTTCCTTTCTCACTGCAGGAAAATAATGGCACAATCAAAAACACACAGAAATTACTGGAAGCCTTCAAGTCTTTTAGTTGACTTCAGAGGGCTATTTATGATATCTGAGATGCCAACACACAGAATTGCTTGGTAAATATTGACATTTTAAGGACAGATACTCCATAAATGTTGCGTACTTTGTGTACCCAGCTTCACATTGAACAGGGTCACAAAAGAATTCAAAATGTCTTTCCT
Organism: Oxyura jamaicensis; assembly: GCF_011077185.1. NCBI lineage: Eukaryota > Metazoa > Chordata > Aves > Anseriformes > Anatidae > Oxyura > Oxyura jamaicensis. Next base: position 74,447,497 of record NC_048893.1, on the reverse strand, counting down.
TCTTAAACTGCTCCATAGTAGTGATCAAGTAGGGCTTGAACAAGTTGAAAGATGGAAGGTGTAAAAGGGGAATTAACCAAGACAGTGATCTTTGTGTAGTGTACCCAAAGGACTCCATGACAGAGGATCCATGGGCTTTCAGAGAATGAAATCTCTGATCCATGTGGTTTCTATCCAGGCTGAAGTCTTAGCATTAGCAAACTAAGCCACAGGCTACAGACACTGCACTTGCTTCCATATGAGAGAAAATAAAATTAAGCAGCAGTCATCACTGTTGGATCTTAATGCCTGTCTTGTATTAATTTCTCCCCACTGAAAATGGTTGATCAGCATAATACTTTCTCCGGTTTGCTAGAGATTTAGGGTTTGTATATAATACTGCTAGCTTGGGAAGATAACTGTGCTTTGATGCTCGTTTTGTTAATTATTTCAATGCAACTTGATATAAAATTTTGCTCATTAAATATTTCTAGAGCTGAGCTTGAGGATGGCATTTGGGGGTGGTTTTCTCTGAAGTTCAGGAGACATTGCATCCAAGGCTTTAAATGCCACTAGCTAGGATATAGGACCGAAGAGCAACTGCTAGTTCTGCTACTGAACTGCAGTGTCTTAAGAAAATCAATTTATCTTTTTGTACTTTTTTGTCCATTTGAAACTAAACTAGTGCTAATACTAACTTCCCTTGTAATGCAGTTTGCGTAGCTTGAGTTTGGCACCTGCAAATTGTTAAATGTTTTTCTTTGGATTTGGCCCACTTTAACTTAGTTTTGAATGATTAACTCACAATAAATATCCAGCTCTTCATATATATAAGATGCCAACCAACACCATCAAAACTACTGATACAGACCTACACGGAGCAACAATTATAAACTTCATACTGTATAGGTAACTAGCATTACTTCACAAGTAAGTAATTCACAAGCAATAGCACAATGCAAAAAAGGACGTAAACTTTATTGCCAAAGTGTAGAAGAAATCCAAGAAAAATAAAAGAATTTTTCAAAAATTTCGTAGGCCAGCACTTACTAATCTAGCTGCTTACTAGAGCAAGAAGGAATTCTCTAAAGGCTTGCAGAGAGCTGGAGTTATCCATTAACTGCATTGCAGCTCTAGATCTCAAGTACTGCACAGTCCCTTAGTGTCAGTACAAAAAAAATACAGGTGAGGGAAGAGGCTGGACTCACAGCCAGTCAACTTTACCCAGGCACGCAGGGGGAAATACATCATCTCTTCCAAACTGCAATGACTAACTTCCATTCACCCTTCTATCCAAAGAGAAGTGGTAGCAGAGCAGCGCTTACAAGGATCTGAGCAGGTCTCCTCTGAGCAGTGTTGCTTTCCCCCAGAGGCTCAGTCAAGCCCAGAACCACTAAGAAAACATGATCAGATTATGCTATGTATTATGTTTCTATACATATTGTGGGTGGTTGCATTCATATAAAAATCTGTTTGATGTCCATTAATCAAACATGCCTGTGATGGATTATAAAATGAACTAGTGATTACAGCAACTCTGAAATGAAACTTTTCAGCTCTTAAAAATGAGCTGAAGACCCACCGCAGTGAAGTGGCTGACTAATTATTTGTATGTCTTTACATAGTTTTTTTTCAGCACATAAAGACCCAAATTCCCCAGTAACCACAGACCAACTCCATTGCAAATTGGGCATCAGAATTTCTCTGAGGTACAAAAGAACCTAATCTATACAGACAGCAAGCTGAGAAAGGAGTGAGACAGCAAGCTGTATTATATTTTAATTCATTAATAAAGGCCTTGAAAGACATCCTGGAAGAAGTGGAGGTTTATACGTGTCTGACTGGAACACTGTGAAGTACCTGAAAAGCAAAAAAAGGAGGGCTTCTGGACAGGTTGAGAAGGGCAAAGTGGCTCAGTGATGAGGCAAGAATGTGTTCTGCATTGCTTTTGCTTTTGCTCCAGAGGAATATCTTCCAATGTGGTTTATGAAATGACTGAGTGGGGACAAAGTGGAAAGCTACAGCCAGGAGCTGGTTCTGAAGAAGGGTTTGGTCAAAGGACAGTCCTGAGGGCAGCAATTGTGGAAATGCTGCTGTGGTGAAAAGGGTTGGGCATTTCATGAGAGGAAATGGGGAAAAAGAAGACAAAGCAATTGTCTCTCTATTTGCCAGAGCACAAAGGGTTAAAAAATAAAACGAGAATAGATGAACTTTTTGAAAAGTCTAGTGGTTTGGATTCTGCTGAGGGCATGGATCAACCCATTCCTGACTTGAAAAAACAGGACCATAGTGTCCACTTGGCACAGCTGCAGATTTTATGGATTTTTATTACCAGTGACTGGAGTTCAAGATAAGTGAATTGTAAATAAGGAGAAATGAAACAAAATAAAATAGTCTCCAGAAATTCACCTAGAAAACATCTGGAGTTTTGGCACTAATATATAGAAATCTACACCAATGGGAACTCAACATATTACTGTGAAGTGTAGTAAGAAATAGCATAGATAAATGAGAAGTTAAGGCTTCCTGTATATCACAATAAGATATTTCAGCTCCTTTTGGTTGTGTGAGTTTATACTGCTGTGAAGTCTTGCCAAATATTTCATCGTTACCTTATTAGATATTGTTGGTTTACTACCTTTTGCTTTGTAAAGCACTGATTTAGTGTCACTTAATTTAATTTTTAAAAACATAACCAGATGTCCTGTTCATTTAGCATATAAGAAAACAATATCAGAAACATGTGTTTTTATGCATTCCAACACAGATACTAAGATTTCTTTCTCTTACTAAAACAATCTTGCTTCTGATATAAGTTCCCCTTTTATCTTTGACATCAAATGCCACATTGGCACGCAATAGTATTTTGATCTCTATAAGTCTCTCTTAATGCTTGTATTTAGCCAAAAGACTCTTAATTTGGGGGCCTGTCTCCAAGATTCCCACTGAGCTTTTCATTTCTTTCACAATACTGACATCATTGTTTGCATATTGGACTGATCTGGCCCACTCAGTTTAATGGGAGAAGGCGGAGAGGGAAGCACTTGAAGCAAGGGGCCCTCCCAGTGCTGGAGGTAACCAAGCGTAATGGTATGCTCCACAACCTACCAGCATTGTTTAGGTAAAAAGACTTTAAACACTGCCAGCACAATGACCTGGAGAACAAAGGTTAAGGAACCTCCCAAAATTCAGTCTGGGTGGTGCTGGGTTCAGCAGGGACACGCATCTCCTCCCAGTCAGTGTTCATCTGGCTTCATTCCCTTTTTGCCTGGGGTGCAGTATCATCCTGTTTAAATTTAATAGTGGTGAATGAGCCATTCAGCACCCAATGCAGAGAAAGTGTAAATAAAATTCTCTCTGCACTACTGGGACTTTGAAATCTTTGGCTTCCCAATGTGTTTTCAAAGAGGACTAACACACATCTGTGATTAGCAACTATTTGGGAATGGCAGTGAGCTCGTAGGGTTACTCTGACTTGGGAGTTGGTTTTGTTTGTGGTTATGATCTTTCCATGGCCAGCTGGGGGATTATTTAGATGGTTCACAGCCCTGCAATTTTATTACTTGCCAGAATAATAATTCTATGTTTGGCTAAACCTGCAAGTTTTCTTTTTTAATAACTTCGCCAAGAATGAGTAAGCCTAGATTCTGTCTATTGTGTTAGAAACACAGACACAAATCAGTCTTTACCAAAAAGCTTTTTTTTTTTTTTTTTTTTTTTTTTTTTGTGGATGATTTAGCAGAATCATTTTGTCATTTTGTGGATGATTTTGCCAGAAGCAAGCTGGGCTCACAAGATACCTGGGTCATGGTCACTCTGCAACCCTGCCTGCCGTCAGCACCGAGGAACCTTTAGGCCCCTCTCTTCTTTTAAAGCAGTCTTTTCCACTCTAGGATACTACAGGACAGCTCTCCCCAAACTCCCCCCAAGCCTGAGGAAGAGCCCAGGAAGAGCCCCTATGCCCATTCAGAACCTGGCTGCTTATTCCACAGCAGGGCTGACTGTTTCTGGGAATTTTGCCCTGACTGAGAACTTGAATGCTTTTGCAAAATTTGGCTTTGGTGTCTACAAAACAAAAAAAAAAAAAACACCTGAATCAATAGCCCAGACCTCCCCAGTCCCAGTCCCAGGTGGGCAGAAATCCAAATCCAGTCCCCCGTGAGGTCAAGCCCTGCCCTCACAAAAGTGAGCTCAGCCAATTCCAGATGTTACTGAGTCAATCCAGAGAATCTTCTCTGCTTCTCTGGACAGCCCTGGAGATCCTGGTAGCTTTAATTATCCTTCATAAAGTTCATCTTACTTTGCTTCTTCCATCAGAATGTTTCTAGCAGTTTGCTTTTACTTACTCCCAAGTTTCTCATAAATTGCAGACTGTTACAAGGAGGGCCACTGTATAAACCTTGAAGTGATGGATTGGCACAGAAGAGTCAGTGAGGTTCAGCCATCTCTTTTGGATCAACTTCTCATACAGGCTCCACTTTAACACACAACAGATGTTGAACATGAACCAATGTGTAGGATGAGTATTACTAGCATTTCTGAAGGCACAAAATTAGTGGTAATGTTAATTATGATATTGCCCTAAGAGGCACAGTGGCAGGGTTAAAGCTGCTGTCAATCCACCAAGGCCCAACAAGCTTGGTAAAATCACATAGCTTCTTGGCCACTCCTTTGTCCCTGTGGCCTTCTTCAGCCAAGCATAAAAGCAGAAACTGGCTCCTGAACTGACTACCCATGTTCAACCAGGCAAAACAGTCCTAGGCTCCTCAGTTTTGTAATTACTGGACAGAGCCATCACTTTCCACCCATTTTCAAACCACCAATTAACCGGAAAATCTGATATGCATCGTAATAAAAAAAACCTTCTCTTTCCAATCATGAAAAAATGAGAGTGTAGACAATGTAATCACGTTATAAATGGTGTTAAATTAATAGTTAGCTAAAAATTATTCAAATGATGATTGACAGACTGAAAAACTAACAAATGGGAAATGGACCAATTAAGCAAATGGACAGAATAGCAATTGCAAAGCAACAAAGTGAGCCCAGTGACAATTTGATACATTAATAGAAAGCTTCTAGGTGGACTGACACATAAGGAGTAGAGGAAATGGGAAGGTATGTATAAATGACATGCAGCAATCAGAATACAGCTCTGTTACCAGACAAAGGACTTCAGGGAAGCAGAGCCTATGGAAATCAGACATTACCCTTTGACACTCATTGCAGAGATCTATAGTGACATTTCAATCACTTCACTCTGACCTATGACAGCACCACTCCATGAAGTAGACACCCGCTTTAAATACACATAGGATGCTTTTCCTGTCTGTCATCCTGTTATGCCAAAAAATACATATACTGAAATCCGAATAAGAATAAAAGCTAGCTAGAGAAACTGACTGGAGTTAAAACTTCTAAGAGAACTCCTTTTGGACTATATGAGAAAAATGATCATTTTGCTTTAAAACAAACAACACAGGATAGCAGGGGACTAACTGCATTGCTGAAACAATGTTATAGTCTCAGTGGCTATGCAGCACATTTGGTGCATAAAGGACATTGTGTCCAGAGTGAGTAACAAAATGTTGCCAACATGCTCTATCATGCCAACCTATGTCAGTCTCCTAAAGGTTCATTCACAAATTTCACACAAGGTTATCACTCCCTATGTCCTCCCACCAAGAACCTTATCTTGGTGTTTGATCCCAGCCAGATTTTCTTTGTCACCTCATAAGGAAATGATCTGATATTTCACCCCCAGGCCAAAGTTACAAGCACATGGAAATGGTTGACTGACAATATTCATCTTGCCTGAAAAACACTTTTGTTAAGTGAAGCCTTGATCTACAAGGCAAACACATAGGTATTAAGGAACAAGAACAACGGAAGTGCATTTGCCACAGGTTAACACCCCCACCCCACACACACAAACACACTTTCATTTCTTCCAGTTGTTCATCTTGACCAGAATTACAGTTGCTCTAATACAATCACTCACCTAAGTGTTCCCCCTATTCAAAAGCATTATGTTATATGAAACAGTAACTAAAAATATGCCCCTTTTGCTGCAGTAAGATGCTGCTGTTGTGGCACTCCTGCAGAGGGCTATAATACTCTTCTTGTTTAGGGAGAGTCAGGGGAGGGAGTTACAGAAAGTTCATAGATGGCAGCACAGAACTTCCAAACAAGAAAAAAAAAAAAAAAAAAAAAAAAAAAAAACAACCTGCAAATCCAGCAAAACAAGAAAGTCCGTTCCTCACATACAGTGGTTTCTTCAGTCTTACTATTACTTTGGAATAACAGAAATCCTGTTCATTTTGCTGGAGCAGAACAGGCTTTGCACTAAGTAGTCCTTGCAGTAATACAGAACATTTTAGCATTCTGTGGCTTGGAGAAATGGTTCCTTTACTTACAGATATACAGATTCACAACCCCCTGTTAGGAATTATCCCCAAACTGCAGCATGTTTTCCAGGGCCATCACGTGACATGAAACATTTAGCCCTGCCTGAGGCATACTAATATGTAAAAAAACACAGATATGCCTCAAAACAAAAGAATAAAAGGAAGCTTTTTGCTTGCTCCCATGATTCCTGATGTCTTAGGTTTTTACCACAGACTTACCCTTCATACTTCATTTCATTTCTAAGGACATTTTAAAAGGACTTTGAATACTTTTCAGAGGCTATTGCTTACACAAAGACCACACAAATATTTTTAAGCAATTAGTTACCAATAAGATTCAATCCCACAAAAACTTTAGTATTATTTTTTAACTTTAAGACTAATGCACCAGTGACAAATGGAGATTTGTATTGGCAAGTTAAGGACAACATCTGAGTCCACAACAGAATTTTAGTGCTGAGCCATGAGACATTCACTGGCTGCCGTAGGCATTCCAGAAACTTAGAAGTTTTCCAGAAAAAACTCTTACCCAGCAATTTTACCAGGCTCAAAGAGTGGATCAGACCTCTGTGGATGCTGTTCTGCTAAATAATTGTCTGCTTCTTCAGCACTGCAGTGCCAAAAGTATAAACTTTGCCTCACTTCCTGCCATTTGCTTCATAACATATGCAATTTAAGGTAGCATCACCATAATTGCTTTTAAAGTTAAACGGATTTTCCAGGGGGTTAAGGTTATGATCAGTTATGACACAGAAATTCCAGGTCTGAGACAGACTTGTTTAATCCTGGGTTTGTTACCAGGGCTAAATTTTGTCCTCTTTTAAGCAAGGTTCTGAGTACTCAGATGTGAACTGGGGCCCCGCATGAAGACGAGGTATGATTCAAATTCAAACTACTGCCATGGCAGGTCAGGAGAAGTTTCAGGGTTCAGGACCATGACTATAAACCAGTTTCCTCTCCTATTAAAACCCACATAGCCACTTCAAAAAGAGGCCTTCTTACAACAGTTCAGCATCTCCTATTTTTACACACACCTCAAACAAGCAAGCGATACAGAAATCCCAAACAGTGGAAAAAGGCTTAGCTGTGCAGCTCATTTTTAATAATTTCAATTGATTATGCAAAACAAGCCTGCAAAGCATTCTTCTCACAACTCTAGCCAAATGCACCCTACCCATAGTTTGAGTATATTTACTCTGACAACAATGCAGTTTGCAACACAAACAAGAATGCCACCTACCCACTCAACACAGAAGTTTTTGCTGCCCACTCTGTTGAAAACTACAAAGTGTGTATCAGTCCTCAACAAACAGCTCAGAGCTTTGGGTTCAGTTTCAATTTCTGGAAAAGGATCCGGAAGAAATTTGCTTTTAGCCTGAACCCCCATGTCCTCCCAAAGTCTGCTGCTTCTCCCAACCCAGCTTTCTAACTTGGCCTACAGAAGTCACATCAATTCAACTCATCTCTGGTAAAAATACACTGCCAGTTCTCGTGACTTCAAGACTGCCTAACCATTTTTTGTGTAAATGACCAATGATGTGATCTTGTTCTCAGGTATTACACCGATTCTGACCTTGTTGTGTCAAATCTTTTTTGAATGATCCCCTACCCACTACGGATAACTTCCAGGACAATGGTATGTTGTTCTGCTGCTCTGTGCCTTGGGCCCTTCCCAAACAGAGGCAGATGTTATGACAATCTCAGCTGTAGTCCCTTACCTTATATAACTGTGAAGTCCAAGGCTTGTTCACTGCTTCTCAGCTCTGCTTCAATAACAGCCACTTCAGCTTCTTCTCCATAAAATATAACTTTGGTTTTACACACATATCACATATAAAACATTATAGTCACCTCATTAACTGGGCTGACAAACTGCCTGCACCTACACAGTGAGATGAAAATAAGGTCCAGCTGATGTGAATAGGACCTGAGCACATACGTGACGCTAAGAACAGCACTCATGGGTTTACCCAACTGGAGGAGAACACAGTTTGTGTTGGTGGGGACATCTGTGCAATAGAGGAAGGACAACATGAGAGCCATTCTCCTGGGCACGATGCCCATCTCCCAGACTGTGTGGCAACACACAATGTCAGCTCTAACTGGGGCATCACGCACACCCAGGATGCCTGAGGGATGAGCATGCCACCAGGCATGCTTGCACAGGTACTCTGGGAGGCACTGGCAGAAGCTGGGTGGGATGCTGGTCCTGCCAGATCCATGACTACCCTGAAGAGCACTTCAGCAAGCTGCTGTAAGGTACCTGACACTGACTATAGCCAGAACTGAACTGAGCCTATGACAAATGCAATCCAAAACAGAAATCTTTCCATAAATGTTCTTTCTGCAGAAAAATGAAATGGTCAGCTATCCCTCTGCCAAAAGGAGAACGTGAAAAAATGAGCAAACTGAAACTGGCTGTCTAATACCATCTTCAGAGGTGCTGCTGGCTATGGCCTTCCATAATAAGATTTTACATCAGTGCTACTGAAAAGCCAGGCCTCTACCTTCACAGAACTTAATAAAATAGAATTCCTGCAGTGGAAAACTTATCTCAAGAAGATATTATTGGAAAGGGAGTGGGAATACCTGGGAGCTATATTCAAATTATAGTTGCCAAAGAACCAAAACAGACCCAAATCCTTATTAAATGCAGATGTTTTATTTCACTTCTTCTTCACAACCTGGTATATAAAAAATATGCTTATGATGTGCAAGGCACAAAATGTTCAGAAATGTCTCCTTCATTTTTTCAAGCTATATGGGGGAGGGGGGCTATGTCTCTTAACTTAGGTATTATTTCTCAGTAATCAGAAGATGTGCTTGGAAGTTAGCCATCTGAGCTGAAAACTACCTAAATCTTTCCAAAAAACACATTTCTAAATTCTGCTAGATAAAACACATGAAATGTATTTTAAGCCTTCATACCAGGACTGGTATTTGTCCTCTGCAGATCTGGATTTTCTGTATCAGATTTACTGTGGAGCATGCAGATTAATTTACCAGCAATACCTGACTATTGTGAAAACAAATAGATGGACTAGAATGTTTTCAGGAAGAGAAAGTAGCTTTTGTTCTCTCATTTCTGTACTTCATTTAAGGAGTTCTTTCTTTCTTATCCTTTGCCCGTGAACAACACTGCCAAGATGATGTTTGCATGCTTGATGTCTTGTGCATGATGTGATCTCAAAGTGATATGCTGGAAACAGCAGTAATGGATCTATTGCAGCCCCCAAAGTTCCATCAACATTCATTTCCTGAAATCATACATTTGAGAGCAGAGATCACCCTCAGACATTAGGAAACACCCAGCATACGATGAGGGAATATTATTATCTAAAGTGTCTCTAAAATGTGCTGGACACACATCTTTGTCTAATATTTCTCATTGCATCTGCTTTAAAAAGCAGTTCTGGGAACACCCTTCCTCATGGGCTGCAGAGCGCAGGGTTTCACCACCACTCTGCAAGCCAAGACCTGAGGAAACTGCAGCAGATAGCACCAGGCCCTCACTGCTGCCATGCACCAGTGAAAACATCGCTGGACATGTGCAACAGAAACAAACAGGCATCAATCCCTTCTGTTACTCCTTCTTTAGGCACTTGTCCCCCTAATCCTGCCTGCATGGAGCTGCAGAGCACCATCACCAGGGCTCCAAAAGGGTGTGAGAGCCTGCTTGGCAGCAGCCTTGACATGATGACAACCCAGGCTTCCCTCCCCGAGAGCACACCCTGCCTCGTCACCTTAAAAGCGAATACCAGCAATACTGTCTGCTGGTATGAGTGGTCCCGAGTCCAGGGAGAGGGGGCTAGCCCTCACTAGCCTGCTGTGCCAACGCAGCACCAGCTCAGGCACCTGCAAAAGCCTTCATACCAATGGTTGCCTTCATATGGGGCTGTGAAAGAAGCATCCACACCATTATGATAAGGTAACGCTACGTGTGACAACAGCAACACAAATGGCACGTTTTCCACCATCCCTAATGTAACAGGTCATCACGTTAAAAATAAAACAGCGCAGTGTGGCACCTGATGCCTTTCCAGAAGCTGCTGTGCTCAGGCCATGTCCCAGGCCAGAGTTCATACCGGGGGTTTCTTTGTCAGCAGCCACAACGCAGACTTGCAGCATTAATTAGCATCTGGGGGAGCCTGTTGCCATCAGGTTCTGCAACCACAGGCTGTTTTCCACAGGAATACATGTGGGTTGTAAATTGGCTGGCTGCTCTCAGGGGACCACTGGAGTCTGGCACTGTAAGTATTTAATTACTCTCAATGGTTTTAAGGCCTGGGGCAGGCTTGTGCCTAGCCAGGCTGGTGTAGAAGAGCCTGAAAAACTATGGGACACTGCATTTAAATGGAAATTCTTCCCTCGTTTTTTTTTTTTTTTTTTTTTTTTTTTAAGTGAGTGTGTCTAATAAAGCTTTTCACAGATTTCAGATCACATATCCAAATAGCCAAACACACCCACGTTCATTGGAGGCTCACTCTGAATTTTTGTCAGGATAAACATCAAGTAGTGTTTTATTAAATTACCAACCACAGAGTAATAGCAAAAAGCATCAAATGTTCTTAACCATTTCCCATAGTTATTGACACATACGTTGCATACATACACACACATATATATGCATGTATATGCACACAAACCTCCTCTTTTTGTACCATTCAATACAAACTTCCCTCTTTTCCTGTCCTCTGAATATGCAATTATATGCAAGTAAACCTTTACCTAAAACTAGGAACAAATTTCATTGAGAGTTTCTCAGGAAGTTTAGGATATTTTTCCGTAATTCTTCTCTACTGGGACAGTTTGCAAGGCATAAAGAAACAGAGAAACAAAAGAGACTGACTTGGCCAGCCAAGCAACTTCCTTTGCCAGACTACAGCTGCTCTGTTTAACCTTTTCCTTTCCTTCATTAGCATCTCCCTTTCTTTCTCTAGGATCATCACAAGGTAAACTGTGTTGAGTAGACACATGTAAGTGCTTGAGATATAACTGGTTGAAGAAGTCCTCATGGATATCTGTGAAGGTGGTAATGCTGAAGGTAAATTTCTTCCTTTATTTATTTATTCATTGAAATGGGCTAAAATTGCTCAAAGAATAAGTTATGTTTCCTTAATTGAAAGAGTAGAAACATCTGAAACAGCTTGACCTGTACTGCAAGTACTTGTCTGACTGTGCCTGTAAATAAAGTACAGAAGTACCACTGCAATTTTTCTTATGGACATAGCCTGTATCACCAGCCAGGATAATGGCTCTGAGCAACAGCCTGAGTTTCTCTCCATAGGTAGTGAGATGGCTCCCACCCTGTGGGAGCAAATTCTTTTTAAGAGACCAGATACCAAGAAAGCTCTCTCTCTGAATAAAAATCTCATTCTTCAGGCTAGATTTCTGCGGTCCTTTTGAGACCCAACAGGCAATGAAGATCCCCAGTAACCTGGGCCACATCCAAGGCCTTGGAAGAATAGTGGATCATGGACTTGGTATTCAAGGGTGAAAAAGCACCAAGAGAGAAGTGCTGGAGTGCTGCCTGTGTTCAGACATCTCTGTGCACAACAGCTAGTGCATTGAACCTGCATGAAGCTGGCAGAGACTGAAGCATCTCCTCCCTACCAAAGAGTCCGGACAAGACAGATCTCAAACATGCTTTCTGCATCTGCACCATCTCCTGTCCATCTGGGTGTCTGTCCACCAGTGGTGTTTGCATCTTGGGAAAAGGTGTGTAACATTACATCGAAACAGAGCTGTTTGTAGCAGCCTCTCTGCAGCTCCCAGCACGGAGAGGGATCAGCCACTCGGCGTCCATTTCTGGGCCCAGGTTGGTAGCGCAAAGGGGGTTCTTGCTCGATGACAGCTCTGTCAAATCAAACCATTTCATGGAATAATGTGTCCTTTTCAAAAGGCAACCTCTGTCAGCACTGAGCAGCTGCCACGGCTGATGTGCAGACCATGATGTCTTGTTTAAGTCCCTGCTTGCTAATACCATATCTGCAAGAAGCACCCTGGATGAGAACAGTCTTACTTATTTTTCTGTTTAAACAATAGCTTTGAAAAACTTTACTGAAATATACCATGTGGTCACAAGCAACTGCGCTAGCTCTGCTCATGCCTATTCATGTCCTCCTCTCTCCTCACTGCTTCCTTATGCACAAGCCTGGGAAACTGCAATTATCATGATTCATTTTAAACAGTATTAGAAACACTCAAATGTCATTAAATATCCTTCAGGAACATGTGGAAGACATGAGCAAAGAAAGGGCTATGTCTCCGTGGCTGCTGAGGAATGCATGTTCACTAAAAACACAAAGCCGCTGCCCCATGAGGGAAAGACTTTTCCATATGTTAGCTGATGCAGTTAAATTAGCAAGGTTATTTCCTTGCCCGGGGACATTTTCTGTCATTTGTGGTCACAAAATAATAATAATAATAATAATCAGGATCCATAAATCATCTAAATTTATGTATATGCATGCTGCCATCTATACATTCAGACACCAAAACCACACTGGGCCTAATATATGCACATACACGAACTGAATTAACTTGATGCAAAAAAATGCGTATCTTCCCAGAAGTCCATCAATTTCTATAAAAAATAGAGACACTATAAATGATGACATTTGAATCCAGCAATGGCCAACCTGCATCATTTTCAAGTTGTTTTCAAGCATCATATTAATCTCCCATTGTCTATGCTCAACTGTCTTATGCACCCTGACAGCTCACCATATATTATCTCAGCAAATATTTTGCTTCAGGATGTTTTAAAGAGGAAGGTTTACTTTAATCCCCCTTCTTTTGTTAGAGAAGATGCAACAATATGAATAATACCTTCCAATACCTTCCATAATACCTTCCATGTGTGAAGGCTCACACAAAATTTCTTTACATCAGCAGAGCACTGCAGTCTGAACACCGCCAGCCAGATGTTTCCAGAGCAAATGCTCAGTGTCCTTGCAAATTACTGTCAAGGCCTGCAGCAGCCATCCTAGCCACCTCCATATGAGCAAGAACCAGAGTTCAGGCTTTGTGATACTCAGGAGTGACAACTTACTTTACTGCAGAAGAATCAGTGAAAAAAAAGGTTGAACCAAATCATTTAGGCAGCTGCATTGCTTGCAGAAGGGGGAAATGAAACAGCTTCCTGGCATAATTGCAGATCAATACACACACTGAAGCACAATATTTTCTTCCTTTTCTTTTCCTTTTTCAAAGCCACAGTATGTTATAAAGGGCAAAACCAGGGTACTGAGTCATATCATTGAAGAGTAGCAGCTGTGCAAAGCAGTCCAAATGCAGTACTGAAGTTGAGCATCTTGAGTCCATGGTTGGTCTCACTATTTGTAAGGTGCTGGTTTCCCCAACCTGCCTCCCACACAGTGAGAGCAACAGCTTTGGAACACTACAGGCAAGTCCAGGCATTTAAGGACCTAAATCTGGATTTGGAGTCTCAGGCCTCTCCTTAAGAGTAGACAAGTATCCTCAGTATTTGTAGTGGAAAGAAAAGCAATTAGGATAAGGATAGGGCTAAGGCTTTCTAGCCAAGGCTCAGCATAAGGGTTATAGGATGGCCAGGATGGAGAGAACAGCAGTGCTTGTAAGGTAAGGCAGAGAAAGGAAATTTAAAGCATTCAGTGTTTTGTTGTGTTTTTGGTGTTGTTGTTGTTTTTATTGCAATATTGTAATTTTGAATGGGGACAAATGAAATGACTGCAGCATGTTACACGGGCCTTTCATCTGTGTCAAAAGGCAGCCACCAGCTACCTTGGTTTCTCCACTTGGTCTCAGAAACACCCCTTCTACCCTTTCTTCCTTACCCCCAGCCTGGCTTGCTCATACCTTAATATTTGGAAGTTGTACGTTTTCCAGCCCATACTTGTCCAAAGAGTTCATATGCATTTGTGCTGCTGGGGAAAGGCATTGATTTGCTGACCTAGGTGTGATGGCTTCTCTGTTCTCTTCCAGGCCTGAGGTAAAGAACCAAAGGCCTTGGGATGAGCCCAAAGCCAGAAAGATCTGTCCTGTAGTGCAAAACACCACGGGAGAGCCAGCACCCCTGCTAGAGGCTCCTTTTGATCTCTCCAGGACACAGAGTTCAGGAGTGCCAGGTACATCCAACAGCTTATCAGCCAATATGGGCAGAACAACTGGAGAGGTTTGTGCACGCATATTTAATAGACAAATAGTGACTTGTTTTATGGTCCTTATTCATAATTTATTGTTTGAGATCTCCAAAAGTTGCCAATGTTCTTAATAGTTTTGCTTTCAGTATGATTTCACAACATCACGGCAGACAGGAATGGACAGAGAGAGAGGAAAAAAGAAAAGAGGCCACTGATCTGGGGCAGAGGACTGCATCTCTGCTTGGCAAGTTCTGCTTTGGCACTGGACACACACAAGCAGAAAGCACACTTCATTTTACAACCATAATTTCTCATTATTCTTCTTCTCCCCCCTCCTCTTTATTTTTTCCTTAAGATTCTTTCCAAGAATGCTATAAGGACATGAACTGACTTTTCAATCACTTGTTTTGTGCATTGAAAAGTGCATTGAGAGAACAGGCTTGTGGAAAAGGCTGCCGACAAATGTTGCATTGTTAAGACAAACCTATTTATGCCAAGATAGATTTTTTCTTTTTTTCTCCCCCTCCTTCTTCTCCCAATATTTTTCTCTTATATTTTTAATAAGGCAGTAAGGGAGAAAAGCAATGATGCAAACAAGCAGAGTCTCAGTGTGACCATATGCACATCACCCCCAGTTGCTGGATCCTGTCATGCAGTTGTTAATTTTGTGTGTCATATTTTATGTCACACTTATTAGCCTGAAGTGCAGTAATGTACATTTCCATTCACAAGAGGGCCTCTTCTGAATAGCAAGGCCATGAATGGATAATAATAAAAGTATATTCCATGTGACAAGGCCTGCGCTAATTAGGCAGACTTGAAAATTTCTGTCAAACACTATAAAATGTTACAGTGCTTATATAAATGTTTAATAATGAAACTGATAGCAAACCAAATGGGGGTGGCTTGGGGAAACAGTCACTTGAATAGTTTTCTGAGCATGAGGGATGATATGATTTCTGCAAAATAAACCATTAACGAATGTGGCATCAGGTTTGACGAAAGGCTCTCTGTGACCTGTAGTCCATTACACTCCAGCAGGTATGGCAGAAATAGGGCAAGTTTGGTCCCTTCCTTTTGGTCCCAGCCCCCAGCACCCGGGAGCCAGTGGCCCAGCAGTGCCCCTCTCCCTGTGTGGCAGAGGGGTTAGCGGCCACTGCCAAGCATCAGAGAATCACAGAATCATAGAATCACAGAATCATCTAGGTTGCAAGAGACCTCCAAGATCACCTAGTCTGACCTAACACCAACAAGTCCTCCACTAAACCATATCTCTAAGCTCTACATCTAAACGTCTTTTAAAGACCTCCAGGGATGGTGACTCAACCACTTCCCTGGGCAGCCTATTCCAATGCCTAACAACCCCTTCAGTAAAGAAGTTCTTCCTAATATCCAACCTAAACCTCCCCTGGAGCATCTTGAGCCCATTCCCCCTTTTCCTGTCACCAGGCATGTGGGAGAATAGACCAACCCCCACCTCACTACAGCCTCCTTTAAGGTACCTGTAGAGAGCGATAAGGTCACCCCTGAGCCTCCTCTTCTCCAGGCTGAGCAATCCCAGCTCCCTCAGTTGCTCCTCGTAAGACTTGTTCTCCAGACCAGTCACCAGCCTTGTAGCCTTTCTCTGGACTCACTCAAGAACCTCCATGTCCTTCTTGTAGTGAGGGGCCCAAAACTGAACACAGTGTTCAGAGGTGCAGCTTTCCAGAGCCAAGTACGGGGAGATGATCTCTTCCCTGGACCTGCTGCCCACACTGTTTCTTATACAAGCCAGGATGCTGTTGGCCTTCTTGGCCACCTGAGCACACTGCTGGCTCATATTCAGCTGACTATCAACCAATACTCCCAGGTCCTTCTCTGCCAGGCAGCTTTCTAACCACTCATTTTCCAGCTTGTAGCGCTGCTTGGGCTTGTTGTGCCCCAGGTGCAGGACCCGGCACTTGGCCTTGTTGAACTTCATACCATTGGCCTCAGCCCATCGGTCCAGCCTATCCAGATCCTCCTGCAGAGCCTTCCTACCCTCAAGCAGATTGACACACGCACCTAACTTGGTGTCATCTGCAAACTTGCTGAGGGTGCACTTGATCCCCTCGTCCAGATCATCGATGAAGATGTTAAAGAAGACTGGTCCCAGTACTGAGCCCTGGGGGACTCCACTAGTGACCGGCCTCCAACTGGACTTAACTCCATTCACCACAACTCTTTGGACCTGGCTACCCAGCCAGTTTCTAACCCATCAAAGCGTACACCAGTCCAAGCCAAGAGCAGCCAGTTTCTCGAGGAGAATGCTGTGGGAAACGGTGTCAAAAGCCTTACTGAAGTCAAGTTAGACCAAATCCACAGCCTTTTCCTCATCCACCAAGTGCGTCACTTTGTCATAGAAGGAGATCAGATTCGTCAAGCAGGACTTGCCTTTCATAAACCCATGCTGACTGAGCCTGATCGCCTGGTGGCCCTGCAAGTGCCATGTGATGACACTCAAGGTAATCTGCTCCATGAGCTTCCCCTGCTCCAAGGTCAAACTAACAGACCTATAGTTTCCTGGGTCTACCTTCCGGCTCTTCTTGTAGATGGGCATCACATTTGCTGGCCACCAGTCGACTGGGACCTCCCCCGATAGACAGGACTGTTGATAAATGATGGAAAGCAGCTTGGCCAGCTCTTATGCCAGTTCTCACAGTACCCTCGGGTGGATCCCATCTGGCCCCATTGACCTGTGTACATCTAAGCTGGCACTTCTTTACATCATTCCCTGAACACCTGAATCCAGGTGTTGACGTTCATTCCCTGATGCTGTGGGCTAGCTGCCAGCTCTAGGACACCTCTGCACGGTGAAGTCACGGGACAATTTTCTGCATCCTGCACACAGGAAGATTCATAGCCACAGCTACACAGCTCCTACATTCAGTCATCAAACTGAATGGGAAAAAAACATGTGCTTATCACAGAGACAGTGGCACTGGCAGTCCCCCCTCACCTGCAGCCTCAGCCAGCACCAAGCAAGTAGTCAGCAAGCAGCCAAAACTGACTGCTTTCCTCCTCCCCAGGCACTGCTCTCAGGGATTAACAAATAAATGATGAATGAAAATATTTTGATGACTGAAATTAAAAATTAATTCCAGATAAATTAATTGTGCTGCCTGTACATGAGACTAAATCAACGATAATCAGAAGCGTACTGCTCCCCAGCTCCAAAGATGCTTTTCAGGAACACACAATTGCTTCACATTTTTCAAATGGCGCTTCTGTGGTGACCCCAGTGGCAGAGCTCTACTGACTTCAGATCTGCTGAGCACCAGGTAGAAGTAATCTAGGCCTAGGCAGGGCTTTTTCATTACCAAAGAATGTTTGTAATATTTAACATTTAAAACATTTCAAAATTCTTTAAAAAAATCTGAAGTAAAAAAAAAAAAAAAAAAGAGAAAAAGGAAAAAAAAAGTTTGTACTAAACTGAAAATGTACATTACTCATGTATAATTACATTATTATTGCATGCAATGAATTCATAGATCCTTGGACTAGGGGAGTCATAAGTTCTAAAGATAAATGAAAAACAGCAGGCTCCCATCTGATACCGGTTGAACTTGCAAAGTCCAAGATAATGTTACCAACATAAGCATGGCAGAGAGCGAAGCACGTTCCAGCACCTGTGTTGTGAAAAACCTGCATACCAAATGTCTGCCTGGCAGTACGACAGGTTGTCCTAATGTTGCTTTCCTGCAGAGTTAAAGAGATGCCCCAGCTCAGGTGTGAGCTGGCTGTGAGTTTTACCCTGTGACACATCCAAACCTCCTCTTAGAACTGACTCCTTTCCTCACAGGCAACTTAAGGGGTAGATTCATGAGAAAACATATGTTTTTAGTTTGCTATTTTAAACACTGATACCATGCAGAAATTAGACACAAAATGCAGTTGGATCTGTCCATAGTAGAGCTGAGACCAGAGAGCCTGCCCCATCACCTTGTAGCCCAGGGGACAGACGCAGCACAGGGAACAGCTCAGGTACTGCACCTTGAAGAGCAATAGGAAATCATAAGTTACAGAGGCGAACGCCCCACTACACATCCCAAATCCTGCTCATTACCAAAATCTGTGAAAACAAAGAGAGCAAGCTCCGTCTTACTGTGGCATGGAAACACTGCTCTCTTGAGGGACACAAGATAAGTCAGGCTGGAGAATTAATGATCAGCCTCATGCCCCTTCCCTGCACTAAAACTTGAATTCTGCGCAGGTTTTACTCAACCTTGGCACATGGCTCATGAATTGTAACCACTGCAGGAGGTGGTGTGGTAGCTAGCCAACCTGTTCACCTTTCGTTCTTCTGCCAAAAATGGAAATAAAATATAAATAGAAATATTTGAAGGATAGACTCAGGATCACCCCCCCACCCCCTCCTCCAGCCCCCCAAGGGCGGAAAAGTAACATGCAGCTCTCCTGGAGTGTGTATATATGGGGCTATTAGGATCAGCTGAATCTCTGGACTAATGATATATTATGTCTGTGTTTTCTTGCACTTGGAAAATGGCATTTTGAATCCTGACTGTCTCACTGAGATCATTTAAGTGAGCTCTCTGGTGCAGAACTGATGGGAAACAGGGTATGAGCTGGAAGAAAATAATAGGAAGAAATGTCCTTCAACATGGCCCCCTTCATGAGAATTGTAGGTTGCTTCATTTTGGTTCTTAGGCCAAGTTTAATCCTCCTGTTTGTAGCTTTTTATTTAGGCTTGGACAGGCTCATCACCTCTGAGTTGTAGCCAAATGACCATAAATGTTGGTATTTTTCCTTGCCACCTAAGATGTTCTACAGTGTCCATGTCTCTGACTCAGTACTTGATAACTGATTTCAGCTAATCTGCAACTTTTGTTCAAACATTTATTGTGAATGATTTGGAGAATATTATTTTTCTCTCTAATATAAGAAGGGAAAAATTTTTAAATGAACAAATATTACCATAAAGCTAGAATATTTTTTCTTCATTATGTATTTGCTTCCTTGGGTCATCATTATGTAACTTCTTTTAATTCCATTTAATATTTTTCCCTGGTTTTCTTTGCTTTATTTCATGGTACTTTGAGAAAGATACTAACATGATGATTTTCATTCTCCACTTCCTACCTCAAGCACAAAATTGCTGCATACAGATTTCTCAGCAGTTCAAAAGAGTGTTTCACTTACTAGCTCCTGGTTCACCACCAAAACAGTTCTAGTTTTATCCATAACAACTGCTTATTATTTCTACTGCCTCTAGTCCCACTGTACAGCGATGAAAAAGGACTTACTCATTGTAATGGTAATAAAAAGGGGCTCTTAAAGTGGTCCTACAGCATAATGATCTCTGTTTTGTAGATCTCTCTTTTTAAAGGCAGATCTAAATTTTAACTTATAAATCACCTGTCAAGTTCTTCATAATATCCTAAAGATAGAGAGATGAGCTGAATGAATAGGCTTTAGGAGTCAGGATCTGTAAATCTGAAGGAGGAGAAGGGAAGGAAAGAAAAGGATCCATCCTTAGCATTTTGCAGTGAAGATATTCCATGGGGCTACCTAAAACCTGCATCAGAATTAATAATACTATTCAAAGATGTACCAAGATATACTTAACGAGCATTTTTAAAGTACTTTGAAGTATTCAGAATGCAAATGAACTTAAACAAAAGACAGTAAATGAAGGAAAGCAAAATATTCCAAAAGTCCAATCATATACCATGATGACAAGAACCAAAGAATAGGAGCCATTAAAAATAAGAAGGAAAGTATCACAAATATATATATATATATATATATATGGATAAGTCTTTAGTCCAGACACAGTAACTCATACTGTCCAGATGCATTAGATCATGAAACCTCTTTAAAAAAAAGAGAATCTATTTTTACTTTCCTTCTACCTCCTTCTACCCATGTCTTAAGAACATGTCAGCAAACATAGCTGTGTACTCTGTGTTATCAAGTCTACTCCACTAGCAATTAAATCAGCCTACGCACCCTTCTTAAAGGAAATCACTTGCAGAGTTATAGTGTGTGCTGGCAACATGAAGAAGGAGCAATGCTAAAAGTCCAGTTGGATCCATGTCACCTCAAAGTACTCATTGAATGTGACAGAGTACAAACTGCCAGCTATGGACTTGTCCCAGAAGAGGCCAGAGCCTCCTGGTGGTACTGTAACATAAATAATTAAATGACAACAATACCAAAGGCCACATATTTTTTCTCCAGTGGGTCAGGACCTGCTTCATGGTCTCAGTCTGCTGCCTTTTGTGTTATGATGAACAGTCTGACCAGGCATGGAAATAACCTTCAGCTCTTCGTTTTCCCACACCCCCCCTAAGGCAGTTTCTCAGATCCTCTTGCAGCTTCTACAGCCTCTGTTGTGCGTGTGGACATTGGACCTTTGAGAGAGCTGGGCAGGCTTGGGCAAGGCTGTGGGACTCACACGGTGACAGGGAGCGTGGCTCAGTGTAGCCGCAGGCCCACCAAATTGTTCTGGGACATGGGCAGGACGAGAAATGATGTAGACAGAAAACTGCTTCTAAAAACCACTCCCTTTCTTCCCCTAAGGGTGAAGATATGCCTTGTGCTGACAACAGGCCTGAAGCTTTCATCACGGAGGAGCACTAAATAAGAGGTTTTCTGATGCCAAGCTGTTTGCAGAGGTGATCACAAACCACAGAGACAAAAGCCAAAAGTTGAAAACCATCTGTCTCCTGAGTCTGAGAGTGCCTGAACCTAGTATTTGCTCACTCCGGTCTCTATTTAAATGTCACAACAGCTTCTTTCTGCATCTTAACATTATTTTGGTGTGAGCTGGAAAATAATGCACTGGAAAGCTGATTGTGGAGGCCTGAGGCAAAACTCAGCTTCTCCCTGGGAATGTGGAGGTACCAAGAGACATGTGGAAGATGCAAGGAAAAGGAAGGTGTCAGGGCAGACCTAGACAGGTCACAAGAAAGAATTCCCACCTTGTTGAAAGAGGACATGTGTTGTGACTACAAAAGGCCACAACCTTCAAGAAAGAGGCTGTAATTAGCTCAGAAACTGACAACTATCGTAGACAAGTATGAAAAGAAAGTAGGAACATAAAGCACTTTGCTACTGAGAAAGGCAACACTCATAACTCACACAGCGTGCAGGTATTTGGGTCCTTGGCCAGAATTCAGCCCATGAAGTTAACTTACTGCCAACCTCCCGTCAATCTCAATTGTGTCGCTGTCCCTCAAGGGGTGCCAGCTGGAACCTGAAATGGAGTTTTGCAGATAATGTTGTTTGGTCATCACCAAACTCCAGTTGCTATTATATACATTTACCCACTTTATTAAAGGTTAAACCAGTTAATTCCAGGCCAAAGCTCTGCAACAATTGCTTGCCACATTTGAGACTGACAGCAGATAACTGGGTGGATGAAAATGCAATCAGTCTTAATTTTAACACTACACTAGCGGATGACAGCCACAGCTGTTCTGGGCAAGACAGACTGTGCTGTGCACATAATGCAGCCCACTGCAGGAAGAGACAGACCCAAATGAGAGCTTCAGAGACTGTATTTTCTTCTTGCTTCCCTGTTTGGAGGGTGGGAGATCTTCAGTGAAAACTCAGATCTGCACCTGCAATCTGGATCAGGTTCAGTTAGATGGAGATAAATATTTTCAACCATATTTCAGTGTGGAAAGGGCAGGTAGAATGTCATGAGATCAATTTCTCTCTCAGTATTTTTTTTCTATTTTTAGCTGACCACATGAGTACAAATATATGAAGGTTCAGCAATATCATAACTGAATCTACTTCTTAATCCTGGCTCTGTGATGCAGCTGAATTTTTAACATTATTTCCCCATCTAAACACCTTATGTAAGAGGCTACCCTCAGAAGCTTCACTCTTTTCTAAAGGCTACACCTACCCTGGGTGAAGGTGGGGAACACGACTGGGTGCAGAAAAATGGAAAAAAAATTCTCATCATTTGAAGTTGGTCAATGAGTTAATTTTCATCTGGTTTATACTACTGAAAATCTGGAGTAGCTCCATTTCAATCAATGGAAGAGTAACAGGACAAGCAGCAAAAAAGAGTGATCTGATGGAAGTTAAAATCAAGTGACCTTAATGCAATGTCATCTCTACTTTTTCTTTTAAGACAAACTCCCATTATTAAAATTCCATTAATTTCTAAATTGCTTAGATATGAGGATAGCAGGAAACCTTGAGCTGTCCTAGTGTGGCATTGGTGATGCACACAGAAATAGTGACTTTGATTTCTTTTAACAGATGGTAGCTAGACTAACATGATTTTCTGGTTGAACTCCCCTGCTGAAACATCTGTCTAGGACATTGGTGGTCAGAAAGACCCTGCTTGTTGTGTACCTATTTCCTCATGCTGGAATCACCAAGATATTTTAAAGAGTTTCCTCACTGAATATGGAGGACCAGTTCAGTTTCCAGTGTTGTGATCCCTCTAACTTTCTTTACATAACTCTTCCTTCCTTTGGGACATGCAAAAAATAGTTGGTGAGAACAGCAGCAACATGATGAATAATGGCTATGAGAGACCATGGACTTCAAGAAATAACACATCCATCTTGCTTGATATAGAAAAGCTTGAATTGATGCAGTATTTTCAATCATGAACTGGGAAATTTAATCAGTTTTCTTCCATAACAATTCTTTTTTTGCCATGAAACATCACAAATAAGAAAGGGTACAGTGAAGTCACTGTGCTTGATTAAGAAGGGAAGCCTTTCAGTGTGGCAGTGTGGCAGCTTTTCAGAGCAGCAAACAAAGCTGTCCCACAGCCAGCCTTGGTTTAGAAGAAACAAATGCTGAAGAATAAAAATGTTTGTTTGTTTGGTTGGTTGGTTTGTTTTGGTTTTGTTTGTTTGTTTTAAAGTTTATTGTTGCTTTAATGTGCAACTCTCAAAGCAAATGTGTGGAAAAGATGGCACTAGGCTAGAAGTGAATGAAGGCTACTGTTCTGTGGGTGAATTACACTGAAAGAAAGTAAAAGGTAAAAAGAGAAAAGACAAGACTCAGACTAAATTTTTAATAAAGGAGCATTTAGAAGCACCTAGTTTCTCCTGCAAAGCCAGTGAATCTTTAATGGAAAAATTGCTTTGAAAAGGCGATTATCCCAAAAAGAAATTACTCTGCTCTGCAGCGGGACAAAATTTAATAATTAAAGTGCACACTGAGAGATTTTACTGCTATTTTAAGTACTTTCTAGTGCAGCCTCATCTGTGAAGATTCAGCTGTTGCCTCTGTTACGTAAAACCAGTGAGCAGTTCAAGCTAAAATGCCAGCAAACCAGGCTGTTCTAGAAATGAGGTTGCCTCTAACAATCTCAGGCAAACACAGACTCTCCAGGAAGACCAGAGGTATTGTTCTGGGGGTGAGTGCAATGCAAAGACAGAACGTAAAAAAAAAAAAAAAAAAAAAAAAGGCTTGAAGGCTTGAGCACAATGTTACCCTGCATTTTACCTTGCAGTTACCCTGCATTTCCTGACTTCTTTTCAGGGCTTGACTCTTTAAGAAGGCAGAAGGTGAGGCTACTAACACATCAAGCCTTATCTGTGGTGATGTATTACTGCAGTACCTGGGAAGGGGCATGAGTTTGTTTGCAATCTTCACGAACCAGCAATGAAGCAACCAAGACTCCTCCACAGTAGAAACACAGAATCATTTAGTTTGGAAAAGACCTGTAAGATCACCAAGTCCAACTGTTAACCTAGCACTTCCCAGTCTACCACTAAACCACGTCCCTAAGCACCACATCCACACATCTTTTAAACACCTCCAGTGATGGTGACTCAGCAACTTCCCTGGGCAGCCTTCTTGGCCACCTGAGCACACTGCTGGCTCATGTTCGGCCAGCTATCCGCAAATACCCCCAGGTCCCTTTCCACCAGGCAGCTTTCCAGCCATTCTTCCCTCAAAATAATTTATCTTCACCCCAGGTAATTTCTTATTCCTTTTATCTCTCTCTCCTGAAGGGGTAAACAGATTATAAACATGTCCCTTTTACATCCCTTTCTTCTCCATTTTGTACAAACTTATTAAATTACCTGAGGTAGGATGCCATGGTAACATGCTAGAAAAGGAACTGACATTCATGCATGACAGAAGGATCCAGTGCCAGCTTTCTTCAGCCAGGAGCAGTGTTATGCAGACAGGTGGTGCAAAACAAACCATGATCAAACAAACATAAGTCAGATATCACAGGGCTTTCTCAACATGCCCTAATTTCTACTTGTTCCCTCTGTGGAGCAGACCAGGTGAAGTGCTGCTCCAGCCCTCCATGCTCTGCTCTGTCTGAGGGAGGGAAAACCAAAACCAAATTGCAGCAAACATTTCTGACAGGTGTGGAAAGCACAGAGTGCATTTCAGATGGGACATTTTAAATGTAGCACGTCTGAAAACAGGAAAAAAGAGGGGTACAGAGGCAGCCATCTATATTAATTACTGCACATTGCTACCAGGGCAGCTGCAGTTTCCATGTTGCGCTGGGTAGTATCTGGACCCTCAGGATGTGGGTGAAGAAATTTGGCTCTGTATGCTTCTGTACATGTAGACAGAAAGACTTTGCAGAAGAGGACAGGACAGGTCCTCTAAGGGCATGAGCTAAATAAAATAAATAAATAAACAAAATTAAAAAAAAAAAAAAAGACACAAGGTAAGTAAACTTTCTTTTCCCCCCAGCTTCTGCAAGATACATTATGCTTCAAAAATTACAGTAAAATTACAGTAGAAATAACTTCAGTTATATTGTCCAAGCCTTGATTTTTAATGAAAAAATTGCTATACCCAGCTGACCAAACTGAGAACTACTGCTCACATGCAGGCACCTCTCCTCTCCCTCCTTCCTGCCTTTTCCTTCTCCCTTCCCTTTACGAATGTGGCCTACACAAATATCTGTTCACAAATGTACGGAAAATCAGGGAGGTTTTTGACTTGATCAGAAAAGAGGATGTGCTTTTTCATTACTGTGTTCTGAAAGGATGTTTATGTGGTGACGTATTTTATTCCTGATATTTTTTTTCCATAGCTGTTCAGGAAATTCTTGATCTCTGTGTTTGTCAACGGCTGACCATTCATACATTGGTCACCATGCTCAAGAGAGACATAACCAGCTGTAGTGATGCTCTCTAACTTTTTTCAAAAAACTTCATAATTTGGAGGCTTCAAGCAGAATTCTGTTGTTCTCTTTAGACCCCTTTACGAAACTTTGCGATCTTACAACTGTTTGAAATGCAAGTCAGTGTTTTCAGAAACTAAGGTAGCTTTTCCTATTCTGTAATCTTCTCAGCACAGCTCAGGTTGAGTGGAAAAGGCTGAGGAGGAGGGAAATATGTTTATTTTTAGCTTCATGTGACTGAGATGGTACTGCAGGAGAAATCAGAAAGGCACAGCATGCAGCAAGCAGAGGAGCATATTAGAAAGTTGTGTATCTTACACATGGTGATTAAACCTAAAAAAGCAGACTTTTTCCCACAAGAGGAGGCGTGGAAGAAGAAGAAAAGTAAGAAAGTGTAAGAAAGGGATGGATCAGAGCAATCTGAACAGTGGGAGGAAACTTAAAAACTGCCACTGAAGAATGGGAGGGAAGTAAAAGGAGAGACAGACATCTACAGCTTCAAAGAGACCACAGAAAAAGAGGATGGAGCCTAAACAGAGAGGCATTGCCCCTAAACATTTAAAGGGCCACCAGAGTATGCAAGCAGCACACACAGCCAGTGGGGTTATCTGCAGGAGTGGAGGCCTGGCAGAGTGGGAGTCCCAGTCAGAAGAGATTGCCGGGGACTGGGGGTGGCTGGATTCTGAGGAAGAGGAGGGATCTGGGTTAGGATGGCTCCAGAGGAGGGTCTGGCTTGATGTAGAGATTGCCAGTGCAAGAGTGACAGGGGAGGGTGCTTGTAGGACACACAGCAGTTGCAGCATCGGAGGCACTTTTTTTCCATTGCATTTGATTTTCAAATGAAAAGCATATGGCCTTCCATCAAAATTTTGGAAACAAATGTAGAATAGGAGTGTTATCAGGGAACTAAAAGCAAATACTGAAGAAAAGCTCTAGTTAGAAGAGGAAAAAATACTGAAGGGTGTAAGAGTTCAAGAGCATTAACAAAAGACAGAAGCTCTTTGCACAGCAATCACTCAGCTACATACTATTTTCTCACACACAACTCTTTGTTAAATTGCATTTGGCTTTCCTTTGTTCTATGTTTTGAATTTATTCCAATATCCCAAAACATTTTCATCTTATTTTTTGAAGAAACCCACAACACCAAACAATGGGGAAACTGAGCAGACCCCTGATTAAAACTCAAGGTGTGTATGTGGGACCAGAAGGTGCCCAAAGGCACAACCCAAGCAGAGGACAGTCTGTAGCAGGAGGCTAGGAAACACCGTGACTCAGTCACTCTGACTCACCGTGCCTCTCTGGCTCCTTCCTGTTCTCTAGAGCAAGGGGCTGGGGTTCAGGCTGTGCTTTTGCCAGTGGAAAATGACTGCACTGCAAGGAGCAAGCTGATCCATCCAGGCAGGGTAGAGAAAGCTTCTCTTGTCTCCATCGTCCTGGAACTCCCATGATGCAGGGGAAGATATTGCTGGAGGCAATACCTGCATTTCCACATGACTGAGCACCAACAGTCATGCACAGCATCAGGCACCTTCTTCAGCCTTGCACAGAAACATGGGCTGAGTCACAGTTCAGCCATAAGCTGCCCACACTTCATAAGCTGAAAAATCAGTTAGTCTAGGTTTCAGGTAGCATAAGCAGCATGGGCAGCTGAGGAGCAAGCTTAGATTGAAGCTATCTAGGCAAAGTAAGAGCAGAGGTCAGCTGACATCATTTTGGATAACGGGTATAACACTAAGTGCTTTGAAGACGATGATTCAACCTCCTGATGTTTACAGCAGGGTCAGGATTTCACAAGTTTTCCTGCCGGGAAGGATCTGGGATACACACAGCCATGGAAATAAACGCCTGCTGGCGGAGCTCTGGCAAGACCCACCCCGCACCATAACCCATCAGCTGTAACTCAGGTGGTAGAAAAGCCTGGTAGCACTGGTCGAAAAGGACACCCAGCACCCAGATTTGGGTGCTGTCTCCGTCCCTGCTCTCTCTGGAGGCCAGATCAGCTACTGCAAGGCCAGAGGTGGAGTCAGGTGGAGCCGAGCCTTCAGGAGAGCCAAGACAAGTTGAGGCTGGCCACCACACAGAGCTGCCAGGCCCTTGGAACTTACTCAGGGAGGAGAATGGGCCTGAGGTGGCCTTCAATCATGACAGCCAGGAAGCAGTGTCAGGACTTGCTGCTGTTTGTCCTTCCAACCCACACCTCAGAGCACCCCAGGTGGGGGTCCTGCTGCGCCTCACGCCTGCAGAAGCTCCAGGCAGGTGCAGGGAGCCCTGCGGGGCCGGCCCTGGTGCAGGTCCTTTGTGGCTCCCGCTGGACCCTGGAGAAGGGGTGATGCCCCCATCCTCCTGGGGATGAGCCCACAAAGGATAACCGATAAACATAAGATGTTAAATTATTCCCAGAGCCAGGACTGCATTTTATCCCTAGTGCTCTGGGTATTGTTTGGCAGCCATGGGATAATTGAGCACAAAGGCTAAGATAACATAATTGGAATAACAGCTAACTAAGTGCACGACAATTATTTCTGAATGTTTTGTCTGTCCTCCCTACCTCACACGGTAAATGCAAATGCTTCTCCGTTACAGAAATCACTAGGCACATAACAGCACACCAGAAGCGTATGGTTTTCATTTTGGATTCTCCTTCCCTCACGTAATGATCTCTTGACGCAGATCCCTTTCCTTCTGCTAGAGCTGATCGCCAGCTGCACCTCCACACAGGGCCCATTTGCCCCTCTCCCACTTCCATTCAGCACCTGCCATATACCAGTCTGTGGGGCTGATATGGCAATTTTGCATAGGAACTCCTTGCAGGAAAGTGAGAGAAGAAAGATTAGGAAAGAGGAGCTACCGCTCTCACCTCATCCCCTGAGGTCTGACGGGAGGGGCATAGCTGGCTCAAGGATTTACAGGAGGGTAGAAAGCAACACAATCTGTTGCCCAAAGGATGAGGATGCTCATGGAAGCTCCAATCTCATGCCTTCATTGCTAACCCTTCAGCTCCAGGAATATCTGGGTTAAATTATATCCTTTGTTGAAGCATCTGCACACTTCTGCAAAGATAGCAGTCTCTATCCTGAAAAGAAGCTGTGACCTATAGCTGCCATCTTGAATTTTTCACCAAATTTAACTTGAGCTCAGTATGATGAAATCCTTGCTCACAGAGATGTCTCAAAAGTAGGCAACAAGATAGCTGGCAAGACATAGGTGTTTATTTATAATGGCTTCATATTTTTTTCACCTGCAGCTTTCCGGGCTGTCTGGCTAAATGAGGATTTCAATGGCTGGACAAAGGATTATCAAGATGTTCAGTGATTACATTTTTCAGTATAGAGACATCTGCCTGTTTTTAGCTGACCTGTTTAAGTAAGTCAAATGGCAGAAAGAAAATTTGAATATGGGAACCACTAGAACAGGACTCTAATCTGCTGCCTGACTAGAGGCAGAACCAGCAGCAGGTCAAGTCCAACACATTGTGTTGCCTCCACAAATGCTGCTGTAAAACAGGCAGGGAGACCACTGTAGGCAGAGCTGACCTCAGCCAAAAAGCTGGGATACTTTGCAGGTACAATCACAGAAAAGGCACATAGAAGAACAGGTCAGTATATTTTTAAATAGCTTTTTTTTTTTTTTTTTGGAAGTTTGCCTATGGGCCAATTCAGCTGCACAACAAGTAATTAAATCCAGCTTGCTAAAGGCCCTGAGTAATCCCTGGGATGCACTTTCCCATAGTTTGGTGATGCTGAATTGGTGGAACCCATCTTTCCTCTAGGAGACAATTTTCTGCTACAGGCCTTAAAACCCCTTTACAAGTGTTTACCCAGAACCAAGAGAGACTGTGGGAGGTGGTTATATCTGAAGGCAAAAACTGAGAATAATAGATGCTAAAACAAGCAAGCAAGGTTAGGTTCAGTTGTACAGACACATACATGCACACACCCCCACAAACACACCAAAATCAGCTCCACGTTCTCCTCTAGAAACATTCGTATGAATGGAGAGAAAGCTGTGACTGGAGACTGTAAGCACAGCTTGATGCAGCACAGTTTTTCACAAGGACTGCAAAATCAGCACACCACAAAAACTTCCACATGTGGAAAAAGACTTATCTGTAAGATCAATGGAGGTGGAGGTCACACTTGAACTGAGGAAGGGAGTTACCTTGGGTAGGTATCAGTCGGTTGAAAGACAGTTTGACCAAAAAAATGTATCTGGAGAGCTAGGGATCAGAACAGAAAACTTCTGGTTCACAGAGAGTTTCCAGGTAGTACTAGCTTATTGCACATTGCATGGTAATAAATCATGTCTTCTACATGCAGGTATTGAGCGTGATAAATGCTCTCAAGATCTCTAAAGCACCTGAATACATTGGTCTTGCTGAACTGTGCTGGAACAATCAGGGAAACCTTGTACTCATTACAGATTGACCCATTACCTCTGCAGTACATTTCAAAAACAAACAAAAAAATGCAGTCCTTAAAAAGCACTGTACCTTAACACATTTGCATTTTTTAATGTGAAACAAAATGCACCAAGCTACAATTTTAAGATAGCTCAGGCTCTCAGAAGAAGCAATCTTTCTAGGCTTCCACTGTTGGTATTACCAGCATTTCCAGGAATCTTTCTGGCGCTTCACACACTCAGCTTCTGAAGACAAGTCCTAGTTACACATGGCGTGCAGCGCAGCAAGGATATACATTTAGAAAGCTCAAAGGAAAATGAAAGTGCTCCCAACACCAAATAGAAAGCCTACACAATGGATAACAAAAGCATAAAAAGCTGATGAACAGATCATTGATTTCATTAAAAGATAAACATTCCTCTCCCCTAAAGACATTACTGGTGATATTACTCCATCAATACCATCCAGCTTATCATAACCCCTTTATATGAGTGCAGAGTTATGTCCCACTTTCCAAAAGAATGCCTGCTTTACACCTGCCTGGAAGAAAGATCAAAGGATCTTATTCCTGACCTGAGCCCTTCAGCCATCAGCATGGCCTGTAAGTGAGAGACAGCTGCATCTCAAAGTCATCAGGAAAAATAAATGACAACAGGAAGAACAATAGGTATTATGCCCCCAGATGGGTATTTATATAGAACAAGAGAATGAAAAAGCAAGCTTTCACTGCACCCTAGACTGTCAGCTGCTGAGATGACGGACAGGAGAGCACCAAGTCTTAATTTAAATGATGCAAAACCAGATAACTGCCTTTGCTGTTTTGGATGTACAAGAGCCCATAACATAAGGTATTCCATTAAAGATAGTCTAAATCTCACCTCACCAATGCAAATGCCTCCTCTGCTTTTCTGCAGTAGCAACAGGACCAAAATATGAATTACATTATCTGGGTTTGTATTTTGACAAGTTTTTATTATTATTATTATTATTATTATTAGTTTTGTTTTGTTTTGTTTTTGGGGTAGGGGGGGGGGGGAGGAAGATAGTCAAAAGTCTCACAGCTTTATTGAACCTTAATGCTTACAGGCCCCAACTCATGCTAGAAAGTCAAGATTTGCTGCCATGTATTGGGATGAATATGTTAGTGCAATGAGAATGTAATAAGAGCATGAACACATTATCATCAAGTAATAACTTGATTGACACGAGATAATCTAAACCCTAACTTAGCTCCAGCCACAGTCTTGTGCTGTATACCCTGTCTAAACATTGCAGTGTGTCCCCAGATGCTGAAGGATTAAATTAGCACTAGCAATGGCACATTTGCAAAAATACCTTAATTCATTTTCAGAAGCATCCCACAGCTCTGGTTCTTGCAGCAGCCCAGCACTTTGCTGCAAGATGATCGGAAATCTGGTGCAGTCTAAGCCTTGTTGTTTTTGAAACTTTCTGGATGTCGTGAGATTTGGACCAGTGCAGTCCCCATTGACCAAAAGCAGATCCCGCAGCCCGCATGGGTCTTTCCTAGCTGCTGCATAATTAAAACAACCCACCTGCTCCAGAGCCATTTCCTCAGCTGTGAGGTGGTA
This sequence comes from Oxyura jamaicensis, assembly GCF_011077185.1. Lineage (NCBI taxonomy): Eukaryota > Metazoa > Chordata > Aves > Anseriformes > Anatidae > Oxyura > Oxyura jamaicensis. The sequence goes on along the minus strand of NC_048893.1, from coordinate 74,415,878 downwards.
CAGGCACATATGTGATACCCTCCCATTATAGCCCCTGTTCAGGGATGGCTTGGAGGCTGTCACACTCACTGCAGTCATTCTGCCCGTAAAGTTCAGTGAAAAACATTAGGCACCAAAACACTTCAGTGATTCTTTCCCTCAATTTACAATAAACTTGCTTCCAATTTGTTGCCTGGCCATTGCTAATGTCGTTACCATTTTATGCATGGTAATGACATACATGCTGGTCACATGAATTTACCCCTTTCCTCTGGGGTCTTATGAATATCTATCACGCATAATTAAGGAATGCCTGTTTTGGCATATGTTTTAATATAAAAATGCACAAAAGGGGAATTAATGTTTCATGACAATTCAAATAACCCTTTCTGCTAGAAAAATGTGACCACACTGAAACTATCTATTTATGTTTTTGTTTTCTAATGAAGTCAGCATTCAAAAATCTCTGGAGCACACTGCTAAAGACTGGCCGAGTATTTAGAAAATGATAATGTACAGTTTTTAGCAGATTTCATCCAGATCTCATAATGTTTCCTAACGCTGTTGTGTGACTGAGATGAGTTTCTCCTATTAGAACAGAATTTCTCCTCCTCCAACAGCTTCCTTTCAACATCTGAAATGGAACCTGCAGCTTCAGTTTCAATGCCACATCAAACAAGCTGATGACACTGTCATTTTTTATTTTTAAGGTATAATTCAAGTGCAGCCTTATATCACTGTAGTAAAGATCTCTTTCCACAGCATCTAAGAAATGAGATGTTGATTTGGGTTTCTCACATTTTTAGCAGGTAAAATAGGAAAGAGGAAAGTCTGGAAAGTTGTTATTTAAAGAGTAGATAGGGTCTGTGCTTTTTAATCCTTTAATGCTTACGAGGATCTCTTTATGCTACATTAAAACATAGTACCTTGTACTAGAGTATACACATGTCCAACAACAACACGGTTAGCATTCCAGTAGCCTAGCACTCAGTAAACTTCATAACCATTTTGGATATGACAAATGCCAAAGCAAAGGCTCAGAATGGCCAGAACTCAGCCACTCAGCCTGACTCAAGACTGAAAATGAGGAAAATGACAATGATTCACATACTTTCTGTGAAAATCAAGGCTAAAATCTATTGCCTGCTATGTCAGTTTTTGTTTTTGTTTTTGTTTTTTTTGGTACGCTTGAATTGGAACACCGATTTGCATCTTTGCCAGGCTTGAATTCTAGGTTTTTCACATTTTCATAGAAGCAGAGTTATTCAGACTGGAAAGTACCATGGAAGTCCAGCCTCTGCCCAAAGCAGACCAAGTTGCCCTGTTTCTTCCATTTGGGACTAGGAGATCTCACAACATTCCCAACATCTCTGGAAAACCTGTTCTTGTCTTCATAGCATTTTTCCCCTTATCTTGTGATAGAACCTTCTCTCTTGTCAAGTTATGGTTGTTGTTTTCTGTCCTCCTGCTAGACACTTCCACAAAGAGCCTGGCTCTATCTTCTTCATAACCTCTCCTTGGGACCAAGCAGAATGTTCCCTTTGAAAGAACTTTACGGGCAGAATGACTGCAGTGAGCGTGACAGCCTCCAAGCCATCTCTTCTCCAGGCTGAAGCATCCCAGGTCCCTCAGCCTTTCCAAACAGGGCAAGAGCTCCAGCTCCCAACCATCCTTGTGGTCCTCCACTGAACTCTCTCTGGCTTACCAGTATCTTTTTTATTTATTTATTTATTTATTTTTATTTTTATTTCCTGCAACCATTAAGAAATAGTTTCTGAAGTATTAAAAAATGCAATTAAATTCTGCAGCCTTAAGGTCCTCAGTTCCCAAGAGGACTCTGGGCCAAGTGCTTTCTGAAGGACACCTCCAGATATCTGTCTCACAGGAGATTACTGTTCTCATTGATCCCCTCAGCAGGGTATTACATGATAATGCAACAGGCAATTAAAGCAGAACTTGCCCAGTCAGAAGCACAGGAGTTCAGAAAAATGTGAAGACGAAGCTGACTAAGCTGGTAAAAAAAAAAAAAAAAAAAAAAAAAAAAGTAAGGCTGTACATTTCCACTGCTTCGGGACACTACTTTTAAAAGCTTAAGTTTTTGTTGTTGTTGTCTTTTCACTCTGCAGTGAGAACATGAAATTTGAGAAGTTGTGTTCAAGTGTGCAAGATATGTCCTTTGGTACCCCTGTAAAATATATTACTGACTGCATTCAAGCCTCACTCAACAAAAGGCTCAGCACCTTGGGGCTGGCAGCTAGATGTTTCCTGGGCTCCCTGTGCATTGATCATACTCAGCTCACAGATGCAGAGACTGAGCAGGAGTCACCCTCTCATGCCCACTTGTCTCCTGTGGCAGTGAAGAGAACCGCTAGCTGTAAGATCATCCCTCCTGTGCTGCTGTGCCATTTGTGTGGTATGGGGGCTGGAAGAAGCGGGCCTCCTGGGAAGGATGAAAAAACTTTGAAGGATGGAAGGAGTGGCAACAGAGGAAGGAATTTAGGACAGCGGAACACTGTGCCTTCAGATGGGGATAAGAGGTATTTGGGTGTAGAGGTTGGAAGTGGGATCAAAAAAACAGAAAAAAACAGCAGACAATAGAAACAGTGACTGATGTGTATTGACAGGGTAGGAGCCAAGACAGGAACACAGGACAGTTTTTTTCAGCCTTGTCCACATCCCCATGGTTGTTTAGTCTGAAAAGGTGCATCTACTCCATGTATTCTCACTTAACCCAGACCACAGAACTCCCCAGATCCTGAGAAAGGCTGGGAACAAGTGATCAAGGATGTGAAGGTTCAGATGGGTAAAAACTGTAACTGGGACACTATCAGAAAGGAGCTGCACTATCAGAAGAACAGGCTGGTATACACAGATACTGTAGAGGCTGAGGAGATACAGCTTCTACTGAAGGATCTTTTGTCTGGAATAGAAACTAGGATCCTGGAGCTGATAAATGAATGAGCTACCAGCACCTACCTCTGACACTCAGTGCCAGCCTGTGCTTCCCCCAGCACCTCTTCACAATTTAGATGACAGTCTACTAATGCTGCTTCTTATTTACTTATCCAAGCAGTATAGTCCATACTGTGGATCCAAAGATTCAGCCGTGCTGCTAAGAGAGGTAATGCAGTAGCATGTATAGATTTTTCCCCTGCTAATGTTTTTAAAAATGTTTTAAAAAAAAAATAAAAAGGTGAAAAGTTGAAGAATGCATGATGAAATCCCTATTTTGATGCAATTAGGATGTTGAATAGGTAATGTTATATCACTTTTTTTTTTTTTTTTTTTTTTTGGTTGAGAAAGGAGTAAATACAAAGTGCAAAACCTAAATGCATCAGTAGTAACATAAAGGAGTAGGAATTCTCAGAGCCATCTGCGTGACATCTACGTTGCTGAGCATGGATGAAAAGAGACACTGAGTGCTCTAAGCAAATTCATCACACATCTCCCAATAGGAGAAATCCAGAAAAACCATTAGCGCTCCTGTCAGTAAACTTCTAATATCTGTAAGAAAAATTATGTATGTAACACTGTATGTAGTACACCGAGTTCCTCCCACCTAACTTCAGTTAACTATCCTAAAAGAAGCTGTTCAGATTTCCCTTCAATGAAATTAATCAGTCCTTAAATTGGCTCATTGATTGTAAAGGAAATGAGGGAAATATTTTACCTCTAAAACGTTCTGGAACCACTCTAAATTTTCAGATCCTCTGTTTTACTATGTGATTTCTCATCAAGATTACAACATGAAGCTTGAAAATGTACTTTAAAATGATTGCAGAATTTCTTGAGAATCATGCATTCACCAGCGATTTGTAAGATAAGCTGTGAGCAGAAGAGATAATAAGAATCCTGTTGGCTATCTGGGAACCACAAAAATTAAGTTAAAAAACAGAAATGGCAGGAAAAAGTGGTTCATGCAACAGCATCAAAATGTTCAGAGAAAAGTTCTGCAACTTGTAGTAAGAACCAAGATTATATGAAAGCGCGTGATGCTGTCCCTTCATCAGATGGGCAGAGCATCTGTAAGAGGGGCTGTGAAAATAGAGATGCTCTTATGAAAGTAAAATCCAGTGACATACATAACAAAACACACCACTCTATGAAATAAATGCAGTAAGTGAAAAAATAATTGTTATAAGTCTTTATAGAGTATTTTACTCCTCTGCAAGTTTTTTAATTTAACCTTGGCCTCTCAACAGGTGCAAAGGAAGACAAAAAGAGCAAGAGAGAGTAAGGTAACAATGTATCCAGAGGAAGACAACTTTTAGATTCTTACAATGCTAATCATGGGAGTGAAAATCAGCTACCAAATAGGGTTTGTGTCACAGAGGATTTGAATCCAATATCAGAAACATTTGTCCTTGGAAAGGAAATTGTGTTGATCCTATAAATGCAGAAACTGTTGATGAGCCTGAGCTGACGTTCATATAGCAGCAGAAAGCCACAAATGCCAAAATGAGATCAGGGAAGATGAATAAAAGAAAAATTCAAGGTCATCCAAGTAGCAAAGCAGAAACAGTGAGGCTAAAACTCCTTGTCCATTGACAAGCTCAACCACAGGGTTTACTTAACTGATAAACACTTAAAAGCTATGATATACACTTTAATGTACTGCCTTGTGAGTTAATGAACCAGTACATTCCTCTAGATAGAATCAGAATAGCTTGGCTGAGTTTCCTAAGCCATGATGCTTTTCCTCAACTCTTGTGCCAGATGTCTTTAACTTCCTGCCAGGTATTCTTGTTGTTTCTCAACTTTTAAAAGCCCAGCAATGTCCAGGCTGCATCCCCCGTTCACAGATGCAACTTTGAGGAGACTTGCAGAGGTCCTCCCTATACACACAAATACACACCTGCTACAGACAGGAAGGACTTCAAGCAAATATTAAAAAGGGGAATGCCAAATGTCTTTCCATAACCTTAGAGATGTTACCCCTATTGCAACTTCAATGTTCATGCAGGAACACCCAAATGCCAGCTTATTCCTGAGCCAGATGTAGAAAGTCTCTCAGGCTTTCTCCTCAATTTGCAAAGAGTGCTAGCACGAGCCAGAAGACAGTGCCAGATGCAGAAAGTTTTAAAGCAAACTAATGGTGTTGGATACTCTCCTGCTCTAATCTCAGTTTAAATTAGTAACTAGAGGCAACACACCGGGAGCTTTTCTAGTCTACTTCCTCAAGAAGTAAATCAAATCTCAAATAAAATATTCAACATATAGAGGCTGAGCAGAGTGCTGCAAGTCTGAACACACCCCTTAGTGCGCACCAAGGAAGCACTTTTCCTAAGATGCTAGAAATGTAGGCAGCTCAGTTTGACACCATGTCCAGTTTTATTTGTTTTAGAATATATGCTTCTCTGGAGGCATGCAAAATGATCCAGGGTGCTGTGGAGGATTTCACTGCTACCTCTCTTCGCCCTTGTACTTCTCCTCTTCTTTTTGATCTATTGCTCCCTACTGCCTAGGGCGTATTTCATATGCACTGCAAACCACTATCTGATCCATCCTCACCTTTCCTGTTGGCCACAGCCAGCCCATCCTACTACACCCAAACTGCCCATACATGACAAGCCTTAAATCAACACTTCCATGAGCTAGTAGCTTTTATCAGAAGGAAATAGGAACCCCAGCACTGGCAGCAGTGCCAGCCCTAGCCAACAAAAATGTTTTTAGAATTATATTCTTGGCACCTTGTAGCATCTTTAACAAAGCTGGCAGTGACAGCTGAAAAGCTGCCAGGTAGATTTGCCCAGAAGAAGGAAGTGGGATGGGGTAGGGTGTGGCGGTGAAGAGAAAAAAATATTTCAGGACATATTTGCAATTTCTCACACAGTTTTCTCACCCCTTCTTAACGTTTGAGAAGGGAGGGACATTACAGTGAGGGTCATGCCCCATTCAAACAAACATAGTGGTAATAGACCAGCCTTGTAAAAAATATCACTCTCAGTCTGACCTGACAGATTAGTGCAATACACAAGCCCTGCCTAAATAAGTACTCTGGTGAGTTCATAGGCAAGATCAAAATGAATAGTGTGCAAATTAAGGTTCAGACATAACATTTGGGTTTCATATCAAGGTCTTTTATTCACCAGCTGCACAGTTTCTGATACATACTTGTAATGCTTTTGTGCAAGTAAAGTCTGAAGAATGCATACTTATGAAATTAAAGCCCTACTATATATAAAAACCACACATTCAGCTCCAGTGACCAAAGACCCTCACACTGCAGCTACTTGCTGAAACTCTGAGATGCTCTGATAAAAATACATGTAGTCTTAAGGGGACATATCCATAAAACCATTAATTTCAGCTCCTGCTTACCATAAAGTGTGGAGAATTGCTTTTCTCTCCTGAGTACTGTGAAGTGTAGTGTTTTAACACTTGTAAAGTACTTTGTCATCCTTATGCAGGAAGTTCCACAGAAGTCCAAAGTACTGCTTTAGGTGCTGTGTTATACTACTAGTCAAAATAGTAGGCTCTCTGTGACAGTGTGATTAAACTTCTCCAGGGTAAGTGAAAGCAACATTGTAAACTGATGGAGCTTTATTTCAAATGGGAAAACAAATACAACTTCATGAAAAATATCAAAAGCACTTTGAAAAAAAAAAAAAAAGGCAAACAAAAATTAAAACCCTCTTCCCACTTTAACATCCCCCTGCATTCCCTGGATGCACCTGATAGATTTACTGAAATACAAGACAAAGCTGCTATTCCAGTGTTATCGACTGGATAAGATAAAAGGAATAGGGGTGAAATCACAAAACAGCCAGCTTTCATATATTTTCCATACCAAGAAGACATTCAAAGAGGTTTTCATCAAGAAAGCCATTCACATTCTTAGATTTACATTTACTACCAAACTGGAATTGGAATGGTTTTAGCTATAGAGTTCATTCCTGTAAATCCCGTGAAGCCTGTAGAGCCTTGGAGACCAAACACAGGCTTTAGTTTTATATTTTTCTTCCTTTGTTTAGCAATGCCATCTCTCTTGCAGAAAAAACAGCCTTGAACTAGTTATAATGTGCTTCTCCCTGACATTGACTCAGCAGAACTTTCTTCCATAAAGTAAAGGAAAATTAAACATTTTATGGTGTTGCCTTTGGAAAGCACTGCCTCATGTACGGCTTGCTTTTTAGGCCAAAGCCAATAGCATGAACTGACGGCATGGTTTGAGCACATTTCTGTCTTCTGCAAAGCACACCTGTTTTCTCTAGCAACTGGGGGCAGAACCAAAGGACACAGCTATTCACACAACAGCATCTTCTACTGCTTCTGGTAGACACAGTCACATTGGAGAAATGTCAAGGATCCCTGACTTCTTACCCAAGATTTGGACCCAATGAGCCCAGCACAGGCAAGGACTGCCATGTTAGACGTACTTTTTTTCTGTACTAGCTAATGGAAGAAAGGTACACAAGAGCAGAATTTGGTTATTCTGTTTCAGCAGACACTTTCACCTAACTGCATGTATCTTCATATGATGACTTTTAAAAACCTCTGAGGGATACTCCAGGACACAGAATAGATCCCATCAAGGACAAACAAGGTAACTTTGTGGTGTCTGACTAAAAAGACACCTGCATTTCATCATGGGCAACAACAGCATTGGCTGGAAGCACTTTGTCTCTATGCCTGACTTGCACCTCATCATCATACATCATACCAAGAATAGGTACATCCTGAGGATCCACAAAGGCCCTCAACACCAGCTACTGCATTTTCAGTTAAGGCAACCAAACATTTTTGAATTGTTTATTTCACACACATTGGTAAAACTCCTGGGAAGTATCCATCCGTGTCTGGGAAAGCAACTACAGAGGGGTGACTGACCTCTTGCCCATCTGCCACATGCTGCCTCCACCTTGCTGGCTCTGGCTGCTGCCTTGCAGGGTGTGCACCGTGACTGGCCTCTGTTGAGAGGAGCTGAGCAAGGAAAAAGACTCAGTGAGAGGGAAAATACCCAACAAAAGAGGATTAAATGCAGTAATTAGGATCTTCCTATGCAATTTCCAGCACGCTGCCAAACCTTCTTGCTGCAGCACTACAGGCAAACCTTTTTCAGCTGCAACATGCTTCCCTGCCCAGGCCAGCAACTGCAGCTATCTCCTAGCTGCCTTTTAAGGACTTGTGTGCATGTGCTGATCTATTTGGAGGCCAAGGGAAAACAGCTTTAGCACTTATCAGAAGTACAGATACAAAATACTCATTGCAGTACTGCTGGCGTTCAGCATATGGTTAGCCTGATTTATTTCTGTTCAAACAGAAGCCAGTGTTTCTTCACGCTGAGTACTGCCATGGTAAAAATAAGGGGCAATCTGTGTCTTGGAGAGCTTAATTCAGTGATAAAGATGACATTTTATCCCTGTCCTTTTCCGTCATTTCTGGATATAAGTACTTAAAAAAAAGGAAGCCAAAGAACTGTATATTATAACTCGCGTTTCATTTCCAAGGAACTAAGTGGTGAGTGTTACTTATGCAGCATTAAAATGAGGGCTGACTTAACTGCAACAGACTGTCTGTTTTTGTGTTTACAATGCTCAGGAAAAAGAACATTACAAATGATTTGCCAAGCAGTGACACATTTCTCCTGCAGGACAGCTGGAACATTACATTTCTATTCTGTCCACATGCGTGTCTGTATTTCTCAGTCACTCAGGGGAGCTATGGTTTTCAACTATGTGCAGAGGCGGCAAGGGGAAATTACCATAAAATTAACATACCATACTTCAGATTGTAATCCACATGAGGAGAACGACAAACCCACACTCCCTTTCCAGACCCTCATGGATTCCCCAAGCCCAACTTATTTAACTGCAAGTAGGAACGCCATGAGAGAAGCAAGGCTGTGATGGGAGCCAAGGGATAGAGTTCCTGCCCCAGCCACAAGACCCAGTCACACTGGCAGTGAGCTGCGATGGCATCAGCTGCCCATTTACACAGCTCAGGTGAGCAGACCTGCACTGTTCCCAGTCCAGGTGACGGGGACGAGGCAGCCTTCACCTGAGGCAACCTCCATCTTAGGGCTCCATTCCCTTGGGCACCCACTGCAACAAGCCTGCTGTTTCAAGTGGCCACTGTATTAATGTGACAGCTTCCACCTGGGTTACATGCAAGGACTGCATGATAATTAATAGGGACATTGTCTGAAGCAGCATTTTGCCAAGATATGGGCCAAATGATAAAGCATAGCTGCATGTACCCCTGTAGTTGAAAACTTACAGCATTACTCTGCTTCCCGCCCCAAAGAGTTGCCACGCAATGCCAAACTGTTGTATCATGCCCTTACGGAGATGGAGCATTCCCAATATATACATATCAATGCCTGAGACCAATTGGGATGTAATGCTCTAGAGAAATAGTGGTTATTAATAACTATGGAATGATATGTAAAAGTCAGTGACTCATTCACAGGATGTGTCTCACAACACCACTTAAGTTATAAAATTTCAATGCAATTACATGCTAGCTAAATATATTTGCCTTATTTTGCAATGTAGTTTATATTAAACCTTCCTTTTCATGTTTGCATAATAAGTTTGAATAGAGCTTTTTATTGCATTCACACTTGGATGTTTTGCATTCACACTTGGACTTTTAGTTATTTTATAGCACATGCTTTGTAGAGGGGGAGGGAGTAAAATTAAGCTTTTATTACAAAATTGTAAAACAAAATTAAATGACAATACTTGCCTGCTGTAGAAAGGTGATTAATGTACTTCATGTTAACTCACAGGTGGCACTTTTTATCACTGGCCTGTAACTGCTGATATTATTATTATTGCTACTATTATTGTGTATTGTAGTACCAAAACATGGAAAAAAGTAGGTATCCACAATTTCATGCTTCTGGAGGTGCATATGCTATAGGGCTGCAGCCAGCCACCAGTGTTCCCCATGACATGCCAAGAGAATTTGCTAAAGGAGATACTGAGGGTGAAGCTCTCCTGTTGACAGGACATCACAGAACCTGAGCAGCACATCAGCCTCTCAGCAGTTTTACAGGAAAGCATCAGTGGAACTTACATGGACTTAATTGCGGTGGTGGCTCTCAGGAAGGTTGAATTCCCACCTTCTTATTTCTATTCCCAGATTTCCCAAGCTTTGAGATACAATTCCAGATACAGCTGACTCAGCTGCCAAAATGCCACACAAACAGTGAACAAGAAAACAAAATCTGTCTTTGCGTGTGTTTTTTTCCAGTCTTGCAAAGCAGGAGTGAAGAGCTTGTTCTCTGTTGAGGGTCAAATAGATTTTTCAAAGTCTTTTGGCAGACCCCATTTTAACAACCCCTAAGATATACACCATTTACAAACAAACAAACAAACAAACGTTAAAGCAATTCCCACCCACCTCCCCCAGAGAAGAGCTGTCACAGTAAAATGCAGAGTAAAGAAGATATCAGACGTAAATTACTATACTTGAAAACACAAAAATCCTGTACAAAAAAAAAAAAAAAAAAAAAGAAAAAGAAAAAAGAAAACTGAAGGAATGCATATACAATGATAATAAAGGCGGGGGGGGTGGGGGGGGGGGCACTAAAGAACATGATGTGAATATTTCCAAACATACCAGAAACCAGAAATGTCAGAAACAAGAAATGTATGAGAGAATCTACAGAACCAGTAGAAGATCAAGAAATATAGAAAAACAAGAAACTGGCACACAAGCAAAGGTCCATCCAACCAAGGGCCCTGCCTCTGGCAGTGATAAATAGTGGACAATGTGAAAACCAGGCTAAGAGAAGGACCAGTATTTCTTCTCACCTTCTGACAATCTGTTGCTCAGGGAGTCTCTAACACAAAGCTTGCATCTGCTTCTCTCCAGTTTTAAGCACCTTCCTCATATACCTTGGTATCCTTTTATTTATTTATTTATTTTTCAAACCAAAAGTACCAAGGATGAGGAGAAATATGCCAAGGGTAAGGTTTGAGTAACTGGAATTCTTCAAGTAAGAAAGAGAAGAGGCTGATGTGCTGCTGGTAGAGATACCTATACAATCTCAAGACAGCACAGACATGCACAAGGGATGATTAGTCACTGTTTCTTAGAATGCAAGAACTGGGGAATATTAAAAAGAAATAGCACAAATATTTTTGAAGAAAGGAAAGGCAGTATTTTTTCAAGCTATGAACATGTTGGGGAACTCACTTGCACAGGATGTGCAGAAACACAAACTGTAAGTGTGTTCAAAACAGACAAAACTCACAAAAGAAAAACAAAAACAAAACAAAACAAAAACTGTCAGTGACTGCAGGTTACCAAAGGCTTAATTTCTTCAGAAAGTCCTGAAGCCACAGGTGGCTGAACGCAAGGAATTTGTAACCAGGGAGGTAAATCTTTGTAATATACTCTGGGTTTACAGTATTTCTCTAACTAACTACCTCTGACACTGGGCTGGACTGGTCCTTGGCCTTTCCCAGCACTCCCAGATTTACATGGGAAAAAGACTGTCTTTAATAAAGCACACATAAAAGAAGCATCACAGAGCTGTGGCATTATTAAATGAGCATTACTGGATTATAGCTAGGTCTTGGCATCTATTGTCCATATTCCAGTTTTCATGCATATATAAGTATTAGAGTACCAATTCACTTTGAATCTGTAAAATGTAGGCTCATCGCCATTCAGAAATGTACCTTTTGTTAGTAAGATACCATGTTATCTGACAAACATCATTTATTTGCTCATCAGCCCATTATGATTTATGCAAACCGAGTAGAAGCTATCATGCCTTTGTTTCCAAAATGGCCCTAATCTCAGTATGCAGTTCTTGGTTTTATACAGATGCTAATTATTATAACTGCAGGGCAAATCAGCACAACACAACTAAAGAAATAAATTTTGCTAGGTACATAAAAACCCCACACCCTGGATGGTTTTCCAGAATCACAGTGGCACAACGTTAATACTGTACTCATGATCTTAATAGAAAATAATCCCTTGAAAATTAATTGCCACTAGACATTAATAAGCACTTTGTTAATTAAACCAGTAAGCCAATTAGGCCCAAGATGAACTTGAAGGCAATCAACTCCACAAACAGTGTAAGCTAAGTCTTAGAAGTACACTTTAAATTTTAAAAAGCCTGGTTTTGGAGACTGGATGGCTTGTGGGATTGCTCATTACAGAACAAAGCAACAGCCCAAATTCAGCCCAGGTCAGCAGCAGCCAAGAGCCATTATCAGCTGGCAGCTTATCTGTGTCTGTGGAGCAGATGGTCAAGACCTCATCTGAGACCTTACCAACTTGTAATTAATAGCTAGCTTCTCTAAGTAAACTAAAACAGAAAATCCAGCAAAAAGTAATTCAAAACTGCCTCTCAGCAAAGATCCTTCTTAAGCTATAATCCAGAGCACAGTGTGGAAAAAGCAATTTACAGCTGATGCCTTTTTACTCCTGGCAAGCATCAGGCAGCTCGCTATGCACCTTCCACCAATATTTTGCAGACCACAGGCAGAACTTGCAGGAGCAAACAGAAATGGTGCAAGCTGTTGCCTCTCTCTACGCTACCCCAGCCCGAGAGACAACATCGACTGGCTGCCAAGATGTCTGCTCCCTGAGCAGGGACACCAGAGACGGACACTACGTGTCTAGCTCAAGTGCCAAATTATTGCTGCGCAACATAGCCTTTTATACCCCTACACACAACCGCCCCGGATACTTGAGACCCCTTACTCCACCCACTATCCCTCCTAACTTTTCCCCACATCTCTCCCCTCCTTATGCCATGTCATGCCCCCTTTTGTCATACCCCCCTTTCCCCGTTGCGAAGCAGATTATCATAGTACAGCTCTAGCTATAAGCGATCATTCTCTTCTTCCTGCGGTAAGTGCTGCCATCCGTTACTAAGAAGCAGGTTAATATTCACCGTTCGCAGGACTAGCTTTTCAAGCAGCTGTTTCAGTAGTCGAAAGAGCAGGGGCAGAAAAAGTGCGCCGGCACCCAGCAAAATCAACACCCATAGTGCAGTTGACAAGAAGGAGATTAGCCACGAGCCCGGTGTCCTTAGCCAATCCAACCAGTCCTTCCCCCCACCAGTTTCGGTTAAGGCGGTCTGCATACGTGCTCTCCAACAATTTTACAACTGCGTTCTTGGCTCGTTCTATAGCCGTTGTCGCGTTCTTCTTCCAGTTGATACAACAGAACCCTTTGACACCAGCATCTTCCAACTCAGAGTAGCCGATTCCTGTTCAAGCAAGCAAATAATCTACAGCCAACCTAGTTGAGGATAGACCTTCTGAAGAGCTCCCATGCCATCAATGAGATTCGCCAAAGCATCCCCCGTGCGGTTAGCATTTTTCAATGCCCAGCAAGCTAGCCGCTCAATTGTCTTAGTATTTCGAACGATTTGTGGCCATATAAAGAGTGTCTCAACAATTGTTTGCGCTCAGGTATTCAAATACCATCAGTCATCACAGTCCGGACCTAGTGTAGCGTCTTTCAGCACTTGTGACGGCTCCCCGTCCCTGCCATAGCCTTCTTGATGTCATCAGGCACAAGCGGACTGAACGCTAATGTCCCAAGCACGCAGGGTCTGCCATACGCATTGGGAGGAATAATCAAGTAAGCCCAACCCCCTCCACAATGCAGAAAACAATGAGAAGAGAGCTCGCAGGAGCAAAGCATGTGGGCATAGCTCCAATTCTCCCCCCTCCTTAAGTGCCCAAAGACGCTCCTTGAGGGTCCGGTACACCCACTCCACAATCACCTGACCTTGGCTGTTGCAAAGGATACCCCTAATAAGCTTAATACCTCATGCTACACACCACTGGACAAAGGCATTACTAACGTAGGCAGGACCATTGTCAGTCTTTAGGGTGACCGGCACTCCCAGGACTTCAATGGCCATGCGAAGTGCAGCAATACACTGTTTTGCTTTCTGGCCTGTGCTGGCAGTAGCCCACATGAGACCACTGCATGTGTCAACGGCTACATGCAAGTATTTCAGCCTCCTGAAGGGTGCAAACAGTGTGACATCCATCTGCCACAGCTCATTCAGGTGGAGACCCCGAGGGTTAATCCCAGCAGACATGGGCGCTGCGGTATTACAAGCACGGCAAGCTGCCACTATATTCCTCACTTCTGACAGTGGCAGATTAAATTGCCGGTGCAAAGCGAGGGCGGACTGATGGAACTGGCGGTGGGACTGGGCTGCCGCCGCTTGAAGGTCGAGCACGTAGCAGGCAGCATCTACCACCTGGTTTCCCTCTGTGATAAACCCAGGGATCTCGGTGTGACTATGTATGTGTTGGATAAACACAGGCCAGGGACTTTTGGAGAGGGCATTGTATAACAATGTAGCAGTTACCGTACAGGGTGTTGTACAGGAGCAACACAGCTGCGCCGCTTGAAAGCAATACTGGCTATCTGTGATAATATTCAAGAGCTCGTTTGAGAAGCGTGCCAAGGCAAGCAACACAGCTCTCAGCTCCAGTTGCTGAAGTGACACCCCTGGTTCTTGCCTGACCTCCTGATTCCATCTGATCCCATCCCACCACACCACCGCGAATTTGTATGTCGACCCCGCTGCATCAGTGAACACTGTGCGGACCCTTAGCGGCTGCTGGGCAAGTGGGACCACCGGCAGTATGGTGATAAATTTTGCAATCATTGACCAAGGGGAAGTTCGTGTTGCTTCCACCTGACCAGGATACCCAGCCAGCGCGGCCTGGATTGACATACTATTATGCTGCAGCAAGTCCAACAAGGTTGCAGCTAACTCACATGAAATTGATATGGGCTCTGCACCGGAGCATCCAACTGTCCTTGTGTGGGTCCACTGAATGGTGAGGGCCAATAGGTCTTCCCACTGCGGTAACACAACCTTTGGGGCCGCACAGTACCCAAAGAGCAGTGGGTGTCGACTGTCCCCTTGATGTAAGATTATGACCGCCCGCTGCATCGGTGAACACTGTGCGGACCCTTAGCGGCTGCTGGGCAAGTGGGACCACCGGCAGTATGGTGATAAATTTTGCAATCATTGACCAAGGGGAAGTTCGTGTTGCTTCTACCTGACCAGGATACCCAGCCAGCGCGGCCTGGATTGACATACTATTATGCTGCAGCAAGTCCAACAAGGTTGCAGCTAACTCACATGAAATTGATACGGGCTCTGCACCGGAGCATCCAACTATCCTTGTGTGGGCCCACTGAATGGTGAGGGCCAATAGGTCCTCCCACTGCAGTAACACAACCTTTGGGGCTGCACAGTACCCAAAGAGCAGCGGGTGTCGACTGTCCCCTTGATGTAAGATTATGACCGCCCCCTCATGCTGTAATAAGATGTGTGCCCGAACCCCCTTCCCCAGTTCTCGCCTTGCGAGCCTGCCCGCCTGCACGCATGAAAAAAAAGGACTGCAACAACTTTTGATGAGTAGGCAGCAATCGTCGTGGCGCCGTCAAATCCGTGGCGCCCTGCAGCAGGTCCGTGAAGGTCTTCATTTCATTTGGTATTAGCAACGCAAACTGTCGTAACCATTGCATTGACCCTACAAGCAAGCATCCAGCCTCCACAGTCAGCCCATTATTCTCCCAGGAGAACATAATGGGGTGTCTGCTCCTACTGCCATACTCTCTCCCACCCACACCCTGTACAGATGTCAAGAAAGGACGAAGCGGCCAACTCCTGGGCCATCGAGCTCTGGGAATCGCCATGATGTCCGCCCGTGTCCACCAGCGCTGGCAGTTTCACAGAAGGTGGTATAGGATTGATAAGACCAGTGATCACCAAAGTGATGTTCATCTGGGGGCGAGAGCCAACTCCCATGGTCCATGCTATCAAGGGCGCATCCCCTGCCTGCTGTGTTGCTACTGTATTACTGACGACTAAAAGTTGCCCTTCCTCCAGCTGTTGAGAAGGTATTTCAAATCCCTTCTCTAACGCCCCACTCCCCACAGCCCATTTCCCTCGTGTTTCAGGCCCGTCATACTGACAAGTAAACACCTCAGGGCCTGTTGCCGTACTGCTCCCCTCTACTCTACGCCCTGATCGAGTTCGGGCCACGGCGCCCCGCACCACACTCGCGGACTTGTTTGGGAGCTCCAAGTTGTCTGCCGGGCGGGTGCTCCCCCCCCCTGCCCGAGCCCCCCCCCGCCGGGCCCTCCCGCTCCGCCGCCGCCGCCAGGGTCTCCGGAGCCCGGGCCGCCGACCAGCTCCGCCTCCTCCTCCCCGGAGCCGAAGCCCTTGCGAAGCTACCCCCGACCAGCGCCGGCTCCTCCGCCGTGCCCGCCGCAGCCGCGCCGCCGAACTGCAGCGCTGTGGCCACCCCCGCCCTGCGCCCCGCCGGGCCTCCGCCTGCCCCGCCAACCCAGGGCGGCTCCTCCTGATCTTCCCGAGGACGCTCCTGCCCGTGTGCCCGTCCTCGGGTCCCCTCTCCCTCTGCGGATGGTGCCGTCGATCCCGCATACGGCGGGGGCAACAAGGACGAACCTGTCCCCGACATGGGCGCAGGGAAGCCAGAGGAGGGCAGTGGGGGCAGCGAAAACAGGGGGGTGGGAGCAGGACCCCCACCCGCCGATACCTCACACATCGGGAATCTGATTACTGTGTTCCCCTCCTCCTCCCCCTCGGGCGCCTCCTTTTCTGACCGAGTAATCTGCGCCTCTGTCCTTGACCCCTGCTCAGGCCCCTGAGGTATTCCCGCCGGCAACTGCCACACGGAACGTCGCTCTTTTGCCTGCTTAAACGTCTCGAGCATCTTCCCAAAGATGGGAATCAACCCCCGAGTTCCCTTCGTCCCATTACAAGCGGTCGCCCAAAGGTCTTCCTCCTCCTTAGGCAACCTGGTGTGCCCCGTCTCCCCGGGGCTCACCCTTTTGATGCCGGCCTCACTGCAACCCAGAACTCCTGGGCTCAAGTGATCTGGCGAGCTCAGCCTCCACCGTTCCAGAAAACCGGATGGTGAATCAGCTAATCCCCGCCATTGCATCCATTGGAGCAATGGACGGATCCCTTTCCTTTTCAGTGCGATTCCACACTGAACCCTTTCAGCGTACTCACCACCTGATCCATGGATGCCATGGCTATTGGCTTTCCGCTCCCTAACCCACCGGGCGGCCGCCCACAAATCACGTCGGGGTCACCAAATGTTGCCTCTCTCCACGCTACCCCAGCCCGAGAGACAACATCGATGGCTGCCAAGATGTCTGCTCCCTGAGCAGGGACACCAGAGACGGACACTACGTGTCTAGCTCAAGTGCCAAATTATTGCTGCGCAACATAGCCTTTTATACCCCTACACGCGACCGCCCCGGATACTTGTGACCCCTTACTCCACCCACTATCCCTCCTAACTTTTCCCCACAGCAAGCCTTTCTGATGAGATGCAAGTGATCAGGAGCTCTTTCATCTCCAAAGTCCATTGTGGCAGCCTTCCTTATTCACTAACCACAAATGGAGATGGCCAAAGCGGACTTGCAGATACCCCAGAAACCAACATTTCTGCCTTTCCTTTGGGGCTGAGAGGAACAGAATCACGGAATTGTAGGAGTTGGAAGGGACCTCAAGAGATCATCAGGTCCAACCCCCCTGCCAAAGCAGGTTCCCTACAGCAGGTTGCCCAGGTAGGCATCCAGATGGGCCTTGAATACCTCCAGAGAAGGAGACTCAACAGCCTCCCTGGGCAGGCTGTTCCAGTGCTCTGTCACCCTCACCATGAAGAAGTTATTTTGCATATTGGTGTGGAACTTCCTGTGATCCATTTTGTGGCCATTGCCCCTTATCCTATCCCCACAAACCACTGAAAAGATGTTGGCCAAATTCCTCTGTCTCCCAGACTTAAGATATTTGTAAACATTGATCAGATCCCCTCTCAGTCTTCTCTTCTCCAGGCTGAACAGACCCAGGTCTCTTAGTCTTTCCTCACAGGGTAGGTGCTCCAGGCCCCGTATCATCTGTGTTGCCCTCCACTGGACTCTTTCCAGGAGATCCCCATCTTTCTTGTAGTGGGGAGCCCAGAACTGGACACAGTACTCCAGGTGGGGCCTGACCAGGGCAGAGTAGAGGGGGAGGATCACCTCCCTTGACCTGCTAACCACACTTCTTTTTATGCATGCCAGGATCCCATAGGCCTTCTTGGCCACCAGGGCACACTGCTGGCTCATGGTCAACCTGTTGTCCACCAGGACCCCCAGGTCCTTCTCCACAGAGCTCCTCTCCAGCAGGTCATCCCCTAGCCTGTACTGATACATGCAGTTGTTCCTTCCCAGGTGCAGGACTCTATACTTGCTCTTGTTAAACCTCATCTGGTTTCTTCCTACCCAGCTCTCCAGCCGGGCCAGGTCTCGCTGAATGGCAGCACAGCCTTCTGGAGTGTCGGCTGCTCCTCCCAGCTTTGTATCATCGGCGTGCTTGTTGAGGGTGGACACTTTTCCCTCATCTAGGTCTTAGATGAAGATGTTGAACAAGATCGGACCCAGCACCGACCCCTGGGGAACAACGCTAGTCACAGGTCTCCAGCC
This sequence comes from Oxyura jamaicensis, assembly GCF_011077185.1. Taxonomy (NCBI): domain Eukaryota; kingdom Metazoa; phylum Chordata; class Aves; order Anseriformes; family Anatidae; genus Oxyura; species Oxyura jamaicensis. Next base: position 74,397,440 of record NC_048893.1, on the reverse strand, counting down.
AGACTCTGCGCTGCCGACCACCACCCTCTGAGCTTGGCCAGTCAGCCAGTTCTCAACCCACCTTGCTGTCCACTCATCTATCCCACGCTTTCTCAGCTTTGCTAGCAGGATGTCATGGGAGACAGTATCAAAAGCGTTGAAGTCAAGGTAGATGACATCCACTGCTCTCCCATTGTCTACCCAGATGGAGATGCCATCATAAAAGACTATTGGTCGAACATGATTTCCCCTTGGTGAATCCATGCTGACTACTCCTCATAACCTTCTTCTCTTCCAGTTGCTTGGAGATGGAATCCAGAACAAGCTGTTCCAACACCTTTCCAGGGACAGAGGTGAGACTGACTGGCCTGTAGTTTCCCAGATCCTCCTTGCCCTTCTTGAAGACCAGAGTGACATTGGCTATCCTCCAGTCTTCAGGCACCTCTCCTGTTCTCCAGGACCTTACAAAGATGATAGAGCGCAGTTCGGCAAACACCTCTGCTAACTCCCTCAGCACACGTGGATGCATCCCATCAGGACCCATGGATTTGTGTGCATTGATCCCATCCAGATGCTCCTGAGCCACTTCCTCCTCAACCAGAGGGATCCCTTCATTTCCCAGACACTTTCTCCTCCCTCCAGGTCCAGGCGTCCTGGGGGGGTGGTCTCTGAAGCAAAGACTGAAGCAAAGAAGGCATTAGTATCTCCGTCTTCTCAGCATTCCCCTTTACCAGGACACCCCCCTCGTTCAGCAGGGGACCCACATTATTTCTAGTCTACCTTTTACTGTTTACATACTTAAAAAAACAATAACAACAACAACAACAAAAACCTTCTTATTATCCTTTATCTTCTTTACAAGCTTCATCTCCAGGTGGGCTTTAGCCTTCCTTGTCGCATCCCTGCAGGCCCTGACAACACTCCTATACTCCTTTCAAGGGGACAGGCCCTTTTTCCATATTTCATAGACCTTCCTCTTCCTTTTTATCTTGTTGATGAGCTCCTTGCTCATCCATGGAGGTCTCCTGCCCCCCTTCCCTGATTTCCTACTTTTAGGGATGCACCTATCCTGAGCTTGGAAGAAGTGTGGTTTAAATACTGCCCAGCTCTCACAAGCACCCTTGCCTTCTAGCAGTTTAGCCCATGAGATACCCCCATGTAGGTCCCGGAAGAGGTGAAAGTTAGCACTCCGAAAGTCCAGGGTAGCAATCCTACTTTTTGCCTTATTTCTTCCACCAAGTTCCATCTTGAACTCTACCATCTCATGATCGCTGCATCCCATGCTGGCCCCAGCCTTCACATCCCTAACAAGCCCATTCCTGTTGGTAAGGATAAGGTCCAGAACTACCCCCTGCCTCATCAGCTCCTCCACCACCTGCGTCAGAAAGTTTTCTTCAAATCATTGTAGGAACCATTTGGACTGCATGTGCCTGGTTGAGTTGCTTACCCAACAGATGCCTGGATAATTAAAGCCCCCCATGTGAACCAGCACCCGGGACCGTGAGGCTACTTCCAGCTTCTTGTAGAAGGCCTCATTGACCTCCTCCTCCTGATCAGGTGACCTGTAATATACCCCCACAACAGCATCACCTATACCAGCTTGCCTCTTAATTCTCACACACAAACTCTCCACTACTTCTTCACCCTCCCCTAGGTGGAGTTGGGTATATTTTAATTGCTCCCTCACAGAAAGGGCAACTCCTCCCCCTCACTTCCCCAGCCTGTCTTTCCTAAAGAGGACATAGCCCTCCATGACAGCATTCAAGTCATACGACCTGTCCTACCACATCTCTGATCCATTCCTGGGTTTCCATCCCAGTGGGACACATTCTTTTTGAGAAACCTGGGCTTCACACATAGCAAACAGGAAGGAGATGCAGAGTGCCTGGCTAAAATGGCTCCTCTGTGGACATGGCTGAAGATTTTACTCCCCCTCAAACTCCTCTTGTTGTGGTTTTATTTTATGGCTCTTGACAGGTCTCAGCAAGCTCAAATACTTCAAGACAAAAGCATCAATCTTTCCCTTTTTCTGAGCTGAGATGAAGGGGTTTTGTCCCTGCAGTTAATTTGGAATGGGTTTTCTCCGTAGCTGTAAATTTCTCCAACAGCATTTGAAAAGGACACCATTAATACTTACAAGTTTGCTGACTGATAAATCAGACCAACATTTTGAGTGTGCATCATGACTTACAGGCTGGGAACTCTCAGCTTCACCACCACATGCTTTTTCGTTTCTTCTATCAGCAGCAGGTTTCTGAATTTGAATTATCATAGCACTCCTGACAGCAATAGGGTGATCCATTGGCTGTGTTTGGATCCCTTTTACATTCAAATAAAAATGAAGAGGACTAGAACCGTGGCTGTAGGATGCACAGTTTCACACCTGGATGTTTCCAGAGGATCACGTGCAGAATTTGGGAAGAACAATGAACTCCTTAAGTAGTTTATGTATGCCAGAGGAAAGGTCCCATGCCTTATGCTTTTCCTGGGGCTAATCACACCAGCATTACTGCACCTTTCCCATCAGAAACATGAACCACAGATCGCATAAAAGAAAGTAAAACCTATGTAGTTAAAAGGCCTTGAAATTCACAGGATGTAAATGAACAGCCAATTATTCTGTGAATAATGATTAGCTGCTAAGTTGGAACATGTTCAGGTATATGTGTAAGTCTCTCTAATTATTTTAATTAATTTTGAAGAATGCTGGATCATCTTGTCTAAAGCCAAAAATGTTAATACTTACATGAATTAGTGTTCATAATACAGTGTATCTTTTGAGTTTTACTGCAGTCACTTGAATCTGCAATGAGTTTTGAAAAAAAAAGATCATATCAATGAAGGTGTTTTAGGTTTGTTTTCAGCCTGGTGAAAAATATTTTTCTAGAAGGGTTGTATAATTTATTTATTTATTTATTTATTTTTTCTGAGTGTATTTCTTTTTCTCTTTCTGCCTTAGCAGAGTATGGGAATAATGATGTAGGCTTGACTATGCATATAAATTGAATAATTTAAAATAATGCTCTAAAATGCCACTGGGATGGAATTCAAATGGCTGTTTGCAAAAACAATTGCTTTTTAAAAAAAATAAATTCTGAAAAATAAATGCAGAAAGTGGCTAGATGCCTTACGAGACTGAAAATGGCAGAGAGACTTTCATCTCCTGGACACTGTTTCAGATTCTATTTAGGCTGAAGAGCCACTGAAAGCTATTACTGTGAGAAAGATATTTTGGATCTCTGCAAGTTTTAACATAATAATCTGTGCTGAGTTTATGAATAAGGCTGGAGTTCACTGAGAAGAGTAGCGAAGGTTCAATTTTGTTTTGGAGGTTTTTTTTTTTGTTTTTGTTTTTTTTTATTCCACTGATGAAATATAAATCTTTCTATTTTTATTTTTAAATAGCAATTATTTATTCATGGGCACTGTGAAGCAAAACAGCATTCATATCCTTAACCGTAACAGCATCTGGCTACCCTTTCTCAGACCCATGTATGTTTTTGCTGGTGTTACCAGTGCTGCTGATGTACTTTCATGAAAGTAATTGCGTGTAGATCAAGCCGGTCTATTAGAAGGTAAAAGACATTTAAGCCACTTAATTTAGAGTAGATGAAAAAGAAATTATGTTTTCAGGATGGAGTCATGATTCAATTATATTAAGAATTCAGTCAGTTTAAGATAAATGCACAATTACTGAACACTCATCTATTTGTAAAAAGATGTCAACACCTTTTCCCTATACAAGATTACAATAATTGCAATATTTTGATACCTATTTGTCTGCTGATTTTCAGTTGTTGTGGTTTATGCCTGAGTTTGAAAACAGAACCCTATGCTGATTTCCAAAGCTTCCTTTGAACAAAAACATTTACAGAAGCATGCACAACCCTCACTAAGTTGCACGGTAAACAGCTTAAGAATGTGCTAATTCATTTCTGGTAATATCTACAAAATCTTAAGAGATTTCCAAACACAAAAGAAGAAACAAATTGCAGCCTCAGAAACAGACTGAAAGCTTAAAGGATATGATGCTTGAGTGTTTAAGAGCAGCCAACAGCAGCTTTCTAGGAATGCAGACATGGTAAGTGGCTACCGTTATGTTGACACAGAAAATTGATAAGTGTTGATAATTTCATTTTATGCTAGGATTTACCTGCTCTAAAATATCCCCCAAACTGAATATCTGCTCATTTCCTACAGAGATGACCCTGCAGAGGTGTATCTTCAGGGCAACGACAAGAAGATGGCAGGATCACACACAAAGGGAGCATAAATGTCATCAACATGAAAACACAGGAAATGCGCTGGCCTCCTAGAAAGAGCTGAGATGGTTGGGCTGACCTTGAATTAAATGAGATCCAGATCTGAGCAGAGCCAGAATATTCCCAGGCTTTGCTCTGCAGTTGCTGCTGGGGGAAAGAAGAGGAAGGGGGAAAGATGTTGTCACCTCTTTATAGGAGAACATGAGGCTCTGCTGCTTCTGAAGAGGTGAGAGCCCTTTACATCAGTTTAATGAATGACTTGGAAAGCAAGCTCCTGAGCCATGACTCCTGGCTGCTGAGGACAACAGCTACTTGAGCTCTCACTAGAGCTGATCTTCCTGCTGTGAGAACAGCAACAAGACATGAATTGCTTCTGCATGTCCATGACTACTTTCTGACCTCCCCTGGGCAGAGCGATGCTCTGCTACAAAGGTGATGCAGCAAGCACAGAGGGAAACATAACCACTCAGGCAGGTAGGAACGAAAAGCTCAGTTAACTTTCCTGAATGCCCTTCAAGATCAGGCTGTGAGACTGGCACTGCATGTTTAACCGTGCAGGATAATCAAGATCAGAGAACCAGGGAGGCAGCTCAACTAACTCTAGGCATGCTCTGTTAAATGCTATATGATGTAAAAATGGTTTATAGCCCATGCAGCATACTTCTCTTGGATAAGAACCATCACGCACTGAAATTAAAAGTAATTAGCGTCCCTTGAGGGTTTAGAGAGAATTGTTTTTATAAAGCATTTCCTTCAATCTTTATGTTTAGCCAAAAAAATACAATGGTATTTTTATGCAGAGTGGCATTTGTTTACATTTAGCACCTTAAGAGATTAGATTTGACTTTCAGAGCAGTTGTTACAGCTACAGAAAAGGTGCTGTTAAACTCCCTAAATGATACTGGTGGTACTGATAGACCTACGATGTGTGAATGCAAAACACACTGAGGTCTGCTGGGCCCAGAGAGGTTTCAAATCAGAGGCTGGGGCTTGCACCAGAGACTCAACCTCTGCACCCACACAGCAAGCACACATAACCCTCCCCTTGGCAGCCCCATGCCGTTCAGGCATGGGAGACAGCACAGTTGGGTGATTGTGGGTTACAGCCTGCCTGTCCAGACCAGCAAGTGGGAAACAATGGGAAACACAGTGCCTACTCTGGTAGTTACCAGTGGCTGGAAAAACACCACAAACCAAGCCTTTGTGCAACATGCAAGTGCTGCTGCCCTTAAGAGACATGAACCTTGGAGGAGGAAGGGAATACCTAGTGGGATGTACCTAAGGGGTGGATGGTGATGCTTCACACAAGCAAGAGCTGCCCCTTATCACCCTCCTTCCACCTCTCCTTATCAGAGGCTGGTGCAGATGGAGGATTTCCCATACTTGCCCTCCAGGGATGGTAGAATTGTAGGGGAATTACCAACACCTTTCTCAAGGTTACCCCAAATCACAAAAAGAAAAAAGCAAATATTAATGCCACCAACAATCTTAAGTGAGTTAAATTTCACTGCAGTTTCAAAACACTACACTATGTCCATATGTGCAGTAGTTTTTGTTTGTTTGTTTGTTTTTAATTGAAGCACTCAGAAATTTAATGTTGACTATTAATGAACTCTTCCTCCCAAAGATTTTGATTCAGCCACCTAACCAGCATTTCATCCTGTGCTTTATCTGGTGACTAATCAGAAGAGATGATTTCTACACTACTGTTTACATGAACAGCTTGATGCTGAGAACACAATGGCCTACATTCTGCAACTCAAAGAATAGTTGCTGTGCTTTATTTATGAGCTGTTAGTTTAGCCACTTATAAAAATACCCATCAAAAGCCAGAGGTTAACAACATTAAGAAATGAAGTGCAACTTAAAAACAAAAGCATTGATAGATTCCCACCCATCATTAAACCTCACATCTCCCCTATAAACTGTGTCTTCAGAAAAAGATTAAGATTTTGAAAAGGTACTGGAACTTCTTTGCCCTCTTTCGATGCTTTATTTCGATGCTTTAGTTTAGATTCTACTGCAAATTACAAGATTTAGGAACAAAGGCTCCAGTGCTTTCTAATAGTGGGATGTCTTCCAATGCGTTAATCCCAGAGAAACAATTTTCTCATTGCTATGCTGTATATGCTGCAACAGTGCTATGATGAATTGAGCTGGACCTCATCTTGCAAGGCTTTCCTACAATTACAATAACATTTACTGATCTTTAAAATCACTCAACACCCAGGATCTTCTCCAAGGTCAAACCTGAGGAGCTAGCCATTGAATAATAGAAGTTAGTGTTTCTATAAAAGGCGTTAGATTTGCCAGCATGGGAAATCATACTTAATCACAAAATATCTCAAGGGCAACAGCAATGATGTTTGCTACACGGTATTGCATAAATGTGCTTCAACTTCATCTGATAATTCAGCTTGCAAGCCTATTTGATCCTTGAGCCTGCTACTGAGAAAGGCAATATAGCTGCCAAATTTGATGAGGTTTTTGAAGAAAGAGACATGCAGCCATAACACTGGAAAGGAGTTTACATTCCTTGCCATTGCTCTCCACGACATGACCGGCTGCACCTGAGCTGCTGTCTCAGTGCCTGCCACATTGCCCCTTAGCATGCACCCACAGCAGAGACTGCACTTTCTCCCCTTGAACATCTGCTTAACAATGCATGACCATCATTACCGTTTCAAATCTTTTCATCCAATGACTAACTTTATCTTCCTTTCTGCAATTTTAGTCTATTACCTCTTTGTCTTACCAACAGTCCACGTGGAGAAATAAATGTGCTTGTGTGTCTTTAGAATTATCTTTGGACAGAAAGAGCAATCTCAGGGCTTTGAAAGTACAATATTATTTTACCTTCCAAACACTCTTTTACTTCCCTCACGTTGTTATGATGTAGGAGAACCCATTAGCCAACCGTGTGCATATGCACACACACAAGAAGAAAGAATTATATGCATGATACTCAACAGCATATGGTAAACCCATTTATGTCTGTCTTTCAACGGCAGGTCAGGCACTGAATAGGACTCATTTCCCACAGTCATTCTTGGCAGTAAAGAGCCTTCATTGGTGGATAGTGGCTGAAATAGCAAGTGTTGTGTGACTAATTGCACATTTGATATTCATGAGATAAATTAATTAGCTGCTTATTCCCAGTGAATAGCCTGGATTCAAATGAAGCTGTCAGATGTGAGGTATGGTAGATGTACACACGTTAAAAACAGTTCCTAAGGTATATATATCAGACTGCTACTAGTAAATTTAATTTAGCTTTGCCCTCAGCCAGGAATTGCTTGGAGACTGGCTAAAGCAAATGAACTCAAGATATTTTTTTATTTCCTTTTCTTTTTTGAATATCTTACCCCCTCAGACACAATACAAAATAACTATAAAAGCTGTTTGGCATGGCCTTCACTTATGCAAAACCTAATCTAAATAATGGATGGCCAACAAACAAAAAAGCAATGCTGAGGCTGTTACTTAAACTGGGAACAGGTTTAGTCCCAGACTAAGTCCCACTGATGGGATTCATAACAGGGACCAGCACCCAGGTTTCTTCTTGCAGCAGTGTCCATCTGAAGCAGCTTCAGCTATCCAAGCCTCCATGAATCCAGGCAGCTGCCCTCAGCCTGCCAAAAGCCTCTTCCTCTTCTGTGGGTTAGTCACTGCCCCCATGGCAGGGGCAAGCTGCCATGCATAGCTCACCAGCCAGGGGAAGGGCATGAGCACATTTGCTTTGCTGGGGTTTTCCTGACAATCCAAAGCCCCGTAGAGAAACAATGGTTGTCCAGTTGCTCTCCCTGTAGGCTCAATCCCTTGTCCAGCAACTTTTAAGGCTTTTGCTCAGTTCCAGTGAAATCCGACAGAAGAGTCTCAAAGGTAGAACTAGGTTCCTACCATAAAAAAAAAAAAAAAAAAAAAGCTGCATTAGCTTGTTCCTTAGTAAATATGAGAAAATAAATATGGGAGATAGGCGGCTCAGTCCCTGACAACCATACTGGGTCTGGTTGGGATGTTAACTGTCCCTGCAGCAGCCCACACAGTGCTGTGCTCTGCACTTGTAGCTAGAACAGCACTGGTATCACACCAGCATTGTGTCTGCTGCTGAGCAGTGCTGGCACAGCATCAGGACTCTCTCTAACCCTCCCAGAGTCAGCAAGCTGGAGGTGGGCAAAAAGAGAGGAAGGAACATCACCAGGGCAGCTGACCTAAACCAACCAAAGGGATATTCCATACCATGTGGTGTCAAACTCAGCAATAAAAAGTGGGGAAGGGGAGAGGGGAGGAGAGGGGAGGGGAGGGATGGGCTCTCTTTGCAAAAACATCTGTCCTCCCAAACAACGGCTACGTGCATTGAGGCCCTGCTTGCAGGACGTGGTCAAGCATCACTCTTTTGTGGGAAGTAGAAAGTAATTTCTTTCCTGTGCAGTTCCACACAGCCTTTGCTTGTTGGTGTTTTTTTGTGTTTTGTTTTGTTTTTCTCCCTTTTCCCCTTTCCCATTTTTTCCCTTTAGTTAAATTGTTTTTTCCTTTAATTAAATTATCCTTATCTCAACCAGTGAGTTGTTTCTTTCCTTTTCTTCTTCCCCTCCTTTTGGGAGGAGGGGGAGTGAGAGTGCGGTTGTGGTGGAGTTCAGCTGCCTAGCAAGGTAGAACCACCACACAACCCAGAAGAGATGTTCATGGAGGTTTTCCCTTCTCAGGTTGACACCTCCACTCCATTGCACTTAGATGCAAAAGCCTGAATGTAACCAAGTTTCATTAGTGCTGGTACTCATGTAATTTCTCAGGTCTTCCTGCTGATAAGACTGCACCAATGTCATCCTTATTTCTGTTACAGGATGTGGAGTTCATGCCCAAGCCCAAGACCTCAGTTTTTGAGATGTTAAATACCAGAGTTTGTTTCAATTGAAGAGAGAAAAATATATGATTCACAGTGATTTTATTTTATTTTATTTTATTTTTGTGGATTAAAGCTTGCAGATTATAGAACAAAATCATTTCAAAACATTTTACTCAAGAGCATTCTGAAGATATGAGTAGAATACACAAACAGAGGATGAGTATGAGATTTTTCCTCTATAACAACATTTCTGCACTATTGGCAGCATTTCACAAAACATTTCAAGTTCAGCTACCCTTCTTTTTCCAACCAAAAGTGTTTCTGGAATGGTTTTCCCACACCCCTGCCTGTCTGTGTAGCTGACGTGCTCTGTAGTTCCTCAGGGGGCTTCACTTGGCTCCTGTAAAGAAGAAAAGTCCTGAACGGGGCAGCACACCTGGATTTTAGCTGTGCTTTTTTGTGCTCAGCCATGAGGATCTGAAAACAGTTGGAAGTGGGCACAATACTTAAAAATACCTCAGAATCCCAGTGGTTTCTGGGATCTTCAGATTTCTGGAGACAGGAAAAAAACACAAGCTGCCCGTCTCCATTTCCCTGTCACTAACACTTTATGTCAGTCTTTCCAAGTCTAGTTTGCTGCAAATCATCAAACTTCTGCATGCATGCCAGCACAAATGCTACTATAACACACAGCAACAGGATGTGCTCAGACCAGGTGACACAGGAAAACAAGAACTGCTGCCAGGACCCCCACACTGTATGTGGGTGGCAAGACCTCCTGCAACTGCACCCTGAAGAAGTCTCCATTCAGATGGGGAAGCTGAGAGGTAGGTAGGTGTTACAACAAATTAAAGTACAGCATCACGGAACATTGTCTTCACTAAATGCTATTGCCAGTCATTAAGGACTACAGTAAACATAATTAAGTGAAATAAAGATCATTGCCACCACTGAGAATGGAAATCCTCAGTTTTATATTCCACCTGGAAGCTAACCTCCAGGACATTAAGGATATGTTATGCCTCATATCAAAGCAAAATCAATCACACAGCTGTTCTTAGAATAATACAATTGTTTCAGTTAGAAAAAGCCCTCTAAGATCATCCAGTCCAACCTTTAACCTAGTACTGACAAGTCCACCACTAAACCATATTATAAAGTTCTACATCTACATGTTTCTTGAAGACCTCCAGGGATGGTGACTCAACCACTTCCCTGGGCAGCCTGTTCCAATGCCACACAACCCTTTCAGTAAAGAAATTTCTCCTAACATCCAACCTCCTCTTCTGAGAAAAATCAAAACATAAGAGGAGGAGGAATGCAAACGGTTTCCATTTAAAACTACCCCAACCAGGTGCTTTCAACTATGAGAGAGGAACTGTAACAGGCTTTGGGGCTGTTGTTTTTTTATTAAGTTTTGTTTGTTCTTAAAAACCACTAATGAGCTTAACTAAATTCTAAATTACATAGATTAATTATTTTCTAAGGAAAGCTCAAAATTATAAACAAACAGCTTTTTTATTATGCTTTTATGTGGTTATAACTGCATCAGCTACATACCTTGCACTTCAGAAAATAGTTCCCCTTAAGCTGATTATACCTTAAACAGCTTTATCTGTGAAATTCACAGCTGCATATACATTCATTCACCTGCAGTATTTTGCAGGTGCAGCCAAAGAAAAGAAGGAAGTATTGGCTTCTCCCAATTTGTCATTATAAAAAACATCTGTAAACAAAAATCTATTTAATCTTCAAAGGAAAGAAAAAACTAACCCAAACCCAAGGCTTTACTTTCTAATTGTCTAATCTACCAGTTGCTAAAAATCAAAGTATTCTTCTGTGCTGAGATATATTCATGATTACCTTCACCTTTTAATTTACTTTATTTTTTAATCAGAATCAAGATGCATAATATCCTGTATATACAGTGAGTTTATAAAACAATAAAAAAGCCATAAAAGCTTGCTCAGAATATTAAGCAAACAATAGCAGAAAACGCTATAGTTAAGTTTGTGCTCATATTTCACCCATGACTTCTTCAATGCAAGGTACAGGATAATGTTATAATCTGATTTGGCACATAAGGACTGCTAAGTGCCCAGTTTTAGTACTTTACAAATGAGATATTTAAACTCTACTCATGGATACCTAATATGAAAAGGTTTTTTTGTTGATTTTTTTTTTTCCCCCAGTCCTGGTCCTCACAAACATAATTTTATGCTATTCTTCAAAACACAGGTGTTCAGCTCATAAATCTGGCAGGCAGCAGATTACATTGAGGTCATTTTGTATAGTATTTTCATACTGTTTCCAAGCAAAGTACCGTTTTGGTTGCTTTCTCTCCTAGCACAAGGCCTATAATGCCTCTATACACAGCAGATGTTCTGTACATGGGGAGAGTCCAAACCTGAAATGCACGTAGACCAGGTCAGCAGTGACACAAGGGCTGACAGATCTCCATGGAGATGCCTGGGCCAGGAAGTCTTACAAAATTCTGTTTTACAAGCACCAAACTTGCAGAAAGAACAAAAATAAAGCCAACTCATCTCCAGGGACCTGAAATGTGTGATAAATGGTTGACTTGGAGCTTTGCATTTCCTTAAGAAGCTAATAATGATATCAGAAAGTTTTAAGAAGAATTTGAAAGATTTGAGAGAGGATTTCTTAGGAAAGAAGTTACTTTTCGCCCAAGGATTGTACACTATTCCTGTGGTATATACTTGTGGAACCTAAAGACAAAACAGGACTTCATTGTCTTCTACAAAATAATCTTCCATTGACAGCATTTCTGTTGCTGGTGTGCACTCTTGCAGATGCTTTCTGTGAATCAAAACAAATGAAACATGTACTTTTCCTGACTGACAGTAAATCAGTAGGATTGTGGGGGAATGGTTCTGTACCCAACATCTCTGATGGACGCTGACCCAAGAGCAGAGCAAATGCAGAGCCCAGATTAGAGGATTTTTTTCCTCCCACAAGCTTTTTCGGAAACAGCTCTACTGAAGCCACATCCCATTATTTGCTGCCTGCAGCTGAACTAAATTCAGAGATAGCATCAGTGGTTTTGAGAGCTACAGGATGTATACAAAATCAACTGTTGTACAGGATGTTTTTACAGTGCTGTTCTCTTTTCATATCACAAATGTAAAGTTCTTTCCCATTGAACTTAAATTTATAAATCCGTACTACTATTTGAACTATTGCTAAAATGAGGAGATCCTTGAGGCACAGACCAGACTTGATTTTGGTGTTGTCCAGCTTGAGATGTCAGCTATTGAGTCAGCTTCCAAGATAGTCTCACAATACAAGTACACAAGTCACAGTATTTTCTCCTTTTTTTCATGCAGAAAACAGTTTTGCAAGCAACTGAAAACATTATTCCACTGAACCAAGTATGCAGAAATGCAGAAGGAAGAACAATTGGTGGCCCAACAAATGAGCAGTTTAGTTATATGGTGGACTCAGCCAATTCCCTCCAATGACGTGAAGGCAAGCACATTTTCCCTAAGGGACAGTCAGACATTTTACACACACTGTGTATTTAGATTCACATATGTGCACAAAAATAAAGCTTATAGACAAAACGCCTGTTGGGTTTAAATGAAGAAGCTGACAATTGCCGCAGACCTTCTGCTTCTCCTCTGAATAAGCAGCAACACCCAGGGTGCTCCTACATGGACAGAACCAACGCTCGGCACAACTGGGACAAAGCTGTCCCTGTTGTCAATGGTACCATGGAGCAAAACTCTAACCCAGGTATGAAAAAATGTGTCAGAGCCAAAATACGCTGCCACCAATGCAACCTCCATTGAACTCCATTGGACTTCAGATGGAACCAGATGGTGTTCATGCTGAATCTTTTCTACAGTACTTTAATACTAATTAATTACTAATTCAACGAAATCTGATCCAACAGTTTATATGCCCACCTCAAGTACATGTTTCAAAACATAGGATTCCTTCGTAACCCCCTCCTACAATAACCTGAGAAGCTAGAATTAGTTGGGAAGGTGACTGTACACTTATGAGAAGTCTTGTAAAACCCACCTGGATGCATTCATCAGCATTTGGAGACTCAGGAGTTCTGCTGGCATTTGCCTTTCTGAATACTGTGCATTAAAACTGGAACACTGGATACACAAATTAAAGAAATCTAGCATTAAAAAATCAATTTAATGTACAAAGGTAAATTAAATATATGTTGTGCCAACCCACTCTGGCCCCTAACACAATACTTTCAATGGAAGTTTAGGATACATGCACTTATGGCTTTTGAAAAAGCAAAAATTTGCAGACTTCCTATGTGCACTTCTTGCGCAGCCTCTGTTACAAAGGCATATTGGTCTACAACCAGTCTAGACAAGGTGTTAGCACAATACAAATTATTATGCTTACTACAGCTAATTTGATTTCAAAAATATAATATAAACTACAATAACAAATAGAAAGGACACTTTCCAGCTTTTAAGTGCCTCTGAAAATAAAAACCATTCACAGCAACTTCCTACAGTGGTTCAGCCTACAACCTCATCCCACAGATTCCTGTGCCAGCTTCTGATGTTGTGATTTGCATTGGAAGTGGATGTGTTCAGTTGTGTCTGTTGTGCTAATCGATGACAGTACAATCAACATGGCTCTTCTCCATTAGACAGCTAATATGCAACAGTAGCATACCCTGCTGACTAAAAGAAAAGGCAGTGGAGAAAGATTTTCATCTCAGGATCATATTACTTTCCTATTAAAAGACCATTTCTTCTTGTGTAACCTCACATATAAGGTACCATATAGGAACCCTAAATTTTTATCAAAGATTTTAAATCAAGTGTTAAGAAGAGAATAATTTGCTATGTTAATCAAAGGGTTGTTTTTAAGTTGTTAGAGGGCATCAAGTTGGTTGTTTTTTTTGTTTGTTTGTTTTTAATCTAGACATCATTGGTTGGACATCAATCTTGACTCAGCTCAAAAGCCATAGCAGAAGATAAAGTGATGACCCATTTATATAGTGCAGATGTCAACATCAAAAGTTTCTTCAGATCCACAAACAGGTAAACTGGGTCCCCCTGCCAGCACAGAGAGCATTTACATAAGCTGAGAAAGTCTTAGGATTATTCTTTCCAAACCAAAAACAAGACCCATTTGCATCACACAGTGGAAAACGTTTGCTTCACAGCACCTACAGCTGCTCTACAGAGTATATAAAAATCAGCCCTAAAGCTCCAAGCTCACCTTTCCGTTCCCAGGACACAAGACAAAGGGAACTATAGGATTTAGAGGAGAAATGCATTGGCAAACAATAGGCTCAGTTCTCTTCTAGGTACTCTGCTCAAAAAAAAAGTGTAAACAATACATGCATCTCAGAGTGAGAAGTTACTTCCCTAACACAATATACCCTTAAAACACAGGGTAACATTCTTCAGTGATAATTCAGAAAAGAAAAATACATCATCTGGCTATGGGACAAATAAAGTTGAAGGCCATATCTTCCTCAACCCAACATATATTTATATATATATGTATATATATATATTATATATATATATTTATGAATATATGTACGTATGCTTGTATATACATCCATTTCAATATCCTTGCAATATCCTTGAAATATAAATAAAATGGCATGTACAGGTTTATCCCACCACTTTGAATATGTATTCCCACACTTTTCTATAGGAACAAAAGTAGAATACTGCCCTATTTTACTCCCAGCACACAAGCACACTCTACAGCTGCAACCCAAGTGTACATAGAACAAAACTACTAATATCATGGCTGTTCCCCTTTGCTGTTGTAACAGCATTTAAGAAACTTTCAAGACCACCAAATCCTGGGTGCTCTCTATGTAAAGGGGATGAGATATTGAGAAACATGCTGGCTTTGTTACTGAAACCCCTGTTCATAAGTTTTAAGACAGTGGTTTGACTCTACATGAATTCACGTACTCTTTGAAGTAGGTTCTTAAAGGTTCTTAAGAGCAAGCACGAGCTTAACTTTTGTGCACACTATGCAGCCTTACCACAGTCACATCTGGATAAGAAAAGACTTTACCTCCTTCCAGGGGACTTTGATACTGAACGCTATTGATGCCTGAAGTCATCCTTGGGAGCACAGTTTGTCCTCTACCACAATGGTTAGCGTAACCATCTCCCAACACTCACAGTGCACTCATAACCATGTCCTTAAAAAGCTTCAACCAGAGTGACACATCTTCTGGAACAAACCTAGTTCAAACTTGTTATTTATGAGGCTGAGCTGGCAGCCTGAGTCACACACAACCTTGTTGTTCAGACCCCAGTTAACCTCCCTGTCCTCATATCCAGACTCATCCTGACCATGTGGTTCTAACTCCAGCTTCTCACTGATCTCTGCCCAGAAGCACCACATGGCAAAAGGAGATTTACTGTCACCTCGACCTGCAGCAAACAGTGGTGGGATATGCAGCAGGAAAGCTGGAGACCAGATAGCACCCTGTACAACGTCTTTATGTGCCATGCTGACAACAGCATCAATATTACCATGCTGGGGTTTTCTTTGCATGGTATCTGGAAGGAAGAAGGTGGATTTACTTTCTTCTTTTTAAATCAGAAGCAGGACTGAGACGCTGCTGGTTTAGCAGCACCTGGAAGCATGCACACCACAACATGTCTGGGAGCAGAAAACCAGAGACTAAAAGACTAATACATCCATCACTGGTAGGCCAATTGCTGGCCATCATTTCCCTGGACCAGGGAATTGCACGCTACAACCAGCTACAAAAAGTCTTTGGGTGATAAGTTTTTATTTGGATTATGACAACATTTGACACCACATTAACTCCTTCAAATACAGCAGCTTGAAACTTCATTCTTTCTGAGTGACTTATGCCCCAGACAGCTTTTAGTTCGATTTCTTCCCACCAGCTTTCTTAAGATGGATCTTAAAAAGGCAAATTAGTGTCACTTCTCCTATTATTGTGGGTTTTATTGTATTTACATTAAAAGATAAAGTAGATTATTGCCAAATGCCCTGGCTGGTTTCTTGTGGCACTGCATTTTCTAGAGTGGTTTTGATTGTGTGAACCAAATATTGATAAAAGCGGACATCCACCTGAAATGAAAACATAGAGGTAAATATACACACATGCACCAACATGTACTGCATACAAGTGACTGAGTAGGTTTGGTGTCAAGATGATGATCGCAGGTAAGCAGTAGTGGTGCACAGGTCAGATAGTTCAGCAGTGGTCCATCAACACATCGGAATCCTGTAACCTAGACTGTTAACTGCTTCTGTTAAGGACAATCTAAAGAAGTACCTAGACCAGAACCCACTGTAAAAATAAGCCTATGAATTAACTTACAACCTCTCCTATGTTGGAAAGCATGGTACAAAGGTCTTTGAGGACAGCTTAGGTGAGAAGAGGTTGAGCTAAAACCAAACAGAAGTACAAAAATGACTGAAATATAAGTGTAGCCTGGGATGCAAAGAGACAGCTGTAGGGAATGAAGACTATTAAAAACTCCTTTCAGGTTGCTCTAGTCCTCAAACATGGATTTATTCTGCCAGGAAATTTTAAAGTGTATACAACTGTTGGTATGATTAGGGCCTTTGATAAACAAGAAAAAAGAACTGATCTAACTCCTGATGTAGTGAGTGAGGACCATAGTGCCATCCTGTTGGTGCATTGTGTTATGTTATTGTTCAATGAAACAGATCCTAACTTCACATATAATTATATTTGATCAGTGAGAGAGCTGAAGTTGAAAACAAGTAATTACATCTTCTGCTATCAGTCAACTCATAAATTACCACTGGATTAAGTTTGTCCATTGCTCTGAGCCCCTAGAAATATTTTTTCCACTTCCTACAAGTAGGAAGTAGGAAGAGGATGAACAATTGGAAAAGAAGAAAAAGGAGTTATTAAACCCTACTCCAGTCACAGATCAGTGGCTATGAGCAGACCTCTGGATATCTGGATATGATTTAACTCACTCTGGAAATAGAAATGCAGCTTGAAAAGGCTAGGACATGCAGGCAGCCTTCCTTCTGCCATTTCATATATCTGGAGTGCTTGACGTTGGGAACCTTTAATGTTCACTTTGAGGTCCTTGAGGTGGACATTTTTTAAAATTGCCAACAGAAGTGAGAAATACAGAACTAAGTGAGGCCATTTTGCTTGAAATGCTTTCAAAACCTACAGCAATGTAATAGTATTAACACTTACTGACTACTGACTTAAGGCATGTCACATGCTGCAATGACCAAAGCTAGCTAGGCACTCAAATTTGTAGTGGGGGTAGGGTACAGCTGGGGAGGGAACGCTCTCCCTGCACTGTCCAAGCATGTGTCCACCTCAGCACATAGCTAACCATCAGGCTTAGAGACATGTCTTATGCTTCACTTGCCCACTGCATTGCTTCAAAGCATGTAAATGCACAGTCTTACACTGAGAGAAGACAAATCATGAAATAATTATATGCAGTGAAAAGGCTTTAAAGAATCATTGAGATCCAGTCATAAAGAGGTCATCATAACATAGGTATACAGGCAGCTGAATTAACTAAAATAGTAGGAAAAGGCAGTTTTAAATATTTAACCTGGTAAACTGGATGTTCTCTTAGAGCCTAGATGTAGCACAAAGCATTTCAGCTCCTAAATAACAGTGGTTAAGTTACACAACTCAACAGAGCTGCCTTTCTGGAACAAACAGAAGGTGAATTTTGTGCATGTATTTGGGGGAAGAAATATAGCAGTGCCAGCCCATTGCTAAGCTCTTTAGAAAAGCCAAGTCAAGAAGCAATACAGAATTCATTTAGCATGGCATTTAGCACAAGGCTAAGCTACAGATCCAGCCAAGGATCATCTAAAAGGCCCATCTATAGGACTATTTTAAACAGTCCAGTTCCCCTGATATTCTGAATAGCTTTTTCAAGAGGTTAATTGCTCTCAATTTTTGGTAAAACATGTGTAAGATTATAGACTTCCTGGCATATCCGAAGATCAGGCCCAGTAGAATAGATATTACTCCAAAAAAGAGAGCTTATTTTAATAGAAGCATAAACAAAGTTGTGGGTAATCACCGAGTTTATGTTAAGAGGAGAAAGTTCCTGGAACTATGATAGCTTAACTAGCAAACTGTATGATCTGAGAGATTAGCATGAACAGAAAAAAAATCAGAAACTGCTTATAATGGATGCTTTACATGCCTAGTCATACCTCTAGTATATGAGCATACATCTACACATATTAAAGATGCAAACAGGATCAACTAGGGATGCCAAAAGCTGAGGGAGGTTATGCTGAGGGAGGTTGTTAAAAGCAACTCTTGCAGGCTTTTCTGGCTCATGGTGTTTGTTACATGCTCCTGCCAAATCAAAGTTCTCTGAGGAGAAATGGTGAGACCTGGATGATACATGTCAATATCTATTTAGGATATCCTCATAAACATTTGTACTGAAAACCTTAGTTGCAGAAAAATGTCCAGTTCCAAGTCAGGTCATAATACCTACTTCCCAAAGCTTTACTTTTGGCCTAGGTAAAAGGCAGCCACATGCTCTGGCAGGTTCAAGGTCTGAGGCTGGATTCAGAGGAATAATTCAATGCAGGAACTGTTAGCCCAATACCTTATTCACATAAGTCAGTTCTTACTGAGAAGAATGCTGAGGGGGCAAAGCTGCATGAGCTGCATGATGTGCAAGGCCAGGCCAGTGCAGATATACAAGACACCAACTGTCCCCATGTATGACAGGCACGAGCAAGTTTTTTCCTTAAGCGCCAAGTAGGCATTGTTTTAATCCCCAACCAGTAGGAATGCTCCTGATGGAAGTTCCCTTCCAGCTCTGTAGGACTATGCACAAAAAGGATAACTATTTATGGACAACAGTAACAGATAAAGCTGCATTTTAAAGGGTAGCTAATGTAACAAGAGTTTCATCAAGGCAGAGACTGCCAAAGGAGAGAAAATATATGGAAAAACCTTTTGATTTTTTCAGACAGTAAATATACTAGTGCTTCTAATTATAATTTCAAATAAAACAAATGTCTCTGGGGAAAAGTCCATTACTGTCACTGCTTTTCTATCTGCACAGAAAGAGATCAATCTCAGGACTGCAGGGAGGACATGGCATTGCCTCCTTGGGCTGGGCAGCACAGGAGTCTGCTGGAAGGTGCTGCGTCCCACCAAGCTGCCAAGTGAGGATGCACCAAGCTGGAAGTGCTGGGGAAGACCCCAGGACAGGGCTGGAAAACAAATGTCATGCTAATCTCTCAGTATTCATTACAGTCTCCCAGTATTTAAAATTTACTGCAAGGGCACACGGGAAGAAAGGATGATACCTCTCAATATCAGCTTTAGGGGAACAGAGTAAGAACTGTCCTTTACCTTACTCCTCCAAAGGGGAAAACAGTGCAGAAAACACATGCTTATCAATGCAGGTCTTTTTCTCATGACTTGTTTGTGAAATAATGCATAAAGAAGGAGTTTAAGGAAACAGGACGAACATGGAAACAGCTTTTGCTTGAAATAAGTGGAAAAGAATGGAGGGGGAAAAAGAGTCAAGACAGCTGCAGGTAGCAAGTAACAACAGCAGGAGAAAGCAGAAAACAAGCTACAGCAAAGACATGTTTAAACTACAGCACCATGGAGTCTAGCACCAGCATACTGCATGGAAATGCAGGTGTTTCATATGCACATCAGGGAGTATGGCTGTGCAGAGGTGATGGAGACCAGACTGTCTAGCCTCCAGAGATGAGGGAGGGGGAGACAGAGATGCAGGGGGCTCTGGAGTTTGATGGAAGCTGCAGAGCCAGATCTGCTTTCAGATTGCATGGCCTGGCTTGGCTGTTTGTATGCACTGATGTTTTAAATAGTACATGATTCACCAGAGGCATATTATAGTTAAATATTCTCCTTCTCCTTTCTTCTTGCACAAAACCTTCCCTCCTGACTTTGGGGGGTCGAAAGGGAGAGAAGGGGGAAGATAAAGAAAGAGAGCCCCCTCAACTGAGGTAACTACACAGCAGAGTTTAAGATTTCACATGGAATAGACTTTTAGACTTTTTAATAAGTGTAGCTGTAACACATTTACACATTCTCCACTCTAGTAAAGTCTAAACAACAGCTTGATGCAGCTCAGGAGAGCAGAGAAATGGACATGCTTCAGAGCCATTTGGTGAACATTTGCTTCACCTTGCCATAATTATACAGAGACATAAGTTGTGCTCTGCACACCAGACTTTTCTTTAAACACATAGTCCAACAATCTTTCTTCTTTCTAGCCAATTCTACACATAAACAAATAGCCTATTGAAACTTGAAGGGAAGGTAATGTCATGTTTGCTACAGTACAATGACTTTCTGTATATGTTTTCTGGGGAACGATAATAAACTCAGTTTAAAAACTAGGAAACCATAGCTGCTAGCTGAAGGTGCCACTATGAGCATCAGTCCAAATCCCTCTCTTTAACCTCTTCTCAGCTCAGTCTTCCCATTAGTAGAGTAATGCAGGTCTTTCTCTTTACAGTCCTTTGCAAACTATACTGGGCAAGCAGTTTTAAAAAAAGTTCATTGTATTGCTTCCTTGTTATTGAATACAGGTATATATCTAAGGCTGTATACAGTTATGAGTCATTTTGTACTGTTACGAATCATTTTTGAGCCAGTCATTTGACCCAGTCCAAGATATTTCTTGCATTTGCTCTATCACTTGTATTACTATGAACAGAACGAAAAAACTAGGGAGTAAAATGCAACCATTTCCATTCACTTTAACTGAGATGCAAAAAACATCACATGTTCTAATATGCCAAGGGAGTAGTCTTCAACTCAAATTTAAGATAAGTTTAGCAGGCTTTTTTTTTTTTTTTTTAGCTACAATATTATATTTATATCATCCCTGAGGGAATGCAAAAATGGTACTACAGTTTTAATTTAACATCTCAGTTTCAGTCTTAATCTTCAGAGGCCTTTAAAGTCAGGATTATAGTTCTACTCTATCCATAGAAATCCACACTTTCGTTAAGCACATTCTTGAAATATAGTGGATAAGCTATAAACCAAACCCACTCAGGAAACACCAGTGCAGGTCTACACCCCTGCACAGCTACCTCTGGTAGCCAGGGAAATAAGTGCCTGTTTTCTGGAGGACCTTCTGAAACTCTTGCCCATTATGCCTGTGAAGATGAGGACAAGGCCAGAATAGCACAAAAGGGGGGAAACTGATCTGAAAGTGCAGCTCCCTCCTTTCTGGGACCTGCCCAGCCATGTGCCTTTTGTAAATGGCTCTGCTCAATCACTATTATTTCTCTAAAGCTGCCACCTTTGCGGGGTGTGCAGTCCTTTGTCCTCCCAGCTGGGCAGCAGCCTTTTCAAACACAGCCCTGTTATTTCATGGGGTAAGTGGAATAACTCATTTTCCAACAGGGATGAAAATTAAAGGCTGCTGCTTATGTGCCACACTTACTAGGCCTTACAAAACTGACAAAGACTGCCCTGGCTCTGGGTGAAAGGAAGCTGGGAGACAGCATCTGGATAGCAGGAATTATCTACTATAAATAAACCACAGGCATGCACACAAAGAGCAGTTTTCACCAGACTAAACACTTTACTCCAAGCGAGGTGTCTGCTTTGTACTCCATGAACAGGAAAAATCACATGTCCTGTATTCTAGATAGAAGTGCTCTGCAGTAAAGGAGACAGGATAATCACTTACTCCAACTGCCACAGAGGAAAGCCTTGAAAATTAGCCCAATGGCTATATTCATCTGTATTTCTGGGGGGCCTAATGCCTGCACACTTAGAAACAGGATGGCAGTTTGTAAAGCACCTTTTACACTGCCTGTGTTTAATTTTAAAAGGCTCATTCACTGTGAATTACCTCACTACCGTTCTGGAAATTGTTGCACATCAGTTTCTGCTGTCATCACTTCCCTCCAAGGAGGCGAGGGCCTTGTCCGGCAGCACATGTACCCCACCACACAGCAACAAATGAGCGCTCCTCCCCGGTGAGCTACAGTGTTCCTGAACAGTGACCTCTGACCATTTGGCTGTACATGAACTGCACATGGGATTAAACTCTCCATTCAGTGTAATGACTTATGATTTTACTAATACAGCACTGTTTTGACATAAGCATTAGCAAGCATGAAACACAGCCATCGATAGAAGTTTGTACTTGACCACACCACAGCTGTGACACCAGGCTTCAGTAACTTACTCCCTCCGCAAGGGTTTCCTACAAGTTCAGCTTCTGATGCTAGCAAAACATTTAATAATTCCCACATCAGAGAGAAAGTGGTGCTTTTCTGAGTAGATCAGGCATAGCAGCATTATTCCCAATTCCCCAACCCAATTCACTTCTCTAATACTTGCTCTCTTTGTGACCTTGAGCACGTCACCTCAGCTGTATCTGAACAGCAGAATGACGGCCTAGGTCATTTCACATGTACTCCAACTCGCCAGCGTAACTATAGGAGTGACGGCAGCTGGCACAGACTGCAGTACACTGCTGGCACGGCCACCAACACACAGCATCCTCCCAGGGTCCACAGAGGACCTGTGCACTGCTTGCCAGCACCAGCTATTCTTACCCTCGTTAATGTGGTGTAATTAATACTGCAGCAAATCACGTCTTCATTCCACAGCACAGACAGGTCTCAGCCTCATCTATAAAGTAAGAGCAACTGTACTTCCTGCTCCAGAGGGACACCGTGGTGATAGGCATTCAGAGCTATGCAGGGCTCAGATAATATGGTAACATGGATCACTGGGCTACCTAAAGAGGCCAGAAACTCTTTGGGAACAATCTACTTCATAAACATAGAGATCCACTGTATAAGAGCAACTACAAAACAGTCTGGCAATGTCAATGTTGCTGCTATTTAAGCTGAGTGTTATTTAATAAAGTAACGTCTTTAAGAAAGAACTGCTGACAGACTGCTACAAGATGTGCTTCTGGTGCAGTCCCGTGAACTCCACCAGCATCTCAATTTTTGTAGCTCAAGGAATGGACTGTCTTAGAGATAAAGGCTTTAAATAGGAGTCCATAGGAGATCTCACTGTATGAGGATTTATGTATGAGGAGTTCTCATACGAGAACTCACTGTATGAGGACCACTGTATGAGGAGTTATCAGTACACACACTACATCTGCCATGAGCCCTCATCTCCTCTGGGCACTTCTAAGCAAGACTTGCAAGCACAGAGAAGAAAAATTAACTTATCCTCGTGACTGCATCAACCCATGAAAAATTAGGACTTTCTTTGCCAACATTATCATCTATACAAACATTTCCCAGAAATTGGCCAGAACAGCAGTATCACTGGAACCGTAAGGCCAGACCTGTTTTGAGCAATGCTGAAGTCAATGCCGGTGCTTCTTTTAGTCAGGAGCCTTCTGCATTGATGCCTCCAGGGAGGAAAGCTCTAAAGCAGGCGAAGGTAGGTGAAGAGACAGCTTAAATAAACTCAGACACTTTAATTAAGCTTTAGCTAACTCAGGCATAATACTGAGTTTTGCCATGGTTGCTACTGCTCTAGCTTTACTAACAAAATACACATTACACTGTTATTCAGAGCATAAGTGATTATGACTACAATTTTGTCTCTGAATTTCTTAAACAACCCATAGCAAAGTGTACAACCACCCAAGGAGGAAGAATGTAAAAACACATTCCCCAGGCAACAGATGCCTGTCACGTGGAAAGTAAAATCAAATCTCCAAGGTTTCATCTATCACATCCCCTGAAACACTGCCTTTTGGCAAGTGGCAAGGAGAACACTGCTTCTCTCTCAAGATAAACATCACCATTGAGGATTTGGCTGTCTATACATCCTTGGAGTGTTGTTCTTTTGAGATGTCTATAGTTTATTATTTTGTTAGTTTTTGTAGGGGTAAGACAAGCAGCCTAGATGCAGCTCCTCACTGACGTCTAACTTGCTATTCAAGCCAGTTGCATGGACCAGAGCAACTGCAATGCACTGGCTGGTCTGCATCATCTAAATGATGCAAAACAGATAGAAGCATATAAGTGAGTCTGTCCTACTGAGTTACAATGAACATCAAGAAATAATCCCAGTCAGCTTTATGGCCACTTTGCCTCAAGGGATAAGTTAATTTAGAGTAGAGATATGCAAAGGAAAGGATACAAGGAAAGAGTGGCTCAATGGCAGAGTTGAACAGGAAGCCTATCATAGATTGAAGATATTTTCAGTCCAAAACACAAAGCTGCATATAACTTGCATTCTCCAAATGATTTTGCCCAAATTTGTACAAAGACAGTCTATGTGTGAACAGAATGTTCCAAAAACTTCTAAATAAAACATTTTGGCTTTTTAAACAGTTCTCCCCTCTCAGCCTAGAAAGGTTTATTGCTGAATTAGACCCAAGTGAAGAAATACTTTTAGTAATTCTGAAATCCATAGTCTAGACTCACTAGAAAGTCTACTTGCTCATCACTGAGGACACGTGTTAGAAATGCCCTAGGGCTATGTCTGGAATACAAAAAATAATAATACAAAATAAACTACTAAGTGAAAGTCAGTCAAGATTTTTCATTAGACTGACCATTTACAACCCCTCTTTGTGCCCTGTATGATTCAGGACACACCATAATAGAACAGTAAGGGAAATTTTCATGTCTTCTTAAGTTTTGATGACACATGCAGAAGTCTCCCAGGTCTACTGGCAGCAACAAGAGCTATTCATTTAGCTGTATCTTACAAAAAGAAGGTCCAAATAACCAGAAGCAGATGACAAGATGACACAAGTTGCTGGAAACAGCAAGTACCAGGAAATTGGAAAACACAGCATTTGAGATAGCCTTGTTTCCTAACGCTTAAAATAGGATGTAATAATAGTATTTATGGAGTAACTGCAACAGCCCATTGCAAGTATTTAACCCTTCCATAGCAATCTCCACATAAGATATCAACCATGGACTTGAATTTTAGGACTAGATGATCATGGACCTTGCAATCTCTTTGCATTTTTCAAAACTCTTGTCCTCTGAAAGAAAAGCACTGGGGAGTACACCCGGAAGTCAGAGATCTTCCCACCTTTCCAAGGGTACCTCAGAAGTATTGCAGCAGCAAAGCTTTTGCTGCAACATAAGCAGAATATTCTCCCTATTCCCAGCTTCATATTCAGGCTGCTCACCTGGTACATCTGAAGTGCTGTTTCATTACCTGGTGGCTGTAGTGGACTAGAAGATCAAGAGGTGCCCACAAGAATAACCCATGCTGAGCACAGGGCCCTTAATTGGCCATGCTGCACAACACTGGCCCCAGAGTGCCGCTGCCTGCAGGGGCTGTCCAGCCCCAAAACAACACACACACCAAATGGGAATCTCTCACCTTGCTGCTGCCCCTTCCCCAAGGGGGGCATTTGCCCCAGAAAGCTGATGAAAACCCACCTGCACTAATTCTTCCAAACTTAAGGAAGTGCACCCCTTCCTCCACAGAGCAGCAGAAAGTAGCATTTTATTAAAGCAGTATATTTAAAGCACACTTTTAAATTATTTAATTAAAAATTAAATTGCATTTGAATCATTTGATTACTATTTAATAACAATGCATAATTTATATTTAAAGTGTCTGCTGTAAAAATCTGATTTCACTATGCCAGTAAAAAAAGGTCAGGAATTAGAAATTTTCTCCTTAAACCAGCCAATCTTAATACTGTCTCCTCATTCTGGAAAGCTCCTTTCTTGGGATATACCTTAAAAAAAAAAAAAAAAGGAATTTTGCAGCTCCAAAAAGAAGTCATAACTGGCCTCCTGTGACTGACCTCCTGCCCTGTGGAGCTCAGCTTTGCACCCACACTGGGGTAA
Organism: Oxyura jamaicensis; assembly: GCF_011077185.1. NCBI lineage: Eukaryota > Metazoa > Chordata > Aves > Anseriformes > Anatidae > Oxyura > Oxyura jamaicensis. The sequence continues at coordinate 74,371,547 of NC_048893.1, read as the reverse complement.
CGCTCTTCTGTGGTCTGTGACCAGCACCAGTGGATCTGCTGCTGTGATGGGCACTGGAAGAGCCCTGGCTACATTCTGGGAATGAGCCATGGGGAACACACCAACACTTCTGGTGTTTCACAGCTGTCAGATAATCTGCACCCAAGACCACGCTGCATTTTGTGGCTGTTGGAGAGAACAGACACTTTCCAAGAACAAGCATCTTTCATGCTAAAAAGCTTTTCTTACCTGAGCTGCAGGAGCCTGAGATTTTATGTCTAGGACACAAGTCCACCTGCCAGTCTCCTGTGGGGTGGGAGTTAGATGTACATAGCAGAAGAGGACATTGATGTCTGTGCACTGATACATCATCATCATCACAAATAATCTTAGCTTAATTGCTCCAATTTCCAACAAGGACCAAGAGAGCCCTGGGTAGCCAGAAAGAACCAGAAAAATAAAAATGCACTATAAGAATGACATCCTTTCTTTTAAAGAACATCATGCTCATCTGAGAGTAACATATGAGAGATTAACCTATACTGAAATTAGTCATTTTTTTTATTTTCTTCATCATATGACAAATAGAAGAGACCTGGAGCTCAACAAACAAGCAAAGAAATTCCCCACTTGGCATCTATTTCCCAGAGGCTGCAAACTGCTTTACAAAAGCCACCACAAGATTTCTGTTACAAACTTTCAAAGTGCAGTTTTTATTAATAGATAATATTTAAAACCAAAGCAAAGAACTGCGTGAAAAGTTTTGCATAACGTTTCATATAAAGCTTTGAAACATTAACAACTCAAAACATAAAAAGTAACTGTTTTTGTTCTTTCACCCCCTACCTTACAAAATTATTTTTCTCCAAAATGCAGTGGGGAAAAACTTGAGAAAATACTAAACTTAGATGTGTGGAAGGAAGAAGAAACTTAATTTTTGCATGGTCTGGCTGCCTCCTACTTAAAAGTAATATAAAAGAAATTTGTAAGTACTTTCAACGGGGGGGGGGGGGGGGGGGGGGGGGGCAGCTGTCCTCAGATAGACTTGATGAAGGAGTTCTTTGAAGGTCCACTAAGAACGGGCTATTTAGAAGAATATTGTACCCACTCGAATTTATGCAAATTAGTCCTGGTAATCAAAGGTAATTGCAAGAGGCCGGAACACGATTATGTCCTATGGCAGTGGTTGAGTGCTGGTTCAAGCAAAGCTGCCACCAACTGAATGACCAGAATGAATTCTGATATTTTTACCATGTTTCCTTAAAGACCAAAGAGGATGTGATCAATGGGATACCCAGATTAAGAGAATTGAAAACAATCCCAAATATTATAATATATCCAGCCTCTGCACAAACACGTGTATCTGTATAGTTAATATACCTTTGTTTTTCTAGGCTTTTTTTCAATCAGTATATAGTACCAGTGAAGTCATGACTGAATTCCTTAGTCTGTGGTAAACTTATGATTTTAGCATGAAATTCTATAATCCTTTTAGAAGTTACACTGCACCCTCTTTGTGCACCTCCTAACCTCAAATGTAAAAGAAAAGCCTGAGTATGTCTGACCTTAGAGTTGCCCAAAGATACGCAGCCAAAACTAGCGTAATGAAAAGGGAGTCACAAACACCAAATGGTCCTCATCAAGGATTTGTATAGATAGCATCATCACACCCCCAGTGAAAGAGAAAGGATATTCATTCTCATTACTTGCAAGCTAAATGTTTGATACGATATGAGACCTTTATTATTACTTCCGAGCAAGTAGCAAATCAGTTTTCTCACAATGCAACTACTCCACAGCAGTTTACATGTATGTGACAATAAATTACAGCATGCAACTAAACAGGGTAAGATATCAAAGCAAAGAAGGACCTGCTGCAGAGAAGATGAAATCTATATTTAGAAGAACACCACATTGCTTTCGTATTATGCCTCTAGTCCAATCTGCTCTATTCAGTTCTATCAAGAAGGTCCAGCTAAGCAAACTTCATATAATAAAAAAATGATAGAAGAGCCAAAGCACAAGAAGTTCCCAGACTTGTTAGAAATACAGAACTAGGTTTTTCCAGAGCAGTGTGCAAAAGATCTAGTTCTAAAGTCTTAGTTATGACTACAGCTCAGCTCATTCGTTATTATATTCTAATTCAGAAACAAAAGAAAAGTAAATTTTGCAGCAGCTGGAATGTTATTCTTGGTTGCTATACAGAACTGTGGCCAAGTCAAGCACTTGTAAGTTTGGTATGTGGTTCACAAACTTCCTTTGACCTTCAGTTTACTGAAATGCAATTTAGGGAAATTGATACCCAACAGGTATCAGAGCTTTGGCCGAGGTTTATACTAATGGGATACAAGCAAATCTTATTTTGCATTACATGGTTACAGATGTTACTAGTAAGCATCAAGTTATCCTTCTCTAATTAAGCAAATATTTTAATTGTGATATGAATTACAATTCTTGGTGCTCATTAATATTTACTCACAAATAAGCATCACTAATGAAAAACGGGATTCAGTGGGGGCACAGAAAAGCATTTTCTAAATATAAGCACAACTGTCACTTACGCAGCCAAATTCTTGCATTAGTTTCATCAGCATGATCCAGTACAGACCTGAAAGCCAAGTAGAGAAGAAATAAAAACCACAGGATAGTAATGAGAAATCTTCAACATAAGGGAAAAAGCAACACAGCTACCTTTGAAGTGTTCAGCTCTTTCATATTTCATTTAATTTCAGTAGCGTGTCAGGGAGGAGCACATATATGCAGTGTAATCTTAAGAGCCGCGTACTCAAGGAAGCCATACTATTACAATATACATATTTATAATGCACACACACAAGCAGAATATCACTTCATTTTTTGTTCCTTTCAGAGCCAAAGAATGATACATAAAATCCCCAGAAGTGACCAGACATACAACCCCTCAGGACAACCCCTCAGTTGTAATGACTACAGGCGAGGCTCTTCACTAGCATTTCCAATATCATTGGACTTGGAACCAGGTCAGCTACCTAGTAGTTCAGGTTTATTACAGTGGAGTGAGTGGTTTAACTGGCAATGACCGTCAGTAACGGGAGCTACAGGAAGCCTAGGAGGAGTTGTATTTCACCATCATCCTCTCCTGCCCATCTTCAATTGCACCAGGCAGTTTTTTTCCCCCTCAACATGAGGGTTCTGCTATGATAGGGTTGCATTAATGTAAGTCCAGAAGGATTTCAAAAGCCTGTGCATCAAGTGTTAACAGAAACAGAATAGTCCCACATGTATGATCATCTGTCCTAGGCATGCAGTCAGCTCTGCCCATTACCATGGTGGAGTACAAGATCTGGCCAACCCCTCCCACAACACCTTTTGACATAAAGGAGGGTTCACACAGGTGCTTTTATAAATTCCAAGGCCCAGAAAGACTGAAGTGAGAACAGCAACCTTGTGATGTAGCATCAGCACAAACCACTGAGAACTAGATGAGAAACCTGGAATGTGCTTGTGGGATTTCCATAACTGAGGGACTGAAAGGACAGCAGATCTCAGCCATTTCTTTAAAGTGTTTATAATCTGTTTAGCCACATATATTTTTAGCTTCCTAGAAAGCCCCCATAATACCCATTCCAGTACTTCAGAAGGGAAAGTCCTAGAAAATTTATGAAAAACTATGACCTCAACTACAAAAGACCAGAAGTTGCAAGCTACAGCACATCACAAGAGAGCCGGGACCATGAGCATCTACAGAGACCCAACCTTTCCACACTTGTGCATTTCTGTGCAAAATGCCCATATCATGCCAGGAAGCAGACCACCATCCACATTGCAGAAGTTCAATTAAATACCCCATAGCCTTCAGCAACTAGACCAAAAGGAAGATTCCTCTTTTGAGCCAAACTTGACACCAAAATTAAGCTGAAAGCTCAAAAGAAATAGAATTATTTCATTTAGAGAAGAGCTGAATTTCAAAAGTTAAATCTAATTTGAACCCTCTGCTTTGTCCCCACTGAGGGTGCTTGGATTTGATATAAAAGCTCAGGACAAAGTCCAGTTAGAAAATATACTTGCTGTCCTAAAAAAAAAAAAAAAAAAAAAAAAAAGAGTACTTATGTTGTTTTTATTTTTTTTTTTTGGGGGGGGGGGGGGGGGGGGGCACCTGGCAGGAATAAAAACAGAATATGGATAATAAAGGGAAGTCATTTTCAGTTTTGGAGATTTAAGCATATAAGTAGCTCATTCTGAGTTAAAACTTATTTTCCAATGATGTGCAAAATAGGGTTGTGCTAACATCACATAATCATTCAATTTCTAAAGCAGATTTGTTTTCAAGAGAAAAATCAGCAGAAAGTCAGAACTCTAGTGCTGCATATAGCTCCGCATGCACCATTTGTGGCATGCCTTGATGTCTATATTCTTACATCACTCTACAAGACTCATTTTAGACAAGGTGAGAAGTGGAAGCTGAAGTCGCACACAAACCATTGCATGATGCTGGTAGATAGTCCCAAGTAAGCTGATGATGCTGGTAGATAGTCCCAAGTAAGCTGGCCGCTCTTGTCTTTCCAGCTCAGCTGCAAAATTCAAAACCAGCCCCAAATCCTAAACTCTAACCCTTCCCTACCCAGGCTCAAGGAGCACTTACTCCATTTGAGCCTCTACACTGCCTTAAGCTAATAATAAATCACCATCAGCCATGTCTCAAAGAGCTGGCACATATCCAAAGTGAAACAGTCAATCCCCACATACCTTTTACTCATTCATCTAATTAATAAAGAACCATCTTAAGTAAAGTTGCACAGATATGTGCAGGGGTGTAGTCAGACTCCCTTGTTTCAGGGAAGCTGAGGAGATTACATTCGTCGCAGTTGTGCTCAGGGCTCCATTCGTGGCTCGCTATTCTCCAGGTAACGTCCAGGTAACGGTACTAGGAGACAGCTGTTTGACTTGCTTTAAATTATTATTTATATCCGATAATTTTAGATCTTACTTGTTCATCTGCTTAATTTTTACTAACAAGTTTTTAATTAAATATTCTTCCTCTAGCTTCCAACAGATCTCCAGAGCCTCTCTTCTCCCAGCATGCAACATCCCAGGTGATAAGAGGGGTATACAGTTAACAGCAAGGTGCCAACACAGAAGACTGAAAAGGAAGACAAGTCTCCTTTGATCCCAGGTAATTCATGCCTTCTATACCTGACCCGAGGTGCCAAATAGAGTTAGTGAGGATAAAGATCAAGCAAAGCCACTGCACAGGGGAGATACGGCTTACTGAGCGGGGCAGACAGCTCCATAAGTGTGCTGGGCACAGGACCACCTGTGAAGGAGCACAATGCAAGAGCCAACAGCATTTTCATTTCCATACCTTCCCAAAAGGTCAGGGTTTTGCAGTTAATCTGAAACCACTAAAACAGTTTTCTATTATGCTCTCCTAGCAAGACGCTGAGAACTACAGAAACAGGGATCTAGAAGCAGAACTAGAAGCAGCCTGTAAAAAATAAATAAATAAATAAATAAATCCTCATGACTTAAGAGCCCATGAGCTGCTCTGTGCTCAGTCTTTATCACAGACACCTCCATGGTGCTATACAAACACAGAACTATGCAGAAAGTAGCCTGGCTATAATAAGAGCAGTCCTGTAGCAGCAACAAAATATCACTGGCATTAGCATAACAAATCACAGCACAAAAGCAAGCTCATTTTCCTATCAGACTGGTGCTGCTATTTTGGATAACCTCTGACAATAGCAGTTTCAGAAACCAACCGCGGATGACCACTTTTGGTGTAATGCTGTCTTACTTCCTCAGTCTAGCATCTGGCCACAGCAAGAAAAGTCTCAGCAAGTTCAGGCATGCAATCTGCTTTGTTACCAATGCTTCTTGTGCATCTTGTCCAGTCAGACCAACTTAATGAGCTCTACATGCTCAAAAAGAAACCCTCCAAAACAGCCATTAAGTTTTTTGCACTCTCCTTGGCAGCTGTGCAATAACTTTCATCTTCCTTTGAGCCATGGTGTCAATCACCTCATTGACAGTTACCACCTCATCTGTCTAGGAGCTTCCTAACCCTCAATTAAGGGCATACCTGTAATATCAAACATGCACCTGGGTGTCAATATGTCTGGAGGAAAAAGCCAGACTGTTTGCATTAGCAGTTCATTTGGCATCTGCCCAAACTTCAAGCAACATCTAACACCATTTTCCTGTTATGAAGCACTTCTTATCTGTACATGCCACAGGGCACAAATGGAGATCCTTTCTTCCCATTTCATGAACTCCCAGGACCAGTTGCTGAGGCACAATGAGGCACAGGCCAGTAGAACTGAGATTTTACCTCAGATATCCCACTCCTCCAACAGCTGGCCATCACTGTCCTCTTCACCTTTCACTTAGAAAAAGTAGTCTCAGATATGTATTTATTGGTATCAATAGAGGTTCTGCCACATGAAAAAAGAGACACTTTCTTGGTGGCTCTGTATTTTACCCAAATATGTCTCTTTTTAACCACTGATCTAAAGATGCTCAGGAAAGTCAGGAAAGAAAAGCTAACATAAGAGCTGTCTCCTAACTCATCCTTAATTGTCAAGACACATGACAGACTTGCAGTCTGTAAAGCAAACTGTGCTGAGAAAGTGAGGCTTTTGTCTACAGAAGGGGAAAACTATTCTGAATTTTAATTACGGGTTCAGCATCTGCTTTATGGGACAAGAAGAGTCGTCGTTGTTTTGTTTTAAGTGTTATTATCATCCTTAGAGGTATTCAAAAGACATGCAGATGTGGTGCTTAGGAACATGATTTAGAGGTAGAGCTGACAGTGGTAGGTTCCTAGTTGGACTTGATCTTACAGGTCTTTTCCATCCTAAGTGATTCTATGACTCTACCCTCAAGTAGATGAAGTTTTTATCACTTGCTCCTATAACATTGGCTTTTGTGTTCCCTTTTAGTTTGCCTGTTTTAAAGGCCCCTATTTAGATATATTAAACTATAAAGATAGAAATAGCAAAAGTAAACAAAACATGCAGAACAACTTCCAAAACTCCCTGCTGCTGGAACTATAGGTTCTTTCTGTAGGATGAGAAATCTGCCTGCATATTTTCCTGCAATGGTTATTCCAGTTCTCTAGCTTACAGGAGTCAGTACCGTGCATAAAAGGGAATACTGAAATAAAGCCAAAAATGCCCCAGTCTATTGGTACTCTGTTTTTTGTCTGCAGGCAGAACAACTTGCAGGCAGTGCTAGAAGGCAGCAAGCTTGGACTGACATTGCACTCCCATACTGCTTATCAGGATACTGAATATTAATAACATGCTAATTGTATCACTCCAGGGTTGTGAGCAATGGGATGCCTTGGATGTAAAGTACCTCCGGGAATCTAGTTCTGTGCTATCTGAACACAGCCTTCTATTGCTTCTTTTAGCATTAAAGTGCTGAAGCAATCTTTAGCAAATGTCTGTTTTCTGACTCTATACATAGCAGGAAGAAATAAAAATGTTAGACTTTCCTGGGGAAAAAGGTCATGTCCATCAAATTTTATCCCTTAATAGCATGCCTGACTCCCTCAGCGAAATGTCTAATTTTTCCTTGATAATTTCACTCTTTTGCCTGACTAACATTGTTGAGCATTTATGCCATCGCTTTTGTTAGCTACTTTGGAAAAGAGTTACACCCTTAGTTTGCTCTGAACAAATGCAGAGAGTATCCCAAATATAAACAGACACTAATATGTAAGATTTACCATTGAAATAAGATGCATGAAGTACTGTAGGTAGTATAGATACAGTGATATGCTATAGCATATGATGCATCTCAGCGTGGGGAAAGGTACAGGTGATATTAGCTAACAAAACCCATCATTTTTCTCCACATAGACTATTTTTCTTGAAGTGTCATTAAAAGTCCATTTCATTTATTGGGCCTCATACTCCATAATTTATCTGCTCCCTTACACATCACCATCTGCATTCATCTGCTCTACCAAGCCTAGTTCTCGCATGGCCTTCTGCGGCCAGAGACAAGAAAGAGATGCTTACTCATTAGCTGAGTACCCCCAGCTAGTGCACCCTTCTGCTCTTTATTTCTAGAGCAGAAGAATTTGGGCTTATTGCACTCCATCTGCTGAGATATGCAAAGTCTTACCTCAATAAAAAGCCCAGTACTCAGAATAACAAGATAAGCATTTGCCTGATTTCACAGTCACTCAGCTACGTGTTCTGCTTCAATGCAACACCATAGGTTGGGTTAAACAGTAAGATGACTCGAGCAGCTAGGTGAACTGTATGAATAAGTGTCTACAGGACATCACCTGAGATCATGGGAAAAGTATATATAGTATTTCACAGGCACTGTATCATGGAAACTTCTTTAATGTTAGGAAAAGATTTGTTTAGAAACTTAGATACCATTAAGTTCAGAACTACCAAGGGAAGAGAATACCTTAGTTTTACCACAACGAAGATCGCATAGCCAGTTATCACAAAGGATTAATTTAAAAGAAAGACATATAACCCACAAGATAGTTGATTCATTTTTAGCCAGTGTTCATTTTTAGTTATAGGACAGCCTAAAGAATAACCATCTAATCCATTCCTCAGTGTGATAGGCAGAATGGTCACATGGTTCTGCCTCTCCAGCAGTGTGGACTGGATGCCACTTTGAACACCTCTTTTCTACACACATTTTGCATGCACATTTCATTGCTGTGGCTAACAGAGCTATGAATACAACAAGCATATAAAGTGTAAGGTGCATGCCTGCTGAACTTTTGTGCATTTCTCTGCCAAGAGAAGGACAGCAGGCTGGACACAGCTGTCACATGGCTCTCATCTGCAGAAATACAACTGTGCTTGCTCTTCAGGAAAGCTCACCAGGCTGAACAGATCCTGCCCAGCTCCCATTTGGCCTGTAAGAGATTAAGTAGTCCACCTAAAGCCAATGCCAGGGCTGCAACCAGCATTCGCATCTGCATCAACCAATTCCCCAGCACCTATGCTCATGCTTCAATGAGTTATTCTTGCAATTGAAAGATTTTGCATTTATACTGAACATATCCTTGACTATAACTATATCCATAACTATAGACATTTTCTAATAGGGAAATTTTATTTTCATCCATCTGGCTGACTTGGCTTTGTTTCAACCCTCCTGTCTTCAGCCCTTTCGCCCTGAAAGCCCACTGTATCTGTGCATAGAAAAATGTACACATCAGAAGTAGTTTAAATGTCAGTGCTTTTCTTTTGATTAAAAGTAGATATTCAAGCAGAAGATATTATATTATGTCCTCAGGCTCCTTAAGTCATGATCCATATTTATAATGTAAGACTAAGACCTCTGTTGAATAATTACGTCTTTTGCCTGCCTGTTCTTCGCCCCTACACCCATACATACACATATAGCCATACAAAGGCAAATATATAGCCTTTAAAGTGAGCAATAGTTGACCCCAAAGACAGAATAGCTTCTGTAAGTATATGCATATTGGAAATAATTTAGTTCTGTAATTATCATGCAAGTCTTGCAGTAGCCAATTTAGTTCAGACTGAGAAACAGTAAGGAAAAAAAAAAAAAAAGGAAAAAAAGCATGTTCCAGATGGGCTAGAGCACTCAGGAGTTAAAGCCAAGCCTTAGGGAAAGGAATTTGGTAGCCAGCCTCATTCTGAATCCAGGTGAATGCTTTCCTTCCAAGAAGTCATCTCTGATTGAAAGAGTGAGATCCTACTTTGTCTGCACCTCAGAGAAGGTGCTTCTTCATGAATGAAAGCTACTTTTAAATATTTGGAAGCTGCTGAATTCAAAAGTCACACGAAAATACAACAGGATCTGAAGCATTACTTTTCAACTAACCTCTTCTACTCTCAATGAATCTCATCTTTCTCAGTAGTAAGCAGTGCCACTGGGTGCTAAAGTCACACTGCAAAAATCAGTTTGCCTTTCAAGTAATGCTTCTGATTAGAAGTAACATTGACCAGGATCCTTCAAGCTTAAACCTGTAGTTCTTCATGCACCCTGCTCAGAGCTACAGATTTCTTTACAGAAGAACCAGTATCACTAAGGACTCCACATAAAGGACAAAAACAAAGGACAGATAAGCACTGCTTTCCTTACAGCTGGTTGGCAAGTGCAAGTTTCACGCACACATACATGCATGTACACACTTTCAGTTAATCAGAAAGTTTTTTTTAAGTTAAAAGTTCTCCACCTTTAGTAATCCCATTCTGGAAGTAGAAATGCTGTCAGCTACAGCAAAATAATACGCTAGAAGCTCTCACTCTTTTCACCTTTCCTAAAATTTGCCTTACAATATGCAAAGTGAAAAGAAAGCACTGTGAGTCTGCATATTCTCTCATGCTCTCCAATTACCCAAGAGTAATTGACTTCTGCAAGCAAGTTGGTCACTGTAAACCTAGTCTCAGATAACCAAATGGTCAACATAACATTTGTGGCTGAGATGCCTCTGAAAAGATTTTAAAATCCAAATCCCTTTGGTAGGCAGAAATAAATCAGTGTCACTGATCCACTCAAAAAGTCACAGCTGCAACAATAGCTCTGGATGTCAGAGCCAGAAAAGACCATCCATGGAACAGCCTTCATCTGAGAATTAAGCTCTCCAGTACCAAGCAGGTCACTGAGACACTGCTTAGAGAGTGGAAATATGGGAAATGCATGTGGTATTGTGTTGAAAGAAGGGGACAGCATCATGGAAGAAGCTACTGTCTTCTTGCTTTACTCCTACAATTGCTTAAAAAGACATGTGAAGACTATTGGCTTCTCCCTATTTGCTCACTTGTATCTGTGAGGTGATCTGTGAGGTGATCTGTCTTTCATGTTTTTAGCATTCACCTCCCACCTGCTATAGCAGATAAAGGAAGCCAAGGCTACATCTACAGCCTGTACTGGGAGAAAGGGGAGTTAAAGTATTCCTGTGACTTGCAATCTGATTTCTCCGTGCAAGAGCTTGTTAATTCAAGGAAGCTCCGATTTTTCTATCCAAGTATCTGTCTGCCAGTAGAGCTTACAAGCCACTGAGAGGGTGTGCTGTTAAATTTTCACTGAGTAAAGTTAGGCCCCTAGAATATTTAGTTCCTCAACAGAAGGATCTATATATAGATAAGATGGATGCATTGCCTTCCACTGAGATCCAAACAATAGTCTGAGATCTATGCTGCACCACATAGCACTCTGCAGTATTTCACTGTGTATTTTCGTATTTCTACCACTCACTGTGATTGCAGTCAGGAATTCAGTTTTCTAACCACAACTTATGAAAATATAATTTTTAGTAACAAGTAGACATTTCTAACTGAGATGCAGTACAAATAAAAAGTTAGGCTAGATTCCTGGAATATTTTAATATATTCCACTACTGGAAAAAGTCCACAACAAAATGCAGTCACTGCATTTCTGTGACATGCATCTTCTTTAGTTCTAAAGATTATTGTATTTGTCATCTCATGACACATAGGACAAGTTATGCATTTCACTTGTTCTGCCTCCTTAATTTTATGTTGCAGGTTTCCTCCCTGCTGCATGTGTCTAGTTCTTAAAGACTAGGTTTTAAATGATGCTCTATCTGGTGTGGCAGAAACAGAATACAGTCCAGTTAAGATAAAGGAGAGCATCTGCATCAGAGTTGTTTCTGCTTTGTCATTATGAATATATACTACCACAATCCTGGGAAGTAAGAAAGCAATAGCTCATAAGTGTTTCAAAGGACAGATAAATCTTAAGATTAATTTTAACATTAAGAAGGTGATATATTTACAACATACTAGTACTAATTTTTTGAGAATTTAGGATTCACAGAAGTCAGACAAGACAGGGCAGAAGTTCACCTTGCCAAGGCTAGGAGTGCAAACTGGTGACAGCTATGTTAGTGTACTAAATTGAACACAATATTTGCAAACCATTTCTAACTCATTTGCATCTAAGCTATCATCACAAATAAACATTTGCAAGAACTGCTGTCTCATTGCCAGCTGATTGGTCTATACATTACACCAAGTCTCACTGCTCACAAACCAACCTCATATTGACTTAACCAGCTGGGAGCAGCTTGACTGACTGAGGTCTCCAGGTATGTCCTCAAAGCAGAAAGGGATTTATTCAGCCATTCAGTTCTCTCCCTTGAGAAAGCCTTGAGCTCCCTTAGAAAGGAGCTTATTAAGGAGTGTTACTGCTTTTGTTATCTACTGCCACGAACCCCAGTACTGCAAAGGACCAGGCCTTGTTCCTGCAGCCTCCTCCTTGTACTAACAGGTCTATTCACCTGAAGTGCAACCCTGGGGGCTGAACATGCCATGGGCAGAGCCTCTCAGGGGCTGGGGAGACTTGCAGAGCCACTCTGCTGCCTCACAGAACAGGCACATGTTTTACAAGAACATAGAAATACATACCCAGAAACATATGCTACAGAAGAACAGTAAAAGGAAAGCTTGCATAGATAATGCACATCATTACTGAATGTTCATATGTATGTAAGGAGCTGATGTTTGACAAACTGTGTCAGTGCACAAAATGTTTATGGCTGTTTTCCCTCCCACTAAATTTAGTCCTAACTGAGGAACACGGAGACACATTCATCTCTTCATGCACATACACAAGGCCTGATAGATAACATTAACACTGCAGTGAAAAAAAGTCTACCAAGCTTCACTATCTCAAAAGAAAGTTTATGATGGTCTTAGGGGCTATTCAGCTTCAGACCTCAAAACACCAGTTTAAATGAAAATAAGTCTTTAAATACCTCAAATACACATGTTTTCAATAGCAGCACCTATACTAGATTAGCCTTTAGTAAAGGCAAAATTGCTCAGTCACTAGAGAAACAAAGCTCCACTCCAAAACCAATCTGGATTTTAACCTTTAAAAAGGTTAGGGAGTTGAACCCACTTGACTCTAATCATCCACCCTGCTCTGGCTGATCACAGAAGAGAGAGAAAGACTGCATATGTTTCCTGGACTTCAGCAAGACAAAATCTTACAAGGAGTCTTACTGAGGTTTCATGCTAAATGAGGGAAAGGAACTCCAGAAAAGTCTTCAGCTACAACACACTGGTGATTATTTCAATACTTTAAGCTATGCAGACTGTATGCAGCTTTAGAAAGTCTTACGCTTTTGCCAGGATTGTATAAAGTTCTTACCATATCAATTTTTCCAGAGGCACCACTTTAAAGAAGGACAAATCCAGCTGAAGACCTAAAGGGTTTTCTTACCGTAAGTCAATATGTATGCAGTAACTGATCTTCTGTGATGTCTACACGTTTGCAGCAAAAAACTGTCGCAAGTGATGTAGCATACTTGACATCACATTCACTGACATCAGAACACACCAACACCTTTGCCAACACAAGTTATTTTACCATGTACTGCACAGTGTCCTAACCTAGTACAGTCTTTCACCTGCAAGAGAATATTCTTCACAGCTCAAAGTAATTTAACTTCTGATAAGTTGACTTAAAGTGTACTTCCCTTTGATTTAACTCATTGCTAGATTGTTTGGGTAATACTGCTTTAAATACTTCCTTAAAGTGAAATATATTTAGCTGAGTCAGTAAATTTAATAAAATAAACTCACATATATTTTAGTCATCTTTTACTTTTCAATTTAAAACATTTTAAAATACTCTGAACCACAGTGTTAGACTATTCACTGACTTACATGTTAAGATGCAGCCAAAAATTTGCACTAAAATTTAACCTTTGAGAGTACCTGTATAAATCCTACATTCATCTTTTATGAGTTAATTCTTCACATCATTTCACTAAAGCCCCTCTATCAGAAAACTTCTTAAGAGTTTATCAAGCTTGCTACAAGTCTCACTTAGTTTGCTTCAGACATTATCATCTGAGTCAGCACCCCTGAAGCTCTTCTCCACACACACTGTGGAGACCTTCTTACAGCTGTTTGCAAACACTCATGTTTCAGCATTCATAAACATATACCAGGGAGCTGTTCCTTGCGGTTATAAGCCAGAACTCATTAATCCCCACAGGGGCAGGATCAAGGCCAAGATGATTTTCTTGGTACTTGACTCCTCACCTTGCTGCTTATTTCCCAGGAAAGAGATTTGCAGACTTGCAAGGCAAGAACAGGGTTCTCCAATTTCTCTGACGAGGTAACAGATGAGGTTGCCATTCTCTTACTATAAACCCTCAGTTGGAAGAGATGTTTTTGTTAATACCACATTTTCTGTGGAATTACTTATAAGGGCCAAAGTCTGAGATCTTTGATAGGGAGGTCTTACTTCTGCATGCAACTGCTTCTGCATCTATTCTACATAGGCACTGCACAGCCTGGCAAAAGACTTGCTCCACAGTAGTGCAAACATTGCTTAAGAGAGCTGTACCTAAGCCACAGACTTACTGTCACAGGCTTTGGCAAGAGAAAAAGGTTCTGTTTCTGGTACACTGCATTTCAGCTAACTAAAGCTGAAAAGGAAGGACAGTTTACATACTTCAGTGTAAGCCACATACACAGGCAGCTTCAGCACAGGGGAATACCCTCCCTCCTGCCTCAGGCTGCCTGTGCAGGTCTGGGTTCTGTGACACAGAGGCTAGGGACAGACCTCACAAGAAGAGGTGAGGAGTACATCAGTACACAGCAAGCCAAGGATTGACTTTCTGTATCAAGCACTGACCAGGTCCCAAATTGAGTACTGCTCAACTTACAGGAGAAATCTGGGGGAGAAGGGATTCTGTAGCAGAGAACGAGCAAAACTATCTTAAAACATACTATGAACATTAATTTGCAAATGCTCTTAACAGCAGTTTCTTTAATAGTTGATTCCTTTAAAGCAGGCACTACAGAGAAAACTAGTGGAAGTTACTACTTTTCCTTCATGTTTTTTTCTAATAGCCTCTGCATCAGCCTTTGATGAGCAAATCATTTTTTTCAAAAGCTACTATGTTGCCTGAGCAGAGCAGCCCAGGTATCTGCCTTTCATTGCTTGCAGTTGCCACTAGAAACTCAGGAAGGATACACATGCCTCAGCAACATCCTGGAGGGAGCTCAGCTTGTTCTCCTGCACTCTGGTCTCCCCTGTCTGGAACATTTAAACATTTTATCAGTAAAAGCCAAACTTAATATGAGAAGTCTCACTTCTTGGCTGTGCAACAACCATAGGAACAGTAGACTTGATGGACATCTGGATACAGCTTCTAACGAACCATGAGCACAAGCTGGAGGTTTACTTATTAACAAACAGTTGCAATATGTTTGGCAAAAGGACTTCTGGAATCTTCTCATTTATAGGATTACATTCTTCTAGTTTTCCAGATGTAGCTTGGTTTATAATAGACACATTTAAGTAATACCCTTTTTTGTTTCTCCTTACCCTACAGAAATCCAATATGCGCAGCATGGCAATATTAATCTTGGATTCAATACTTTGAGTATAACTTCACTGATGGCAAAGGAAAAAATCTTCAGTCCAATAAAATTAAAAACTTCCAGTTGCACTATTTCTTCTAAAGAGACAAACAGCACTTCACTTGTTTCACAGATAATGTAATTTCAGTATGTCTTTGATCTTGTCCAGACCAAGATAAAAGGCATCTTTAAAGTATTTTAATCCACTTTTAAACAAAAAGGCATTTTTGTACAACCTAGCTTTAAGTATCCAAGATAGCAGGCTAACTAGAAGGACAAGATCCTTCACTGCCACCACTAGAAGCTATCCTTACTGGGCTCAGAAGACAAAATATTTGTCTCCTCACTTAACTTGAACCCCCTCAAATCCAACCCAGTCATATAAGTATCCTGTGCAGTTAGGAGGGAAGTCCATCCAGAGAATGATTCCTCTTATATTATGAACAGTACCCTTGAAATGATTTGCCATATCTACCCTTCAAATGACTAGTGAGAGGACAGAGCTCTTGGCAG
Organism: Oxyura jamaicensis; assembly: GCF_011077185.1. Classification (NCBI taxonomy): domain Eukaryota; kingdom Metazoa; phylum Chordata; class Aves; order Anseriformes; family Anatidae; genus Oxyura; species Oxyura jamaicensis. Next base: position 74,355,714 of record NC_048893.1, on the reverse strand, counting down.
CTTTAATTAGGAGAGATTAATCCCACTGCATTGATTACACAGCAAGGATGAACAACCACCTAAAAAATACTTGGTTCTTAACTTTTTGGCAAGCAAATTCAGGAGAGATTAAGCACCAGCCTTCTAATACAGGCAGTTAGATTCCTGACCAAAGTTGATTCCCCTCCAGCAGTTAACACTTGGCCAACAGGCATTTCAGGAGTTAGGCATTATGCCATGCCTTAGATAAGAAAACATGAGAGAAAAATTAGCAGTAGTAGTAGCAGAGTCCAGTGCTCCAGTTCCTGGTAGAAGAATTCAGCTTTGAAGGAGCTATGGTGTAACCAAGTTCAGCTGTACTTGATCATGTGCAGTCAGATTTCCTGCTGGCACCTGCACCTTCCATCACAATATGCAAGCATAACTTCTGAAAAGCTTTGAGAATACAGCCATTTGTTTTTGTAGTTAACAGACATTTGACACAAGCCAAACAAGCTGCAGGAGTATCAAGAGTCTAGATCACCAAGCAGATGAAGAACAGCCTTCAGCTATTCCACTATACACAAAATAAAACAAAATAAAATAAAATCACTGTCCAGAGACAGAGCAAAACAGAATCCACAACCTCTTGCTATGTGTCCTCACCCAGAACCTGGGCACCTGCATTTTAAACAAATAGCATAGAACAGCTCATCCCAAGAGGCCCAACAGCAGTTTGGCACACTCTTGGGGATGGGAGCTAATATTCCTCCACCAAGAGGTAAGGTAACTTCATCCAAACACACTAGGTGAATGCTGCACATCTCTTGGATAAAAGAGGGAATGACACTGCTTCCTCCTCTACCCCCCGTTTCATAAGCCTAGCCTTAGAGCTGTATTTCTTTTCCCAAATGACATTTAATCCTTATTACTATTCTATTGATAAAGGAGGACTAAGGAGAATCTCCACCCTTTACTGGATACACTGACCCTTTCTTCAAGAAAGAAATCCTAATGGCTCAGGAGCGGTCTGTCCCCACGTGCCCAAAGACAAGCCGGCGTGGAAGAAGACCAGCCTGGCTGAGCAGAGAGCTGTGGCTCGAGCTTAGGAGAAAAAAGAGGGTTTATAATCTTTGGAAAAGAGGGCGGGCCACTCAGGGGGACTACAAGGATGCTGCGAGGCAGTGCAGGGACAAAATCAGAAAGGCCAAAGCTCATCTGGAGCTCAATCTGGCCACTGCTGTTAAGGACAACAAAAAATGTTTTTATAAATACATCAACACAAAAAGGAGGACTAAGGAGAATCTCCACCCTCTACTGGATGTGGGGGGAAACTTAGTAACACAAGTCGATGGGGCCGGATGGGATCCACCCAAGGGTACTGAGGGAACTGGCGGAGGAGCTGGCCAAGCCGCTTTCCATCATTTATCAGCAGTCCTGGCTATCGGGGGAGGTCCCACTTGACTGGCGGCTAGCAAACGTGATGCCCATCTACAAGAAGGGCCGGAGGGTAGACCCATGGAACTATAGGCCTGTTAGTTTAACATCAGTGCCAGGGAAGCTCATGGAGCAGATTATCTTGGGTGTCATCATGCGGCAGTTGCAGGGCAAGCAGGCGATCAGGCCCAGTCAGCGTGGGTTTATGAAGGAGAGGTCCTGCTTGACGAACCTGATCTCCTTCTATGACAATGTGACACGCTTAGTGGATGAGGGAAAGGCTGTGGACGTGGTCTACCTTGACTTCAGCAAGGCATTTGACACGGTCCCCCACAGCATTCTCCTCAGGAAACTGGCTGCTCATGGCTTGTACTGGCATACACTTCGTTGGGTTAAGAGCTGTCTGGATGGCCGGGCCCAGAGAGTTGTGGTGAATGGAGTCAAATCCAGTTGGAGGCTGGTCACTAGTGGAGTCCCCCAGGGCTCGGTGCTGGGGCCAGTCTTCTTTAACATCTTCATCGATGATCTGGACGAGGGGATCGAGTGCACCCTCAGCAAGTTTGCAGACGACACCAAGTTAGGTGCGTGTGTCGATCTGCTCGAGGGTAGGAAGGCTCTGCAGGAGGATCTGGATAGGCTGGACCGATGGGCCGAGGCCAAAGGTATGAAGTTCAACAAGGCCACGTGCCGTGTCCTGCACCTGGGGCACAACAACCCCAAACAGAGCTACAGGCTGGGAGATGTGTGGTTAGAAAGCTGCCTGGCAGAGAAGGACCTGGGAGTTTTGGTTGACAGGTGGCTGAATATGAGCCAGCAGTGTGCTCAGGCGGCCAAGAAGGCCAGCAGCATCCTGGCTTGCATAAGAAAAAGCATGGCCAGAAGGTCCAGGGAAGTGATTGTCCACCTGTACTCGGCTCTGGTGAGGCCACACCTCGAGTACTGCGTTCAGTTTTGGGCCCCTCGCTACAAGAAGGACATGGAGGTGCTTGAGCGAGTCCAGAGAAGGGCTACGAAGTTGGTGAAGGGTCTGGAGAACAAGTCTTAGGAGGAGCGGCTGAGGGAGCTGGGACTGTTTAGCCTGGAGAAGAAGAGGCTCAGGGGCGACCTTATTGCACCCTACAGGTACCTGAAAGGAGGCTGTAGTGAGGTGGGGGTTGGTCTATTCTCCCACGTGCCTGGTGACAGGACGAGGGGGAATGGGCTAAAGTTGTGCCAGGGGAGGTTTAGGTTGGATGTTAGGAAGAACTTCTTTACTGAACAGGTTGTTGGTCACTGGAATAGGCTGCCCAGGGAAGTGGTTGAGTCCCCATCCCTGGAGGTCTTTAAAAGACGTTTAGATGTAGAGCTTAGAGATATGGTTTAGTGGAAGATTTGTTAGCGTTAGGTCAGAGGTTGGACTCGGTGATCTTGGAGGTCTCTTCCAACCTAGACTATTCTGTGATTCTGTGATTCTGTGAATTAACTCTGAAAATACTCTACCCATGCAGTAACCTGACTAAAAACAGTCACATCTTCTGGAGAGGGAAGAGGAAGAACTGCTGCCCCTTAATGCAACATAATCAGATCATTTTGTAGTTCATATTTATGTCAAGAGGTAAGAAAAGTTATTCTCACCCAAAAGCACTTAAGGAAAATTTAGCCACATAGGCTTACATGGCACCAAACAAATGTAATACACAGTTTCTATGTCAAATCTACCAGAATGCAATTTATCAAAATAGTCATAAATAGCAGAAGCTATCTTAATGCCTACAGCAAAAGCCTTTGCTCTCTTCCAGCCATGAAAACATCAAGTGCCTCCCCCCTATTCTAAACAACTGCATAAAAATCTCTCTTCTAAACGATGAAGCCATATCAGGCTTCAACTCCTTTTAAGAGGGTTTAAGAGGGAAAAACCCACTCCACATTACTTTTCCAACTTCCCTCTGAATTATTCTAGGTATAGCACTACAAGACAGTTATGGCAATATTGCATTTGGAAGCTTTCCAGAAATATGTATGAACACCAGGCTCTTTTCATAATGCATTCAAGTAAATAACATTATGTTAGTCACACAATGAATTATGTTCTGAAGCATGCAGAAGAAAACATGCCCATACAAAACCTCAACTTTATAAAATCAAATGGTGCTTTAACCTGCTTCCAAGCCTCAAACATTCAGACAGCCTATTATTCTTATATTGATCTCACCATTCTCCACAGTGCCATAAATGCAGCTGTAAGACTAGTAACTTGCTGATTCAGGCACTGGTTCTCCCATTGTACTTGTTCCAGCATGACTTGGTCAGCATGTAATCTCATTTGTAGTTTCTGAAACTGCAATAAATAACAAACATATATACATATGTGAAGGACTTGTCAAACAATGTAAGCTGTATAACTATCAAAGTGGAAATAAAACACCATAACTGATTATATGATGAACTACACCTCATCTGGCAAATTCCTAACACACAGCATGATGGGAGAGAAGTGGCAGCTCCAGATTTCTCTGTATTAGCAGTGACTGTGGAAGACAAAATACTCATTAAGAACAAGCCTGGAAAGCATTTAGGGAATAATACATGAGCATGCATATTTGTTTGGATTTACCTTAGCACCGTAGAGCATTTCACCAGAAATGCTTTCTTCCACCAATTTAATTCTCCTAAAAGATCTTTTAACCATACAGCATTATTACTATTTCATTTATAATAAGTAAGGCTTTTACCCATGTAACATTTATTTTCATTTCATTTCTTTCAATGTTTTCCCATAAACACAAGATTTGAACAGATTAATGAGCTGTACAATTAGTAAAGCAAAAATGAGTATTAATTATGATGGGTTTCATTTTCCTCTGTATACAAAGAGTAACTACATCTGCAAGTCTCAAGGACTTATTCTCACCAGCTATTTTTGCCTCCATTTTCTTTGATGTCCTTAACTAGAATAAAGCAAGCAAGCTATGAAACAAATCCCTGAGCTGATATGGAGCATAAATAAGTACATAAGCTATCCAAGGAATGGATGCAGAGGTAGACTGAAAAATCAAGTGCTAGGTGAGGGAGAAACAGTCCCCAGCAAACCCTTCAGAGGTAAATGGGAACTCAAGCAGAATTCATTTTTCAGTTCAAGTCAGTAGTACTGCTGGAGAATGGCCTGGGATAGTTGTCTGCTACCCATATTTGACATTGTAAGGATTAATTGTAAGGTTTTTTTCCAGCTATAAGTGTATGGCTACATAAACATTTTGGAAAAAGCACAAATAGGACTAACCAAAAGCATGACAGCCAATGCATTAAAAAAATAGCTCAATTCAGTATTGCTAACTAGTGTAGGTATATAAGAAAAATGATATTTCTGTAACATGCTGCTTTAATGTATTTTAGTTTTTTTGTTTGCTTGTTTTTTTTGTTTGTTTTTAATCAGTCATTACACAATTTGAATAAAGTCTATTTTGGACTTAAGAACAGTATACTAAAGAAACCCAGCAGGCCAGCCTTTACCTATTGCTCTTAATTGGTTAGGCATTACATCCCAAAAACCTTGAAGCCTGAACAAACGTCTATGCTACTTTTAGATTTATAAAACATCCAGACCTTAAAAACCTGAGTTTAACTCACAGCTCAGAAGCTGAGATACTGTACTGGACCTCTCCCCTGACTTGAATTTCAAACCTTGTTTGCATTTCTGCCAGCATGCCCAACTATTATGTTGAGTGTCTTATTTCTCAGGTAATGAATGAGCCTAAAGCAACAGGAACCCAATTGACTGTGAGGTCTTGAAGCTCTACCTGGATGCAAGCAGGACCTGCAAAGCCCTTCCTTGATCAGTGATGTGCAGGATATCATCCTGTTGGCACAAGTGGCAGGCACTAAAGGTAGACTCAAGAATTCAGAGAACACATTCAAAACATTCTAGCAATTTCAGCTGCCCCACTGACAAACTTTATCCAGAATAAAAAGCTTCTTGTTAAGTCTCTAGTTTCGCTAAACCTCCTCAGTTCATTTTACAATATTCCCTAGTTTTATTAGGTTTTGAAATCATTTCAGCAGGAGAGAAATAAAAGGAACACTATCCATTAGCTTGTTTTATGACAACATAGCTGCCTGGGTATAGCAGTTTTGTCACTGTGTTGCTTACTCTAGTTGGTCACTGTCCCAACAAATAGTGGACTGAGTGTTAGTGGTGTCAATAAAAGTACAAGTGGTTTTGTCTTTGTATGAAAACATTTGACTTCAAAAATCAAAGCATCAACTGACAAAGCCAGGTGGCAGTAAGCTTCAGTTTTTTAATTCTTCAAATTTAAGTTCTCAGATCTGAAGTTTCAGACAATCAAAAGTGCCATTGTGAACTCTAAAAACTTAGGTTTTGCTCCAACTTGTAGGAGAAAAACCATTGTATGGAAAATAGGTAATGGAAAACAGGTGTGCCACCACAGTGCTAGAGATACAGCATCTTGTAAATGCTTGAGGAACACCAGTCCAACGGCTCCAAAAGCATTGAGGATCAAATTATGTCCAGCTTCTCTCTAGAAGAAGGTACCTCTTTTGGAGGTATGGATAATACCAGGCCCAGTTCTTAACTAATGTATAATCCCAACAGAATTTTTTGCTCCTTTCTCCCAACAAGAAAACAGATTATGTGGAAAAGGGGTGCCAAGGGGACAAGCAGAACACTATAGCTCAATATATAACACAATGATTTACTTCCAAAGACCCACAGGCACAGAAGGAAGAGTAATCAGCTTGGAAAGTACTCATTGATATGCTACAAGCCATCCAGGCTCTTGACAGTCTCCAGATACGGGGACAAAAGTCAACTTGACACCATATTTTGTCCTCTCAGCTCTCACTTCCAATTTTGTGACTGGAAAGAAATAACTGAAATTAGGACCAGAGCCTCCAGAAGGACAAAAAATATGCAGTCTTCATATGAACAGCAAGTACACTGAAAATGTCCAATACCAATGAACTGTTGGTCCCAATAAGACCTAGACTTGTATTAAAACAATACACAAGCATTTAATGAATTAAAAAATAGTAAGGGATTTAGGATCTAGTCAGAGCAGCATTTGGTCAGGACCCTAAAGTGTGCACACAAAAAATATCAATAGGGCTGACTTCAAATCAAATGCAGTATACTTTAGAGGGAGCATAAGTGGCCTGGAGATTACAGCAGCGAGTGAACAGCCTGACTTGAAACCCTCACACCCACTGCCCTTGCCAGTTCAAGCCACTCCAGGCTGCATGTGCCAGCAGCACCATGGTATCACTAGAGCATGCAATAGGCTATGCCTTGGTTTAGTCATTTGAACAGCAGGAACATTATTAACTCTCTCAGAGGCTGGCCACAGCAACTACGGTGCTTGCACACCACCTTCATCCTTTGATTCAAAAATACATGGAAAAGTATGACTATTCTTCAGTGTCACATCCAATCAAGTATTGCAAAGCTCAAAGTTAAGACTTTTTTTTTATTTTTTTTTTAAAAAAAGGCTTTTTTTCTCCATGAAAAATAAAATATCACTTCTCACAGATTTTAATTTACTAAAGCCTTTTCCAGTCATGCATTTGGTCAAAATGTAAGATTCTTTTTGTCTAAAAGAAGTCATTTACTGAACTTTATGAGCAGAAGAATGCTGTTACTGACTGATTCAGAAGACTGTCTATTAGTGTCTAAAGTGTTAGTATCCTGAATTTATTGTGTTTTTTTTTGCCACCTAGGACAAAAATATTAATTTATAACAATAGGACTGTCTTATACTACTGCTTAAAAAAAAAAAAAAAAAAAAGCCTTCTCCCCCCTCCAGTGGGGGAATCATTTACAAGATGCACAGTGCCATTGATGTTAGGCTCTAGTCTCCCTACATTTTAACTGCCTCAGCCATGCCATGCCATGTTATCTGTTACATTTGGCTGCACTGTGTGATGTAAACCCTTTGTGTATGAAGAATGTCACTAACAGCAACAAGACAATCCATTTAAAAAATTATAGCTAAAAGGAGAAGTTCCAAAACAGAGCAAAAGCAAGCTAGAATGCATCAGGGTTGTTTCATATATTACTGTGTTCAATTCTGCAAGTCAAATTTAATCCTACTCACCAGAGTTGCACTCAGACTTAGCACACATTATCAAACTTAATATATACACACACCTTGAGGACTGAGAAGGTTAGAGTTAAAAAGGTACAACTAATTCTTTCAAACCTGAGGTGATCCTCAGTTGTTACTTATTATAATTTAAAATGGAATCCTACAGACTCCACTTGAGAAAATGTCCCAGTTCTTTAGTTCAGCCAAGGAGCATTCAATAGAATGACCTATCAAGACATGAGCTCTATTTAGGTAAGGCTTTTGATTACGGAATATAGCTGAGCTCTATTTTGGTCACCGTTAGTAGTTACAGCAACTGACAGGCCACAAACAACCCTGAAGGTGCTGAAAAACCCAAGAAGCAGATGCTAATACTACAGCTTTCACTGGGTGCATCCCTGATGACAGCCTAAAAAAGTGAATGGTATGAGAGCTACAATAGTAACCTTACCAGAATAAAGATCTTCTAATTCCAGGAGATACTCTCCAGTGATTACTTGAACCACTGTAAAGCTATTTTGTACTTCCAGAGTGTTTAAGAACAGCTTAAGAACTGGTGAATCAGACCGAGAAGCTATTTAGCTGCAGGGACTACTGGAAAGCACATATAAATGATCTTTTCCCAGGGAAACACACTCTCAGATTCTCCATTTTCCCCACACACAGAAAGATGTTTTCAATAGCCTCTTGGTGGTTATTACATGAAAAGTTCCTGAGCACAGTCAGGCACTGTTTGAAACAAGCATAAAGGAAGTAAGACAGACTGTTATACAAAGTACTAATCTGTAGAGAGACCTGTGGCTGAGCTACAAGCTACAGCCAAGACCACAATACTATACGTTTCAATGCAGTCCCATTACAGAATGGGAACTGGTGAGAAATGGCAGAGCTGCTGACCCAGTCTTGGGTTAGAGACCCCACAGTTGTTCCTACTCCACTTGTTCCTAAAGCAAAGCCAATTTCATGTTGACAACATCAGCTTGCTGCTATGGAAGCAATACAACTCCACAGCTCATGGTATGTAGAGAACATCAAGCACTTTGCAGTGTGATCCTTGCTAAGGGTTTATAGACTGAAGAGCTCACACACTGGGAACCTTCCCCATGTCCCCAAAAATACTCAGCCATCCTGAAGTTACTTGAAACGCTGGTTAACTGATATCAGGAGTACTGTGGTACTTAGCACCACAGTAGAGAGGGACTCATTGGAGTGGGGAGCAATACTGTAGAGGTATTCACAGCATCCCCAGAAGTGAAGTTGGGCCTGACAGCTTTGAATCCTCAACAAGGCCTAAATCAGAGAAAAAACAATTTGACTTTCAACACCCAGGGAGAATCTATGGAGTCAGCAGTTAGAGAAAAACATTCCTGCTGATATGTAGAACATTTCTGTCCTGAAAGTCCCTTAAAGTCAATAAACACAGCACCCTGGTATGCTATTTTCTGAAGAGCTACTCTTCAGGGAAGAAGGGAAGTGACTCATGAGCTCTGACCAAGGGGCCAAGCACAAAGAGAGGCTTCAGAGAGAGCAGGCACCAGCAGCTAACCAGCCTGTCATTCACATGTTCCTCATTAGGAACACAGCTTTTAACAGCTCAGGTCTCAATGCTGTATCTTTCTTCTTGTTATTAACATCAGTCATGCTGACAGCATGTTAGTTATGCTGCAGGAATCTGTGTTGCTCTGCTATTCACCTAACAGTTCCTTTATATCAGAACTGTTTCATATAACACTGTATTTGGACTTCAAGTCCAGGACTGGTACAGAAACACTCAGTAAAGGCAGGGAACTAAGCTTAACAGATCACATATGGGGTATATTAGGACAATGTGACCAGGGACAGAAACAGAGCAACCTCCCCTTAGATCTGGTCAAAAAAGTAGTTTAAAAACAATAAAACACCTTTTCTTGTATATGAGATTATATATACACACAAGCAACTATTTTCTACCTAGCTGCAGGAGACCCACAACTAAATACAGAGTTTCCTTACACAGTATTTTTGACCCTCTGCCAGCATGAAGAAAACTGTGTGTAGAAATAACTGTGTGTACAAATATATGTGTACAAATATCTGAGGGGTGAGAGACAGAAGGATGTAGCTAGCCTCTTCTCAGTGTTTGTGGGGATAGGACAAGGGGCAACGGCCGCAAAATAGAACACAGGAAGTTCTGCACCGATATGCAAAAGAACTTCTTCACGGTGAGGGTGACGGAGCACTGGAACAGGCTGCCTAGAGAGGTTGTGGAGTCTCCTTCTCTGGAGATATTCAAGGCCCATCTGGACGCCTACCTGGGCAGTCTGCTCTGAGGAACCTGCTTTGGCAGGGCAGTTGGACCCGATGATCTTTCGAGGTCCCTTCCAACCCCTACAGTTCTGTGATTCTGTGATACTGTGAAAACATTCCCCATGACGATCAGTCCCATACAGGCACACATAAACTGTGTAATGCAGTAGTGGGCAGAGGGCCCTAAGCCACTCTAAGATATCTGGTTCTACCTTGCTACCCATAGTGCTAACAGGCAGAACATCTCACCTGGAAGTGGTTATGGCTTCCATGGTTATATAGGGGGAACACACTATGGACTTAGCCAGCACAGCCAGAGCACCTGGGGGGACACAGCTCACAAGCTCCTGGTGTCTAAGCTGCATTGCTCAGCCCTAGCTTAAATGCCTCTGCCCCAGAGAAGTCCACAAGGCAAGGCAGAGCAAAAATTCAGAGGTCCTAAGCATTAAATTAAGTGTACACACATTGGCAGGGGGAATTTTTTCTCCAAAAGAAAATGACACATCAACACTTTCCCTCAGCCTCATTCCTACTAGTATAAAATCAAGGCAAGAACTTTTCAGTGTGAGCAGCTGGCAGTCTGTTCTTCCTTAGTCTATGCATTGTTTGCCATTCAAGGGCTTTCCCACTCCTCCCAACCCCAGCCTCAAATATCAAGCTATTAGTATACTTCTTGGACATAGATGGGCTCCAGTAACTTATTAATTACATACAAAATTCGCTGTGTACATACAGAGCCACTTTGCCTGGGGCTCAGAGTACCGTTGTAAAAGGTAGGGAGAGCATGGATAGAAGTTCAGAGGCATACCTTGCAATAACAATATTTTACTGTGACAGGCTGCAGCACCTACTGCTTTATGGCCGAGGGTGGTACACACTACAGGAAAATTATGAACTGGGCTCAGACTGAAAAGTAGTAAAAGTTGAGTGTGACAAAAGAGGAACAGGAGAAAGCTAGTATGACCAGGATGTAGAAAAGCCTACTGAAGCCTTACAACAAGGTGTCCAGTCAGAGGTGGTTACCTGCAGCTTGCAAAGATTTGAACATTTTGGAATGGTGGTAACTAAGAAGCTTCTTAGGAATAGGAATATAAATCTCTCCAATGAATACAAAGCCCCAGATTAGTTCATTTCTTTAAAAGAAGCTCCAGATGCTCATCTCAAGTCTGGGAAAGCCTTAGTCTGTATAATATACAGTGAGCTTTTTTCCTCTTTCTGAAAAAAGGAATTCACCTCACATTTATAATCCTTTTAAACCATTAATGTGTTTTCTTTCTCTGGTCTGAACAGGCCAACTATTTACTAGTGCACTCGCACTACTTACAGACCAGCTTAGTACTTAGGTCTTCACAACAGGGACACAAGATGTTTGGAAAGTAATACCAATGTTGCATCTTAGCCTTTGACTTCACAAAACAAGATATTGACATGGTTCAGACTGAAAAGCTCAAATTTAAGAACAATTAAAATGATCCACCTGTTTTAGTTGCCTTTGGGGAGGTGGGGGAAGAGCATTGAATGCTGAATGAGATGCCACTGACTGAAACAGAAAATTGCAGTGTATTTAAAATCTGATTCACAGTTAATCTGTAGAGCCTACCACCAAGAGGTGACTAGTAAACTATATGAACAACCATGAAGATATCAGAAGATATCATTCAAGTGAAATGCATATACTGTTAAGTATAGAAGGAGTAGGTCCTTGCAACTCAGCACAGAGCCTGCCTTGAGCTATCAGAGCAGGGAACAGCTTTCTCTGAGGCCATTTACTTCAGGGCCTCCTGTGGGGTCTCTGCCATATCCCACTGAAGCAGCTGGTAGTGGCTACTTGCAAAGATCAAGGTCTGAGGTGAGTAGAACATTACTCCGACTGATTATAAAAACTCTACCCATCACAACCAAGAGATACAGATCATGGTAGTGTACTTCCTCAAAAGAAGCCATCACATTTAAAGATAGCATGGGCTATATTCCTTTCTCCTGTTAGCCAAGAGAAACACTATTCAAGTCCTTGTAGCTTTACACTTGGGCAGGTATAGGATCAGAATGAGATTACAGAATGTACGGTAGCAGGAAAAGGGAGTTGCTGAGCTGCAGGAAGAAACCCAGTAGAATGCAAAACAGACTCTCAGACGAAGTCATAGGTAGTTGATGAGAGGTAGGAACATTTCCCGCCCCCTTACACATCACTGAAAATTGAATTGAACAAAATGAAGAGAAAGACAAGGCCAGATTCTCTCCCATGCAATACTTCTAAAGAAATGCATTGAGGAGTCCTGGACAGAGCTAGGAGTCAATGATACAGCTGCTGGAGATAAGTACTTAGAACATTTAAGAACATGAAGCCTAAGCAAGATTCAGTTTATACATCTGGGAACACACAAGTGCAAGTACACAGCATTAAATGCTTTTCTTTAAGACATCCCTATGTGTAGCACTTGAAGTAGCATGTTGCTACAAACATATCCCTCACTCACTTCAGGTTTGGTGGATAAAAACAATACAGTGCCTCTGACTCAGCAAATTAAGCATATTCCAAATGCTGAGCATGCAGGTAACTTTGTTTAAGTCACCTGGGATTATCCTCTAGCTCTAAGTAGTATAGGGCCTCAGTCCAAATCAGCATTATTTCTATAGAATCATTAAAAGGGGTTACAAAACATTCTCATATTTAAGAAAGTTTGAACAAGTTGAGAAAGGATCAGTGCATCAATGGCTATTGAACAGTGACCCAGATACAACAACCTCTGACCTAGGAAGCCCTGAAGCAACAGCTTGCCAGGAAGAAGGAAGGTAATACAAGGGAAAGAAGGGCACTCTCTCTTGCTTTAGCCTTTGCTAAGCAGCTGCTACTCAGCAACACCAGAAGAAGGTTCTGCACGCAATTTCATCTAAATCATTAAGCAGTCCTCTAGCATCTGTAAAGAAATTTATAGTCTGTGTATTCTCCCTCTCTCTCCATGAGAGAAATCCTTACAAAGACACCATTAAACAAAGAACATGTTTCAGCAAACAGGTATTTTTCCCAACAAAAATACCTGCTGCATGTGTGTTTACCTGTTCTGGCAGAGAACAAGAATTACATCTCATCTTACCTTAGTCACCCCAAGCTGACAGTGGCAGGTGCCTCATAATGAATGACAGAGGCAAACTGAATAATAATCAGCAGGTAAAGACAAGCAACAGCTGCATTTTTAGATTCTTGTGACTAACAGGCACAAAGGGGAAAGGTGGTGAGCTGCTGTCAAAATTCAGTCTTTAGCTATATGCCTGGATGGCAGAATGAGAACATGACTTTGCTACTTTCTTCACTATTGCCTAGAGATAGTGGAAGCATAGCAGATGGAAGACTCAAAAGAAAACATGCAGTTTCTTCTTTAATGCTCATGCATTGATTCCAAGCTCTAATAAATAATTACTTAGTTCTGTCTTGGCTTCAGAGCAAAAAATAATAATAATAATAATAAAAAAATCTCACTTACTAATCCTTGGTGGAGTGCTTTTCAATTATCTCTATACTTCTTTACTTGACCAGAATATTGTTCAATATAGAGTAAATTGACTACAGAAAAGAGAACTGCTTGAGCATTAAAGCCTTTTCATCTTGCACTTAAGACCCCCATAAAAGTATTATGACAGTCAAAGTCAAACTTAATTTCTTCTCTCTCCCCACCATCCCTCACACCCTTTAGACTTATTCCATTCAAAGTTCCAGTTAAGTACTTTTATTCCAAATTTCTGGTCTCTCACCATCTCTGACGGACATCTAAAATCTGCATACCTTCCCCTTCAGACAGCAGAAAGCCTGGCTGATCCCCACCCTATCAGAGCAGAGTGCAGGTCTCAAACCCAACCACCACATCAAGTGAAAAAAATCCAAAATATTTTTATGCTTAAAGCAGGTCTGGTGTTTACAGGCACTAGCACAGGATACAGAAATCTATAGGCTTCAGGAACTGCATCACCTTTGAAAACAGTGCTGCACATTATTTGGTGCTGCCAGGAATACTACTAGGATGGAGAACAAATCCAATCCAGATGGAAAGCCACTTGGGGAAAAATCCCAGAAAATTAGCGCTGCTGGACTAATGAGTATTTCATACTCTTAGAAGAAAGAAAGGAAGAGAGCCACAATGCTGTTTAAAACAATTCTAAGAATTGATTTCTTCAACCTCAGTCTGTTTCATATTTTAATACTCTTACATCCACCTTCCCCTCCCCCCCCCCTTCCTAGTTCAAATGCTTTCCTTACTTCAGACACCTAGCTGAAACACTTCACATGCATCTCTCCCACCAACCCTTCTCCGGCATTTCTGCCCCTAGAGCATCTTTCAAGTCTTGAGAGATAGCCTGAAGACAGCCTCAAAGCTGCATCAGCTGTGGATAGGTAGTAGATTTTCTCTTCTCTGTTAGAGTCTCTTCAGAGAGCTGCACAGAACTCAGCATCCTCTTGCATTTTTGCTTCAATTACTTGGTTCTCTTGCTGTGGACCAACTTTCAGGGGGTTGGCACTGTGAACTTCCACTATGAAGCATGGACACTGCTCAGCAGCAACAGCAGATCCTTCTCACCAGTAGCTGCACTGGAGCTGGTAGTCAGACTAGTCGATACATGTCAGGGTGAGCCTTTACAAGTGGTACGATTAGCGGGCTTGCTACTGGCCCCAGCAAGACCAAGGATTCAGTGAGAATCTCACAGAATCACACAGAATCACAGAACAGTCTAGGTTGGAAGAGACCTCCAAGATCACCGAGTCCAACCTCTGACCTAACGCTAACAGATCTTCCACTAAACCATATCTCTAAGCTCTACATCTAAACGTCTTTTAAAGACCTCCAGGGATGGGGACTCAACCACTTCCCTGGGCAGCCTATTCCAGTGACCAACAACCCCTTCAGTAAAGAAGTTCTTCCTAATATCCAACCTAAACCTCCCCTGGCACAACTTTAGCCCATTCCCCCTCGTCCTGTCACCAGGCACGTGGGAGAATAGACCAACCCCCACCTCGCTACAGCCTCCTTTCAGGTACCTGTAGGGTGCAATAAGGTCGCCCCTGAGCCTCTTCTTCTCCAGGCTAAACAGTCCCAGCTCCCTCAGCCGCTCCTCCTAAGACTTGTTCTCCAGACCCTTCACCAGCTTCGTAGCCCTTCTCTGGACTCGCTCAAGCACCTCCATGTCCTTCTTGTAGCGAGGGGCCCAAAACTGAACACAGTACTCGAGGTGTGGCCTCACCAGAGCCGAGTACAGGTGGACAATCACTTCCCTGGACCTTCTGGCCATGCTTTTTCTTATGCAAGCCAGGATGCTGCTGGCCTTCTTGGCCGCCTGAGCACACTGCTGGCTCATATTCAGCCAACTGTCAACCAAAACTCCCAGGTCCTTCTCTGCCAGGCAGCTTTCTAACCACACATCTCCCAGCCTGTAGCTCTGTTTGGGGTTGTTGTGCCCCAGGTGCAGGACCCGGCAGCAGCCTGGCTCCACAGGAAGCCACCTCACAGGTGAGAACTGAGCTGGACCTGCAAGGAGGCCTCTGGTACTTGCACCTGCTTGTACATTTAACAGGTCTCCAAAGCTGTCAGCAGACCACCTTTTACCAGCACTAAAATCACATAGATGCCAGTCTACTGCAGCAATTGGGAGTATGAAATGGAGAGGTCAATAAGTACTCTAAGGGGAATTCCTGACCAACAGTATTTCTTGTGTGGGCTGAAAACTGATCTGAAAATCCTTGTCACAAGTTAAAACAGCCTCAGCGCTGCTTTAAGTTGCATAAATTACCACACCAACAAACAGTGCAAGTGTGGTGGTGTTTAGATTCACCTTCTCGTGTCATTCCTTTCACTCAGACCTATTTTGGGAGATTTCCATAGAGGTGATTTAAAATGTATGAGTAGAAGGAGATTCTCAAAGCAGGCCTCAGTGGCCATATGGTATTTACTATTTAATCACAGACGAGTCTGTTTGCCAGCCTGTAGCTTTCAAAATACATTACAAGTGTGCCAGAAAATGTTACCACAGCAAGGCAAAGCATCACTTTGCTTTGATAGGTCTCCTTTCCACTTTACTGAAGGGTTAGTCAAGGGCCACACCTTCATGCCACCAATATAAAATAGGATTTGCTACTCTGCAATCTTTACTGTAAATATTCAACCCAGTATACACCACCCCAAAAATTCTATAGACCTAAATCTATAGCCTGGTTACCTTCACATTAAAATAGGTAATTTGTAAGGAAATGAAGTAGTTTCCGTATAAAGTAATTGCAGCGAGGAGTAGAATCATCTTTTCCTTTTGCTCTATAGTATTAGTTTTAGAAACATACCTTTTAGGGTATTACCTATTCTTAACCACTGAATTAACCAGTTTATAGAAATATGAATATCTATTAGAAAGTCTAATGGGTCAGTAATTAGTCTATTGGTAACATCCTTCCAAAAAATCTGCATTGCATAATAATCTTTTAAAGAGTTTAACACACAGCATGACTTTACACATGTAATTACTTTACACGTGTAATTACTACATTACCAAATTCTTAGAAAGCTCACCCTTTTCTCTTGAGAGAGATTTAATCATCCAGTGATTTCCTTTCATTCAACCACACAAGTATCCTGTGAAGCATTATCTTCTTACACTACTTGAAATGGTTTATAATTTCCCACTTTATCTAGCTAAGTAATCTTTCCATGAGCTATTAGTTTCTCATTAAGTCTGTTTCCAAAAAACAAGAGCCTGTTACCACCTGCTGGGTCAAGCAAGCAAGGATTGTTGCCCATCATTTCTCAGGCTTTTAGACACAGCAGCCCACCTGGTGCTCAGCAGCTCTCACCCTCTCCCCCCTGCCCCCCAACCACCTCCCCTGCCTGGGCAGCAGCCCAGCCTCTGGGTGGGATGGGGAGAGGGGAACAGGAGACCTAGCCATAAACATTGAAAGCGGACATTGACCCTCACTCCTCAACCCCATAGGTGCTGGGATCCTACCAACAATAAGGATGGTGTTTTCCCCTTCTCCTACCCAACAAACACATACTGTTCCAGCTACTTACGCATATGCTATTTACCACTTCCAAAATGGAAACAAATAAGCCACAAAGTCTGGGCCAAAAATAAGCTCAAAAGTCTTTAAATCCCTATAGTATCAGAATCTATTGCAATCTAGAAAAAAAAAAAAAAAAAAAAAAAAAAAAAAGGACAGTAACTTGTCGCATAGGGACAGGAACACTCCAAACCCACTACAGCTAGTGCTGTCCCTGCACCCACACACCCTGGGACCCCTCTGAATCATTGCAGGACACAGCAGAGGTCAAGACCCCCCATTTGGGATGTGCTAGCTTGGCTCTAACAGCTGTTGAGGCCACCCTCCTTCCTTGCCCCCTCTCCTCCCAGTCACACACTTATCAATGCACCCAAGGTCCTGACAAGTTTGTTTGACCTGTGTGTATCTGCATGAAGGGTCAAAGCCTACTGGTTGCATTACACCCCATGATCAAACCAAACAGCACACTGCAGTGCTCTGGGAAGCTCAAAACACCCCAGCAACTGCTCACTGAATGCTTCTGCATTTCCAAGACACATGGACGCATCCATTTTAACTGGTGCTCATTGTTTTCTCCCCACTTATGCAGCAGATATCCATTGGTGACTTGCCATCTCCACAGTTGCTCATGACATGCATTCAGTAAGCACACTCCCTGTTCCTGTAGGAATATACAAATTTGCTGCTAGCCTGAAACTTGGTGAAACACCATTTGCTTGCAACTAATCCCTACTGCAGCATTAAAATATCTGATAGCTGCTATGGGGGAGCTGCTGTTTACTTGGAAACTTAATTCACGCTACAGTGAGGTCATTGGGAAATTTTTATCAGTTTAAATTGGCTTTGGATCAGGCCCCTTGCTCTCTACTGTAAGGGCACTCATTTCCGTAGTGAGCTCTTGTTACCACCACAAAGACACCCATGTCATTAACTAGGCTTGAGAGTTAAACTGTATCTGCTGAACTTCAAAACCATAAAAGTACAAGTCCAAAAACAGGAATTTGGATGTTACAAAACTTATGGTCAACAGCCCTGGCAGACTTGCTATTGCAACTTGTCTGCATCAATGATGTCACTCGGTGCAAAGATAGTGACACACAGAAGAATATTTATTTTTTCCTCCCAAGCAGATGAGCAGACAGAGCTGCAGAAAGCACTGAGAAGTCTTTCCTTGTTATCCCCGAGGCACAAGAGAGAACAGTCAAAGTAGAATACCCTTCACTGCCACGAGGAAACAACTGTGCACCAGCAGACCTCATGCTTGTTTTAAGTCTTCAGGCTCCAATTCATTCTTACAACAGGGCATTTAAAGCTCAGACCTCCTTTGGTTACTAGAAACACACTCTCCTCTTTGAAGAATTTGGGGAAAGGGGGAAAAGTGACACGTGTTCACCACAGTTGATCAATTTTAGATGTTAGGAAAGTGATCACATCATAAAAGTATCAGTAAATACTTAAATAAGGGTTCCTTTACACTGAAAAACAAAAACAAACAAAAAAAAAAACCTTTTTTTTTTAAAGCTACAGAGTAATGTTTGAAGTGTTCTGATCTTACAAGGGGAACTATTGACTTTGGGAGTTAATAGATAATATAATATTAAGTACACATTTGCAGCTCATCAGGAGGAGCACACCTGCTGATCAGAAATATCATGTAAAAGAAGAGTTGTTGATGAACTGTAGTCATTTGTCTCCTCAAATTTCCCTATTGGTGCACAAGATCAGAGTCCCTGCAAAGAGAGCCAAGCCTGCTTCCCCTGAATCAAACAGCAAAGTCGGTTTTATTTGAGAAAGCCAACCACTTTGGGAGCATAAGCCTTTCAAATTATCTCCCCTGGTACGGAATTCATTTTACCCCTGCCAGAGCTTCTTACCCCAGAATTAAGTCTATAGCATGCAGTTCATCTCACCTGAATGTACATTACAACTGATCTGATTAACTTCATGTTTGACAGTTTCAAAGGTGTCACAAGGACTATTCAAACAGTAACAAATAATGGGAAGAGAAACTGGACTAAATCTTGTTGAGAAAACTTTGTTTGGTAATAGAAGTCCATTGAATTTTACATAGCCACAGTGGCTAGAAGTAAAACACAGTCCTTGGCCATGTTCTGTACCTAGGGCACGCCTATAAGTAGCAAGTTGATGGACCACAGCAAAAATTAACAGATGTAGTCATTTCTCAAATATACAGAGCCTGTAGAGCTGTCCTGAGGACAGCTTTTGAGGTTTTGCTATCTATTCTGGTTGTATGTTGGAAACCAAGCAAGAGTTTTAGATAGACTATTTCAATAAAAGCATTTCAAATAGCCATTAATGACAGATGGGTTGATTCTTTACCATTCAGGTCATTCACATCAGAAGTGATGAGAGTACATCTTCTGTAACTCAAGAACCTACAAGCAGTAGAAGTTTGCCTCTTTAGTGAAAATAAGCATTATAGAAGCTATCATCTCATCAGTAACACATTACTAGAAAAGGCATTGATCTTCCTCTTGGAAAAGCTAATTATTGAGAGAAAATCTTCTATCAAGCTACTTATAAGCACACTAAGTATGTATTTCACCTCCATATGCATTCACACATGAATAAGCAAAAAAAGTTTAAGTGATCGCAATTCTACTGGCAAAAAATACACAATTATAGCAAGTTTCCAAACAACATTAGTCCTCATGATGGTAAATTTGGACATTATA
Organism: Oxyura jamaicensis; assembly: GCF_011077185.1. Taxonomy (NCBI): domain Eukaryota; kingdom Metazoa; phylum Chordata; class Aves; order Anseriformes; family Anatidae; genus Oxyura; species Oxyura jamaicensis. Next base: position 74,336,224 of record NC_048893.1, on the reverse strand, counting down.
TCAGAGCCTGTAATGAGACCAGGTAAATACGGTCATTGCAGTTTTCAGTCTTGCACATGCATTGCACTGAGATATTAGGATAATCCATTGTCAACAAGAAACAACTGACTAGATGAAAGCTTTGAGCAGGCACATAAATCATGAGCTGACATGGCAAATAACAGGTTCAGTGCTATTAACAAAAGATTCTGATCTATCCCATCCCATCCACCCTCTAATAAACAATCCTTCAAATCACAAGGATTTATTTGTCTATGAAAAGGTCATATACCATTATGCATTTATGGCATGTCATTTGCTAATATATGGCAATCTGGGAGGCAAGCATCATAGACTGCTTAATTTATCATTCACTATCTCCTTCTACCGTTCCAAGAAAGTTTTGGTTTTATTTTCTTGAGTTGTTAGCTTTGTTTCCTAAGGAAATAAAACTTAAGCTTTAAACTCAAGCTTTAAACTTAAGCTTTATTAACACATGCACACATATATGGATAGATCTGCACACATATAGCCCCCCCTCACCTCCAGTAGCTTTTGAATTTACTAATTCCAAACAAGTTTTTACAGAACATAAGTATTAAACTCAGTGCTCATACAGAAGCAGGGAAAAAAAGCAAAACTAGTGCCTGAGGGAAAGGCTACAATTATTAGTCACCACAGAATCAGCTCAGGGTACGTGACAAAACAAGACTAAGTTCTACTGCTGTTTCCCATATCTAAGTTACAACTGAGAAGATAAACCTGAAACATGATGAGTTCCTAAAATAACTCTGAGCTTGTTTATAGGGAAATCATTTGAGTTTTTTTTGTTTGTTTTGTTTTGTTTTTATGCACTTGCAGATTTTTGTAGTCTTTTTCAGGGGAAGTGTAAACCTGTTTATGGCATTTAAGTGTGTTGATGATCATCTTTTATGGCCTCTCAGATAAATCTCATGGATCCACTGAGACTGATGTACTGTGACTTGTAAAATAACTTACCTCATGCAGACTTCTTTTATTTGCAGTGTGAGGGTAGAAGTTTCAGGAAGAAAGGAGAGTTGCACTATTTGCTAACGCTGATTGAACTAGAAATATGGCTGAGAAACCTCTTCAGTAGTGTTTCAGCATTTCTTGTTGTCATTTTTATTGTTTCAGTTGTGATCAGAAGCAACCTTAGCTTGGATTCATACTCTCCTTTTAACAAGTATTTTTAATAACAGCCCTTTCATAAATATCTTGACCAGATCTCTCTAATGTTCTGTTGTGGAATAGGTTACAGAAAGGGCTTTGATCATAGCAACCTCTTCCCCTCCTCCCCACTCCAAAAATGTCTGGTAAGCCTGGCCTCAAGACTAAGTTGTTGTCCAATTCTAGGCAGCCATACACCTCTTCGTAAACAGAGCACCCTAATCAGGTTTGCTCCCTTAAAAGCAATCTAAGTAGGACTGTCACCTTTTATTTTTGCTATGTTAGAACAGATAGATTCTTCTTGGCAACATTTCAAAAAAAAAAACATTATTTGTCAGATACTTGCACATAAGGTCCTTACTGATGTTCTATTGAAGAGAAATAACCTTTCAAATGGACATCTATTAGCTTTCAGAGACATTATTTATCTGATAACAGTATTGATGATTTGCTAATTGACTGCTAGCATAATGGATTAAAGAGAAACCCATTGGAGCATGATAAGAACAAGGGACACATAGCTTCATAATAATAAAACAACACCATTCTTGGACCTTTTCAGACTTACCCAAAATTGTCTATTTCAGAATAGCAAGCCATTCAAAACTTGTTAGCAAGATTCACTGGGCCACAAGACTTCTCATAAGTTTTCATGAGGAACATTTTGTCCTCCTATAAAAAGATGAGCCAAAAACTTATTAGCCTTCTGTTTTGCCTTTTTCCCCTATACGACAATGAAATGTGAATGGTAATTTTCAAAATTTGTTTAATACTTCTGTGTCAGTTTTCAAAAAACAGGCTGTTGATTTGGAAAAACTAATTCTATTCTCTTAAAAAACAGGGAACTACAAAGTATTCTTTTCACAACAGATTTTGCAAAGTTACTTTTTTTTTTTTTTTTTTTTTTTTTTTTGGAAAGGCAGCCCCACAAGTCTGCCAGGTATTAATGTGACTCTATCAGGGTCTTCAGGGCACCTGTGGCCTTCATGGCCCTTGCTAGCGTCACCTGAACCCCACACACTCACCCACTGCCTGTGGGGCCCCATGGCAGCTCAGCCCTGGAGCTTCAGTCCTTGCTGAAGCTGCGGTGCCAGCACAACTGTGCCCAGCCCTATTCCAATCTACTGACTGGGCTTCCCAAAAAAAAACCAGACCTACATGGTAGGCTTATTTCCAGTCTCACTTCTGATCCTGTTGGCCAGATAATCTTTGTACCTCCATTCTAAGTAGCCCCAGCTCCAGCCTGCTGTTCCCGACTAGACTCTCCTTGGACAGACCCCACACCAGCTCCCCTTGTTTGGGACCATCAGTGTCACTAAACTTGGGACTAGCCTACTATTGACACCAAATTCTCCAGAGCACAGTCCTGCATTACAAGGCTCTTGTACGGCCCATGCCAAAGTCACCCTCAGTCTCAGCCCACCTTCCCTGCATGTCACAGAGCAGCCTTCGAGGGCTGCTCTGTGACATCAAGTTGAGACAAAAGTACAGGAATTTGTATTCTGACCTGAACAAGATCATATTAAACATCCAGAGAGAAACACCTTTCCCCTTGATTTACTCCCATGCTGCAGACAGCCCACTTGCCTAGCCACAGCTAGTCAGTGCTGTAGCAAGACTTGCTTCAGAGCAATTAAATGCTGCTTTTGAAGGCCTAAAGTCATGAAACACTGCATGCAGAGAAGCAGGAAGGACACGGGCTTTGGAAGTTCAGACCAGAATTTCACCCACTGGCTGATATCACTACTTAAGAATAAATGAACTGGACAACTTGAGAGACACAGGAAGCCTACTTGAAAGTACTTGGGACTAAGGAAACACCAAGGTATAAGAGTAGAGGCAAAAAGAGCTGGTTTCTCAAAATATCATATGTTTCTCAAAATATCATATTTATATGCATTAATGGAGAGGGTGAACAGCAATATTTCCATTTCAGCATCAGCACACACTTGAGGTGCTGTGAAAAACCACCAGAGGTGTGAAACAGCTGTCAGTCATGTTGTGAAAGACCAGGATTAAATGTCCATCTCCACCAACAGCATTAGACTGAGGATAGCAATCATCAATCAGTCATGCAAAGTCCACAGACAGTTTATTCCAGGAAACAGTCCTTAAAGAAGCCAGGATTGCTTGGCAATGCATACAAACAAAACGACATGGACGATCTACCTCCAAAGGAATATTAATAATCTACAGACTACACATACACAAACAGACTGTTCTAAGCCACACTGGGTGAGGGGCAGGATCACATCTTCCTGTTACACCTTCTCCAAATGAAGAACTGAGGGTCTCACTAAAAAAAGGTATTTATCTACAGTCTTCTCAAGTCCCTGCCTGCCAGATTGCTCTTCAGGGCTCCTCAGCGTGGCACAATTTAGAGCAGCTTTGCAGAGCTGGTCTGACCCCACAGCAGGAAGGAATTGGGAAGCTGTGCCAAGTGCCAGCAACAAGATGTCACCATGTCACCACACTGCATCAGGTGCAGACGCTCTCCATTTCTGTAGGACAGGGCATTATAGTTTGTTTGTTTGTTTGTTTTTTCCCCCCAGGGGTGAGGTAAGAAAGAAGAAGGTTATTTTTTTTTCTTCCCCAGAATGTAATCCTGGACAGTACCTCTGAGCTTATTATGCTAGATAGGAACCTAACATTAATTCTTCTGGAAATAACCTTCCTCCACCCCTAGGAACTGAACTAAGAACCCACATTGCCTTTCTAAGTTAAATCCAGGCCCTATTGACTCTTGGGAGGCCAAGATTTAAACCTCTTTGTTTTCTTAAAGCAAAACATACACTCACAGAAATCACCCATCTGATTCATTTCCTCTGGCATTGTATTGTTAAGTTGAGAAAACTGAAAACAGCTTGTTTAAACATCTTCCTCCCCCTCTCCTTTAGGGCCACTTTTCCCCTAGCTGGAAGAAAACCTGACTCTTAATAAGCCATTGCTGTTGCTAATAGCCTAGAGGGAGAAAAGCCCCCTTATGGACCCTGAAAATACTGTACATTAACTCTTGTAAATAGACAAATGAAAGAACAAACACATGTTATATATTACAGACCAAAATTTTGATGGTAGGCTGCTGCAGCCTACGTTTGAATTCATTTCACCCCTGCTTCAATGGCTTCTCAAGACTTCTGAACTTTAGATAGAAAACCTGGGTCCATATCACTCAGTTTCTGAAGGTCTTCTAGTTGGAGGAAGAGAGCAGACCACACAAGCCCTGCTCTCATCTGCTGCCAATACTACTATTTCATGAGATGAGAGGTGAATTGAGACTGTATTATGGGACAGGCTGGAGAAAAAAAAAAAAAAAAAAAAAAAAAACTCACTTAGGTTCCATAGCTATGCATCTGCTGAAAGAAGCCAGTTAACTGATTGCTAAGCATAGTTTTAAGGGAGTAACCTATAACAGGCCTGTGCTGCTTGTCAGACTCAATTATATACTGCTGTGGCCAAAAGGGCAGAAAGCAGAAGGAAAAAGAAATCCAGCAGCAAGTATATTAAAGCCTATGCTTTTTTTTTTTTAAAAAAAAAAATAACTGAAGAAAAATCTCAGCCGCAAACTACTACCTCCCAAGGACTAAATAATTACGTAAAAGAAACAAATCTGTTCAAACCATATATTTCAGCTAATCACCTATAGGAGTCAACAGTAGGTTTTAAAAACAACAGATGAAGACCTGCCTTAAAAATGCTTCTGACATTGTGGCCAGCTTCCCAACAACCCTGTCCTGCACAGTATCCCTTACTTTTCAGAGTAAGGAATGGCTTGTCACCACACATGCCAGGTGGTTATTAGCTTTAATAATGTTTTGAAAATAGAAAGGTATTTCATATCACACCATCTTGGAGATGAACTGCAAGTTACAGGGCAAGCCCATGGTGGTCTTTCCACAATACATTGTGATAAAAGAGTGGGGAGGGGGGGAAGGGAGTAGGGGGAAAGATACCACAAAAAAAAAAAAAAAAAAAAAAAAAAAAGAGATTGGGACTGAACTGAAAAATGAAAAACATTGCAAGTTCCTAGATTACCTTCAATTCACATAAAATATTATTTTATGCTACAATACCAAATATTAATGCTCCAAAAGTAATTTTTTTAGAACAACCTATTTGCTTTACATGGAAAAACTCTACACAGCACTTATTGTTGCTGAACACTTGAAATTCTACTCCACTGAAAAGCAATTACTATTACACACAAACATACAAACTGAATTTTATTGAGTAGATGGCTCAAGTGAATTATTGCTCTAACTCTCTCAAAGCTTTAGTTGGGCTAAACTGTAGGTAATAGTTTATGCTTCAGGTGGAATCCCTCTTCTGGAGTAAGAAGTACTAGCAGAGACTCAGAGAGCCTGAGTGCTCTGTGCAGTGTCAGAAGCTAATCCCATCTCTGCGAGGAAGGAACAATGAAGAAACAGCAGTCAGCATTAGAAAGTGGGCATGCTCAGACTTCCTAGCTGATGAGATTCAGAGCTCTTTAACACATGTGTTGGGTAGTTACATCAGACACATTCTAGTTTGAGCAGTCTGCTTAATGCATCAGTGTGGAAGAAAAGAGGTGGTGGAGAAAGTAGATTCCTCAGAGTGATCTCAGTGCTGCAGTCAAAGAGGTTCTGATTTAGGTGCTTACTTACTCCCAGCACTCAGATCTAGAGCCTCAGCTACTGCCATTACAGAAAAAACGGCCAACAAGGAAGAAAAAAAATCCAGCTTCTCATCTGATCATCTCCATTACATATGAAGCCTGACATGCTTTGGTCTGGGTCCATTCCTCCTCAGTACAAGGACAGTCCCAAACAGCAGTACAGGACTTCAGCAAGATCAGCAGAAACCTTTCCCTTCATGCCACAGGAAACACTTCTTGCCTTCAGCAGTTCTCTGCCACTCAGCTCCTCTTCCCACACATTAATCAACTCACTTCATGCTTGAAAATGAAGACAGGAAAAAGAAATTTAGTAATAGCAACTTCAGTTCACTGGGGAAACAACAGAGGCATGGGTACACAGGGGGGAAGTGTTTACATATACCTAGAAACAACCAAGAAAACCAACTAATAAGACAAAATAAGCAAATTGCACCCTGCCTTAGTAACCCCCTACAAAACATATCCCTCAGCATACTGGCCAGGACTTTGTGTCAACCTGGTGCAGATGCCAAAACTTTCCACTGGCAGCCACCCAGGGTTTTTGCTCCTCCCCAGGGCTGCCCCTAGGCAAAGGGAAAACTGGACTTTGCCTTAGACAGCAGAATACTGTGGATGGTTAGAAAAGCCATGCCCTGCTATTGGCTTTGCTTAGAGTCCACTGGACTTGCTGCTAACAAGTACTATGGAAGCAGCAGAAATTGAAACCTCCTGCATGACGACTGAAACAGAGGTGAGCAGGAGGCTAGGTGGGCAGTACAGGAGGACAGCCAGGCTGTCCCTCTGCCCCAGCTGCTGGTGGAGGTGACAGCAAGCTTTCCACATACTTCCCTCATGCCTGTGAGCCCATGCCATCCACATGATGCCCTAAACATCACAGAAGTGGCAGCAAAGTTGTAGCTTGTCCATGAATACATCCCTCAAGTGATTTTGTTTCTTTCACTGAGAAAGTTTTGTTTCTCCCTCAGGCAGTGCACTGCCTTGAATACATCCTCTTGGAAAGGCCAAAGCACCTGAACTGGGCCTAAGTAATAAACCTAGTCCATTGATAACTAAACCTCTCCACACAGAGGCTCCAGGGAAACAAGCTTCACTTCTGCTTGTGTTGTACTGTAGAAACTATAACCAGGAGAGAGAGGAAGAAGAAATGAGCACAGACAGAACACCATATGGTAACAGGCCTATACTAGTGATGCAGGAAGCTCTCTTCCTGTGCCATAGTCAGCATTCATGTACACATGGATGTGGGTAAGAACTGACTATCACACAAGAGAGGGGACAAACCAAAAGACACTAAACCACACTTTTCTACATCCCACTTCCCTCTGGAAGCAGACAGACATGGAGATTTGCTAGGAACAAGTCACATTTGATCTGTTGACTCACAACATGGATCATTAGTTAAGAATCAACTACTTTTAGATATCTACATTTCTTCGCACACAGACTGAAGTCACAGCCTAGTTGCTATGTTTATTCCTGATTATAGCTGGAGTCAAATCAGTTATTGAGGAGCACTGCCATAGAGGATATGGAAGAAGGAACACATACTGCATTCATACGAGCACTGATTTCTCCATGAAGTATGTAGGGTTATTCAAAGTTACATACAAACCACAGCACTGTCCAAAGGAAGACTCCAGCAGTCTTCTGTTGGCTTCTTCCTTCTATGAACCTTTAGTACCACTCGTATTTCCTCAAGGTATTAAAACAGACAAGTACTACTCATTGCCTTCACTGGCAGACCTTATGATGTTTAGACAACAAGCACCTAAGGCAGGGAGTATCTTACTTTCAGACAGGGAACATATTAAGTAGAGGACACAAGCATTCACAACTTATCTGCCTGGCACAGACTAGCAGCCAGACACATAGGTACAAGGGTACAGCACAGCCATAGAGAAATAGCCGTTCTGGAGATGTCAGCAGTGTTTAAAAAACAGCATACAAAGGCAAGGACCCAGGCCTATGTGGCTTTCCAAGAGCTTGATTTCTTGCAGAAGCCACTACTTGTCTATTCATGAGGCCTCATATATTCAGCTTTTCCCCACCCAGCTAAGCAGTAAGGCTTTTCTTGCTTGCCTGAGAGTAGAGAGATGGAGTCACATACTCAAGTCTCCAAAGTCAGAAACCTAAACATAAAACAACTCTTCTTCCTTTTTTTTGGGTTTTCATTGCCAGTGTCATGGGTGTCATTATGGATCAGCAAGGTAACTACCTAAGCACACCAAGAGCTTTGTCTTTTGACTTTGACTCCCAAGTACCTCTGTAATACAAATGCTAATTAATGCTTTGCTTGTTCTTTTTTAAGTTCACAGTACAGGAAAAAATTCTATTGTCAAACTGTTATTTTAGTAGTTTCAGCAGAAAACAAATGTAAGTCAAACAGGAAAATTAATCCTGTTCTTTCAGGAAGAAACCTGGAAAGCCCGAAGGTGACAATACCAATCACAGTTAATCTAATTTAAAGAAAGCTATTTTTAAACACAGTATCTGCAGCTTGAGTTACTGACATTTCAAGGACCTTTTCCATTTCCCTTTGACCTCAGGTTTTCTTCTCCGGGTATATTATATTTAAAAACAAAAAACAATCCTAAGTGATCTCAACTTTTTTCCATCCTCTTCCATTGTGTGTCCCACACTAGCTTTTTCACTTTAGCTGTAGTAAATTAACAAACCACAACCAAAATCATCATCTCAGCAGGGAAAAAGATCTGCTCATTTACATGAGTGATAGAGGCAGCTCCAGAACTAGCAAGAACTTAAACACCCCTCAGTCTTGGTGGGGTGGGAAGCTATCATTCCAGATGGAAATATTCCCAAGATGCCCAATAAGAAATAATATTTAAAACAGATTTTAATAATCTAAGTACTGACAAATCCTTTAATGAAACAGCTCTAGTACTCAGTAGTACTCAGCAGGGTAGTCTGAAGTTAAATAATAATCTAGTCCTAAAGGTTACAGCATAAGGTCATTAGTAATCGCTACATCCTTCAACTTCTTCACAGTTTTAAAACACTTCACAAACATTAATGAATTAAGCATCACATCACCTTCCAAATGAAATGAAAGAAATCACCATGATAATATACTGAATCTTCCTGCCTGCCTTTCAGGCTGCTCAAACAATTTGTTTTCTCATCATCCTCCCCAGATACAATACCCCACTCCACCCTTATCAACCACTCCCATTGAACCCACTGTAGAGGTATTCAGACATTTCAGATCAATTAGTTTAAAAAAAAGGGATTTCTTTCACATTCTAAGCACCCTGCCATTGCAGAGTCCAGCATTATTTTCCTCACCATCAGCAGGTGTGCTCCAGGGAAGTAACACTTCATGCTGACCATAAATGGGGATCAATATCAGATGTTATTAGAATAGGAGCCATGCTCCAAAAAGCATCTTTTCCATTACTCCTACTCACTGTGCTTTGGTTCATAACAGAGAGGCTGACAGCCCACAGAGCAGACTTCTTTCAAATAAAGCTAAACATAGTGAACCATTTGCTAATGGACACAGCCTGCTGAATTAGGTTAGAAGTAACACCAAAATATATGTACGCTGTAGGCAGCAGGAGCTAAGCAATAGTTAGTCTGTTCTATAGGCCGGTTCCTATGGAGCTGCACTATTTTTTAATACAGACTTAATCAAAAATGATGGATGTACTCCGGAGAAGATGTGGTAATGTTATTTAAATTAGCATATTACCAGAGTAGAAAAGCCAAAGCATCATAATGAAGGTTTCAGTTTCTTCCTTTTACATAGCACTTTATAAGGAAGGGCACATATCTAGAGTAACACCTCACCTAACCTGAGTTTTTTTCCCCTCCTTCCTGTGAAAGGAGCACCTGCACCACAAGTGAACTTGAATCCTACATACAATGCTAAGAAATCTTGAGCACTCTCTACTCGGAAGAGATACTATTCCTCCTGTAGAAAACGTATGTCAAGTAACACACAAACAAAAATACGAAATGAAGTGACTCTGAGCTGGTACATGACTACACAATGCCCAGCGATGCCTAGCTAGACAATGCCCAGCATCTATTCTCCAGACAGACACACTTCTGTGGGTGACTACAGGAAGTACCAAGTAAGAACAACTTCACAGTCAGACAGAAATCTTCCTGGGCCTTATACCACAAGAGTCACTTAAAGCATATAACTTACTTAATATTCACCAAGAAGACCTCAAAAGGGGTAAACTAGTATCACAGCACACACAGTTCCTAGCAGACTACAAGACCTCAACTTTCTTGCCCTTCTAAATAGATAATGCCTCCTAACTACGGAGGAGGGGAAAACTTATCTACCAAAGGTGTCAAGAGCAGTGATTATTAAGGCAATGATCCACAAGGGCTTAAGTAGGGCCAATTAGCACCAAAGGTAGGTTACAGCGTTCTAGTAATCCAGTTGATAAAAATGATGAAAAAGCTTAGAGCTTGAGCAAGATTCTGCCCCGTTGTGAGGTTTTTGGATTTCAGCATCACAACCAAGAGCAGGGCTGCTTAAAGCTCTCGAGCATCAGTGCCACACGTCAACTGTATTATAGGCCAATCTGTGCTAATCTGCTTTTGAAGGAAAGGCAGCTCTGTGGGAATAACAGCATAGTTATGAAACACTGAAGATGCACATTCTATCAAGACCAAGGTTATTTTTCTTACCTTTAAGCAATTTTGGCTTTAAACTTCCAGCTGGTGTTGGAGTTGCAGTATCTAGTCCTGTAATTTCAGCTGTTGGGAAAACTTTCTTCTTTTTCTTGTGCCTAATGTTTTGGGGGATAAGGAAAAATAAACTGTTTTGTTTGTTTGATTTTGTTTTTACAATTAATCAAACCCCTTTAGTACTGTTTTGAAACACAAGTCACTAGCATTGGGAGGTGACGGTAGAGAAGGAATTGAAATTTTGTCTGGCCAGTGTTGCTTGGTCTTTCAGATACCCCAGTTCAGGTGTGTTGATTAGTAGCCAGTCATGGCAAGGAAGCCTTGCCATGACTGGCTACTAATAATCTAATAACTGGTAATCTTCCTGCACCTCTGCCCCTCCTAGTGCCTTTTACAGTACATGACACTGAGCCTTGTCTCAGCAAGGCTTCCAGGAGAGGCTTCTGTGAGCCTTTAGGGGGTCGGCATATCCAGTGAAAGTCTGCTAGCCTGGAAGTTGGTTTTGATGATTTATAGAATAGATGGGACAGAAAAAGAAGCAATTTTTGGTGTTCTTTTTAAAATGTGTTGACTTCATTAGTATTGTTGGAAGCTTTTTGACCATGCAAAGAGACGAAGAAAAACCAAGCGGGTGCACACAGACTTACTTAAATCCTCCCTTCTTTGTTTTGTAATAAGCCTGTTGGAAATGCTCACTTGGCTAAGAGGAAAATAGTTATTTAAGTTTAGACACTCTTAGTCACCACTTCTGTCTGAATAGATCATGAGCCATTGTTTTCCTCCTCTCTGGTACTTGTTCTTGGGGCAAGTTTTCCTAAAGTGACTGAATGGAGGCAGGCTTTTGATTTTCTGGCTCAACTTCTGGCAAGGAAATGACTTGCTGCAGGATAGCAACCCCAGGTAGATACCAGCGTAAACTTTATGTAGATGAGAAATATAGTTACACTCAACACTAATTCAGCAAGAGCTTACACCATCTTACTAGGTTCAAGATTTTTTTTTCTGGGAGCAGAATATAGACAGTCAGAGGGTAAACAAGTCATACATTGTCACTGAAGAAGATTAAAAGCTGCTGTTTGTCTATTTTTAATTTTAATGAGTGGAAACATTAAAAAAAAAAAAAAAAAAAAGCTATGTAAAGCTATGTTAAACATTAGCCTGGGGATCACAGAACTTGGCATAAGATCTTTCCCAGTTTCACTGGCATGTTTAAATACACACTGCAAAAATACAACTGTGTCATTAATGTAGCCCCATTGCTATATATAATACCTAAGCAAAGGAGTGATTAAGATGCTCAAGGCACTGCAGAGGCAATTAAATTTCATTAGGTAGAACTTGTTTACATCTTTACTATGCTTCTTTTTGAAGGAAAATAAGTGTTTTCAAAAAAGTAAATATTTTTCTCAGAAAGTATCTGGTTTCCTCAAACATGTTTGGAAAAAAATTCTCTGCTTGGTAATAATTATTTTTACACTGAGATATGTTATCTGATAACTTATTTCTAGCCTTGTTCTTGAATTGGTGTTTGAATTGACCTTGGACAGGGCTTGTTAACTTTGCTTTTTCCTGAGGTTCACTGAACTGTGGATGGGACCTATTGCTATCACTACCCCTGCTCTGCTCACCAAGCTCAAATCCTGTGGGTCTGTGGGACCCTGCCAAAGCCTTCCTGGGTTGCTCCCTGATGTTGTTTGGCTTACTACCTTGCTCTCTTCTGGGACAAGGAGTTTTCATGCTATTGCTTGTTTATTTTATGACAAAGATGTTCCACGGTTCTGCAGGAGGTTTTCCACTGGCAATGTTAAGGAGTAGTACTTAGCAGAAGGGATGGTCATCTCTAGACATTAGAGCAAAGAATTCATAGCTCTTGATTTCTGTTATTTACAACACTGTATTTGTATCAAGCTACTTTTTTTTTTTTCATTTTCCTGGTACCTTGTTCTCACTGTCTTTTGGTAGAACACTGCTGATCACTAGTTGACTGGTCACTTATGTTAAATAGATTTTACATTCTTTCAAGGTTTTTAGATGAAATTAAGCATTGCCATTCTGAAATTAATTATTTAAACCTGCCACAGTGCCCTCACGCAGTCAAACTGCTGTTATTATACACAAACACCAGGATGTATTCACTTCTGCTGTCTACAGAGAGTGGAAGATGTATAGAAATGCCTGGGGTCATGCTGACACTCTAGATAGTTCAACACCCTGCTCAACATTCTTGAAGTCCCAGGACATTCAGCATTGCAGTGATACCTAGAGGCAACACTTAATAGTTTGCTGGCAAGGAGGCTTATGAGCTTTTGCTCTTTTTTTCTTTCTCTTTTTTTTTTTTTTTTTTGTAAGTATGGAAGAAGCCAAGCTGAGAGAATTTTATGTTTACCTAGAGGCATACAATAGCAACAAGGCAACTTCAACCCAATACTGCTGCTTCCCCAGATCAGTTAGTTGATGGCCGGAGTCTTGGATGGGTAGCATTCTCTACCACACTAGTGCCGTTGACTGAACAGGAGCTAAGCAGTCTTAAAGTTGAATCCTAAATTCCTAAATCCTAAACTCAGGCTAAGTTCCTAAGTTCCCCTTGGCTCCTGAGCAAAACTTACTGTATCAAGACCTGAAGGATGCAGACCTGAAGTATATAGTTCACTGCTACTGCCAATTAATTGAGAATATCATTCACATCACTGACTGGAAACCACTTCCATTGTATCATTATTAACCTTTACAGTTTTTGCCAATGTCTAGAAGGCTTAAATGAGTTTGGAGAAACAATTTGCTAGGCACACTGTCAGTAAAGAGACAGCATCTGTCTCCAGGAGTCAAAGAGCAGGAGCGGGGCATTTTGCTCTGGGCCCTATCCATCAAAATGATTTATCTTACCCCTAAGGCAAATGAAAAATCTGACTGGCTTTTCCTCCCTCTGCTAAACGTGGTAACTACTAAGGTCATGAAGTCCAGCCTACTACAATCACAGAACATACCAGTTCTACAACTGTTGTACAGTTGTACAACCAGTTAAGCCAGTTGTACAACAAATGCAATATGCAAAAATGCTTCTCAGCATTCCAGCATGAAAAAAACAAAACGTCACAAATAGAAGGAGTAAGGTGTAGTAAATTGCTACATTTCTAAAACTTAATTTTTAAGATTTTGCTTCCAGCCCTGGAGAGCTGCCAGACTGCTTTACAATGAATGCAGTGTTTTCCTCAGTGTTTTGCTTCCCTGTTGCCAGGTGCTAACCTGGCTAAGTTTCACACTTGCCTCTCACACAACAGTCTTGGATCTTTGAAGTAATAATACGTGCATTCAGATGTTGCACAAATAGCCATGTCATGTTTGCCAATTTTACTCTGCTTGTCTGTGGTTAACAAACCATGCAATTTCTAGTTTCCTGCAATAAATTCAATAATAATTATCTTGTAATCTTACAGGTATAAATATAATTAAACCAGGGAAACATAGTAATAACTACCAGGTAGATAACAAAGACACTGTGTTGGTCCTAAATGCTTGTGCATGAGGATAATCATGTCATATGGTATTTGTATTTCTTTGATACTTTCCTTAAAATCATTGAGAACAACCATGTGAAAATGATTATCTTGTACATTATTAACTGGAGCTTTCAATTTAAATTAATTTTCCAGCTTACAGGGCAATCACGGATTTTACATGGGACAGAGATGTGACAATTTTGTTCTTTGACAAAGTGCAAATGTGAGACTAAACTATGAATAACAATTGTAGTAACCCACAGCAAAGTAGTTGCATGGTAAATTGCATTGATTGTTGAGATTTAGAGACAGCAGAGATTCCTATGCCCTGCATCAGCTTCCTGACAGGAAATGGCATCTGCCAAACTTCCTGCCTGCCACAGCAGGGAAGGAGAAGGCAATAAACTTTCATTACCATGGCCATTGTGTGGCACAGGACATCAGGGGGAACTGTTCCCAGCTGGGCAGGAAAAACAGTGAACAAACAGGGAAAAGGGATGAGAAGAGGCAAGTACAGCACGGAGGACAAGTTCAAAACACATGGGATGTCTGAAAACAATTCACTTAGATGCCCTTTCATTTTCTAACATGGTTTGAGGCTTAGACCAGGATGTCTTTGTGGATATCCTTGTCAGAACACTTAAACAAATAATAGTTTTTAAAGCCCACAGAAATACTCATGTTTTACATGGAAAAATACAGACTTCTCAAGCATATCCTAAGGTAGAGTAGTAAAATGTCATCTTAATAGGCAAAGCTGAAAGGTCAGAATTGGTCACATGCATCTTTTTATAGAGGAAGGACAGAAAGTGAAGACCCACTGCATCAAAAAGCTATTGCTCATGCAAATGCAGGCATAAAGGCAGCAGTTTTGCCTAACTATTAACAGAAGCTGTGCTGGCTTTTCATTTCCCTGGGGCTCATTCCCACATCAACTGCTAATATAGCAAGTTATATTGAATTGATTCTCTGCTGATCAGGATCCAGACTTTCAAGCTGGCAGCAAGCCTTGAGTATGGATTTGTCATAATCATAAGCAAGGCTGGAGTATTTTGAATAAACATGGACTCCCTTGGTGCAGTGCCAATTTGTCATCTGAATGTGAGAAGTATATTTATAAGTAGTAAATGCCAAAGCACTAAAAGCTTGGAGACTCCTGAGAACCCCATCATGAGTCAACTCCCCTATCTTGTGTGCTTAAGCAAAGCAAAGCAGTGAAAAACCCAGGCCTGTATTTGCATTTCAAAAGCATTTACATTTAATTTAATAATATCTGTAGTTCATTCAGTGAATAACCTGCAGTATATTTCAACACAATCTTTTATACCCAGGCAAACCTGAACTAAAGGACTGCTGACGAGTTAAAGGCCCCAGCAAAGCAGATACTAACATGGGGTAGCAGACTGCTGGGTGCAACACCACAATTTTGCTGCCTACCACCTGCAACACCAGGCTGTGGGCTGCAGCCTGCAGTCAAAGCAGGCTCCAAATGTATAAGGTAGCTGTAACTGCTGTCTGGGAACAGTATGAGGATTCCCTCTTCAGGGGAAACAGACATCCTCTCTGGCTCACAGGGAGAGAAGGAAAAGCAAGCCCAGCTTTCAGAGAATTTGCATCCCCAACTCTCCATCCCCCTTGGCAGCTTTGTTCATCCCTCTCCCATGCTGTGGCCTCTCACTAGTGGGGCAGCAGAAGTCACTTTTACATGTTCTGCTGGAGCTGACTCTTCCTTAGAAAAGTGACTTTTCCTCTGTCAAACATGATGAGGTCTCTCTGAAGGTCAAATGCTCTCACCTCAACACAGGTGCTGTTTGCACAGCAATGCAAATAAGATTGCCACTGTACAGCCAGTGAGGAGTGCAGTAGTCTAAGACTGGGGTTGCTCTGGGCCTCTGTTGGCAGCCAGCCAGTCAGAAAGGTGATTTTAACAGCAAGAAATGCTGTGGCAGTGGGGCTGACACAGGGTCTGGGGCAAGGACAGAACTGGGGCTCTGTACTTAGTCAGTGTTTCTTCTCCCATTTTGGTGCTAATGAGCCAGTGTCTGAACCCGGGCCAGCCTCCGAAGCACATGCTGTTTCTCCTGCAAGCACCAGCTGCAGAAAAATGTGTGCCCATAGGAACAACCCTCACCCACAGCCAGGGATGTGACTGGGGACCTGGACTACATCACTGTGTTGCTGGGCCCTGACCAACCCCCAAGCCCAAGCGAGCAGTACTTCATGCCAAAGGCTGTACCAGACCTGCAATGTGCTAAGCACACACAGGAGGAAGCTGTATATCCAGCACTTCATGGCACATTGCCCATTAGCACAAGATCAGAGGCGACAGCTTTTTGTAAACACCCCAGAAATAGTCAGATGTGAGAAAACTCTGTACTGTTTCCTGAAAACACACTTTTGCTCCTTACCTTCCTTGGGACGTCATGATGTGTGTCTTTAGCTGCATAATATCTTTCCTGGCAAGATGCAGCTACATGCATACAAGTGATACAGGTGCTTCGCTACTTCATTCCTTCCTCGCCACAGGCACAGCACTCCTCTGTTCTGTGTATACACCAAAACAAACAAACAAACAAAAAAAACCTAACCAAACAGAAAAAAATATTCAGTAATGGGCCAGGATTTTTCTCAGCCTCAAGGGTACAGATAGGGACAATGCTAGCTCCCTCCCCCAATTCCTCCCCCCTCCCCCCCCCCCCAAAGCCCTCTTCCCTCTGAAAGCTGCATTTTACCTGGCACACTCAACCCAGGGCTGACCGCAGCTATCTTGTAGTCACATTGCAGTACATTAAGACTACAGCAGGACCTCAGCCTAGAGTCATTGCCCCACAAATGGACCTGTCTTACCCTGCTGTGCCCTAGGCTGCCCCTTGCCTCAAGGGCCATGAGCCTGGAATGGGCTCATCCCCCAGCCCAGCTCCAGGCAAAACCAGGGCTGCCTACAGCAAGGAAAGTTTCCTCTGGCAGATGAGTGCTGCTTAGAGTGTGTATTTTCTGTATGTTCCCTTCAGACAGCCTCCAAAATGAATCACGTATTAAACCAGACCATTCCTGAACCCTGACCTCATGAACCTGGGCCAGAGAAGCATGAAGCACCTCTCAGCTTGGCTGCCAGCACAGCCCCACGGAGTTTCTGTCACCACCTCTGTGTGTCGACCATGCATGTCAGGAGGAGTGTTGTCGTAATGGCTCAGCACAGCTGCAGCTGAGGAAGAAAAAGGTAGGATTTGAATCACAGAATCACAGACTTTCTAGGTTGGAAGAGACCTCAAGATCATCAAGTCCAACCTCTGACCTTACACTAACAGTCCCCACTAAACCATATCCCTAAGCTCTACATCTAAACGTCTTTTAAAGACCTCCAGGGATGGTGACTCCACCACTTCCCTGGACAGCCCGTTCCAGTGTCTAACAACCCTTTTGGTAAAGACGTTCTTCCTAACATCCAACCAAAAACTCCCCTGGCGCAACTTAAGCCCATTCCCCCTCGTCCTGTCACCAGGCACGTGGGAACACAGACCAACCCCCACCTCGCTACAGCCTCCCTTGAGGTACCTGTAGAGAGCGATAAGGTCACCCCTGAGCCTCCTTTTCTCCAGGCTGAACAAGCCCAGCTCCCTCAGCCGCTCCTCCTAAGACTTGTTCTCCAGGCCCCTCACCAGCTTCGTAGCCCTTCTCTGGACTCGCTCAAGCACCTCCATGTCCTTCTTGAAGCGAGGGGCCCCAAACTGAACACAGTACTCGAGGTACGGCCTCACCAGAGCCGAGTACAGGGGGATGATCACCTCCCTGGCCCTGCTGGCCACACTGTTTCTTATACAGGCCAGGATGCTGTTGGCCTTCTTGGCCACCTGAGCACACTGCTGGCTCATATTCAGCCGACTATGAACCATCACTCCCAGGTCCTTCTCTGCCGGGCAGCTCTCCAACCACTCATCTCCCAGCCTGTAGCTCTGCTTGGGGTTATTGCGCCCCAGGTGCAGGACCCGGCACTTGGCCTTGTTGAACTTCATGCAGTTGACCTCGGCCCATCGGTCCAGCCTCTCCAGATCCTCCTGCAGAGCCTTCCTACCCTCGAGCAGATCGACACACGCACCTAACTTGGTGTCGTCTGCAAACTTACTGAGGGTGCACTCAATGCCCTCGTCCAGATCATCAATGAAGATATTGAAGAGGACCGGCCCCAGCACCGAGCCCTGGGGAACGCCACTAGTGACCGGCCTCCAACTGGATTTGACTCCATTTACCACGACTCTTTGGGCCCGGCTATCCAGCCAGTTTCTAACCCAACGAAGCGTGCGCCAGTCCAAGCCAAGAGCAGCCAGTTTCTTGAGGAGAATGCTGTGGGAAACGGTGTCAAAAGCCTTGCTGAAGTCAAGGTAGACCACATCCACAGCCTTTCCCTCATCCACCCAGCGCGTCACTTTGTCATAGAAGGAGATCAGGTTCGTCAAGCAGGACCTGCCCTTCATAAACCCATGCTGACTGGGCCTGATCGCCTGCTTGCCCTGCAAGTGCTGCGTGATGACTCTCAGATAATCTGCTCCATGAGCTTCCCTGGCACTGAGGTCAAACTGACAGGCCTGTAGTTTCCTGGGTCAGTCCTCCGGCCCTTCTTGTAGATGGGCGTCACATTTGCTAGCCGCCAGTCAACTGGGACCTCCCCTGATAGCCAGGACTGTTGATAAATGATGGTAAGCGGCTTGGCCAGCACCTCTGCCAGTTCTCTCAGTACCCTCGGGTGGATCCCATCCGGCCCCATCGACTTGTGCACATCCAAGTGCCGTACCAGGTCACCAACCATTTCTTCATGGATAGTGAGGGCCACATCTCTCTCCCCATCCCCTTCCACCAGTTCAGGGTACTGGGTATCCAGAGAACAACCGGTATTGCCGCTAAAGACTGAGACGAAGAAGGCATTAAGCACCTCCACCTTTTCCTCATCTCTTGTAACTAAGTTTCCCCCCGCACCCAGTAAAGGATGGAGATTCTCCTTAGTCCTCCTTTTCGTGTTGATGTATTTATAAAAACATTTTTTGTTATCTTTAACAGCAGTAGCCAGATTGAGCTCTAGATGAGCTTTGGCTTTTCTAATTTTGTCCCTGCACAGCCTCGCAATATCCTTATAGTCCTCCCTAGTGGCCTGCCCACTTTTCCAAAGATTATAAACCCTCTTTTTTCTTCTAAGCTCAAGCCACAATTCTCTGTTCAGCCAGGCTGGTCTTCTTCCCCGCCAGCTCATCTTTGGGCACGTGGGGACAGACCGTTCCTGCGCCATTAAGATTTCCCTCTTGAAGAGCGCCCAGCCTTCCTGGACTCCTCTGCCCTTCAGAACCGCCTCCCAAGGGACTCTACCAACCAGTGTCCTCAGCAGCACAAAGTCAGCCCTCCGAAAGTCCAATACAGTGGTTTTACTGGTCCCCTTCCTGGCCTTGCCAAGAATAGAGAACTCCACCATTTCATGGTCACTGGACCATGATAGACTGCTTAACCCAGCACACATACACTTTCAGAGCACCACTGAAGTGAGCTGCTCTTGCGCTTTCTTCACATGTGGGGAAAGGCTCACTCTCTCCGGCACTTCAAAACCTCATTTTTTAACCTCATTCATTAAGCTCATTGAATAAGCACAGCACAAAGCCTGCAATATTAACTTTCACTAGCATAATGCAATTGTTTCTAGCAGTAACTAGCCATACCTAAAGCACATCATGTTCCCCACAATCATCAAGCAAGAACAGCTCTCTGCTGTGGGGTAGAGTCTTGTTTCACTTTGAACAAAACCCTACCTCACTTCTAATATGAGACTCTCTAGAGGAGGGTAGGCAGAACTTTTTCTGATGTACAACAGCTGCTTCAATTCACTGATTCATGTGGGACACACAGAAATCTACACAATGGTGCTTTGTTAAAGATGCTGTAACACAGACTGTTAAAAGCAGTCACAACACTATGTTAGCACCTTAAAGCTTCTACTAGGAACCATAGCAGTGTATTAAGAAGCCTGGTAAAACACATTAAGAGATAATCTCTTCCCTGAATGAATGACAAACTGATCATGAGAGGCAGACAATAAATATATGGAGTTGTTTTGGTGTTTAACTGGAGGACAACTGAGGTAGAGTGAAGAGCATTTTCCACAGGAATACACATAATGAATTTTGTTGCATATACCTGGGTCTTTCGTTAATATACACTGATGCAGCTCTTGTGAATTTGATGCAAAATGCAAGCCTACTTTTACCTGAGAAAAAGAAGAACATACCCTGTGTCTTCAAGCAATGTAACTGAGTGTTGCTTCCCCAAATTCAGCTCTACAGCAAGCATATGTGGTGCACAGAGAACTGATGTTGCTGCCTCATATATATGCAAAGAGGGTGAAATTCACCCATAATCATAGATGTCTGGGTATCACATCTCACTTAAGCCTTCAAAAGACACTGCAACTGATACATAGACATCATGAAGGAATTGCACCCATAGACAATAGAGCATCAGTAACAAAATCTTGATCTTATTTCCTTTCTTCAAAGGAACCCCAAAACCTAGAAGTCAAGAGGTAGCTCTTATTCTAGGCTAGCGGTATCTATAAGCATTAGAACATGACGACAAATCTAAATCCTGATGAAAAATTGCCAGAGGCCCATAAAGCTGCCAAAGTACAGTAGGCATGTTTTCACATAATTGCAACTCTTTCTTTCTCAAATGCTCAACCTGATTGACCAATTAAAGTGTTTAATTCTCTGAGAAAGAGTCTTATCATTAACCGCAATTTGTTCTAGTCTCACCAGTCCTTTCATATCTGCCTCTGGTGAAAGGACCATTATATATAACCCTCTCAATCTCCATATTACAGCATGAAATTTTTGATAGTCTGCTATAAATAGGAATTGATTAATAAGGAGAATAATGAATTCATTGTCAATCCTTTACCAACTACTTCATGACTGTCAAGATACATTAAACATCCTTAGCTCTACAATGGGGCCTAAGCTTATTCTTGGCTAACATATCTGACTGTATTAAGAAACCGGCAGTCAGTGCATTAATTCAAAGGAAAAAACAGTCTCAGTGACTACGAATATATTTTAGAGTGCTTTATTTCCTCATAAATATTGTCACTGATCATTATAAATGCCTTCCAAAAGAAGTGATCAGATTGACTAGATAATCTATCATCATTAAATATAAAAAGAAAAAGAGAGAAAGAAATAAAAAAAACAGTAGTCCAACATACCATATATTCTCACCAAGCTCTCCTGGTTATTCTCACCTAAAAGAGCTTGTCACCATGGTTAAAGGCAGCTTTGAAGCTGTATTTTATTTGGACTAGCCGGTTAGTGAGATAGTATAAAGCTATTTGTATCTCTACTTTTCTCAAATCTCATTTTCATGCTGTTTCCATATATCAGTGTAATTACCAAAGTGTGTTGACCACCACACCTAACTTCAGAACCAGCAAGTCTTGCTCGAAGGTCATAGCCCACATGCCCTGCTCTTGCCCAGCCTCTCCTTGCAGAACTAGATGCAAAGATTGAGCTGGGATGCTCAGTACTAAGAGGATGCACAGGATCCTGTGATATTCTGTGCTATCCAGGGGCTCCTTTATGGCAGGCTCATGGGTCCTCAGGGAACCTGCAGAGATGTCCAAACAAAGCCTAAGATCAAGCCCATGTCCCCAGTGCCAAGGGGACATGAAAAATATTGTTGAAGCTTGTATGTCGCTTACACTGGTGTTTATTGCCAGCCCTTGCATTTACAAGGCCCCAGGAGGTGTATCTGTTATGCTACAAGAACATAAATCCATAGCATGTATTTTTAAAGAAAACTGAGTAGAGATAGGCAATATTGTCTATGGGGAAAGTTTGTGATGTACAGTTACGCTGTACAACATTAGCCAGCATAATGTGTATCAGTACTGGAAACAACCTGGAGGCATCTCTGTGATTGGTTATGAATTCAGCATGAGACCTCATTATTTGTTATATGCACTGTGTACATCGAATGTGTCAATTCAGTAGCATATTGCCAGGGACCACATGGAGGATGGATGACTACAGTCTACAGAAGGATGGATGACTACAGACTACAGGAGGATGGATGACTACAGACTACAGAACCTCAATACACCTCCAGTCTTACTGGGTTGCTACTTGTCCTTCTACCTATCTCCAATCACTTTAAACAAGCTTAGAAAACACAGAAAGGTGATCAAGTTTGGGGATAACTTCAAAGGCATTTTCTAAGAGAAAAAGGAACAAATGGACTTTAGAGTCCAGACCAAATGGGGAGTTAGAGCTAGCTACAGAAGACATCCTTGGAAAGCAGACAACAGCAACAATTTTCTGAAGGAGCTAAAGGAGTCAGACACATGTTCCTGACAACAGTTTGGTCTGGTCTGGTGGAACTGACTGCTGTAGCCAGTGAATTGCTCCCGGAAAGTTTGCTTGTACCATTTCCATCTTCTCCTGCAGTGCCATATCTACAAGGCCTGATTACTACCTTTCCGTGCTCAGACAGGGCATCCTGAACCCACCTCTGACTTGAGCCATCTTTGCTAGGAGCCAACCACTTGCCTGTCTTCTGACAGTGCACGGTGGAACCTGATTCCTCAGATTTCTTCAAAGGTCCCAGCTCATCAGGTAATAACAGCATCAGACCTGCACAAAGAAAAGCATTTTTTTGTGACTTCCGTATACTCATGCTAACGCCTGCAATACATTTTTTGCTATTGTACTAGTCTCTCACTGTTCTGATTTGATCTCAAACTCATCCTTACAATTGTTAATTAAGTTAATCCATGACATTTGAACATGGTGTAAACACTTAAAGCTTTACTTAGCTTACTTCTTGAATAGATCATAAAGAGAAGGAAATGACAAGACTTGTAACCTGGGGAAAATATATATACTGATTTTCAGTCAAAGAGAAAGGAAAGTGTTTAGTAAATATTCCTGAAGCAAATGCATTAAAAATATATATTACCTACTTGTATTGTATATGATAAGGAGCTGACACAGCTTGTTGACAAGGAACACTAAAAACGTATACGTTAAGAACTGCCATCTAAGTTTATACAAGCATTTACCTTTCCTGGGATGCATTCACTCCTCAGTGACAGTCCAAGAAATATAGTCATAGTTAATTAGCATTATTAGCTAAATTGGAGAGTATCACATTCAAAATATATTATTTTCTGGTTATAACAGGCCCCACATCCTACAAAAGCTTCTTGAACATAACAGGAGTACACATGGGAAGAAAACACTATAAAACCAATTATTTAAATCCAAATTCAAATGAGTCTGAGGAAGCCACAGTAATAGATCTTACCAAAGAACAAAAAACAATTTCATGGAAAACCTAGAGTAGTATGTAAAAAAGCAGCAGGTAGTGTGAAAATGTACCCTTCCTGTTGCCCTCAAAGCAGAAACATATACAATACACAAATAAGGTCTAGTATTTACCTAGGTACTGAAGAATCATGTATTCAAATTAAGCCCAACCACTGTTTAAAATGTCCTGTGACTGTTAATGTAGCAAAGACTCTGATTGCTAATTGCCATTTTTTCTGACAGGGGATATGTTGGCTTCTGTGCCATAATTTACATTTTTCTCTCTTTTGTATCCTTTGTTAAAGGAAGTGCTCATTAGTAAGCGAAGAAAGATACATGATGCTAAATAATATTCCTTACAGTTGCAAGTGCCTCTATCTGCAGCAGAATCTTTCCAGCAGATGTTTAAATCCACATAACATCAGCATTTATCAGCAGATGTACTGTTATCAGGCCAGTTCTCTATTCTGAGATCAAAGACTATTTCCCAGTATTATAGCTGTTCTGGGAGCACTGACCAAAGGCTTTCTTCTTGCAGGGTGGAATGAATGAAGAATAGGCTCTGGCATACGAGTGGATGCCACAGAAACAGGACTCTTCTGGGCTCTGCCCCCAGCCTCCTGGGGCACCTAGGGCAAACTGCTTCATCTGTCAGCCCCTCAGATGCCTTAACTGTATGTCAGGGTCAAGGATGAGAGCTGACCGAAAGTTTATGAAGCCAAAAAGAAGCCTTGAGTAGAACAGATACTGTTTGCAAGACAACTTCTATTTTTGTATAAATGTTTTGGCTGTTTGTAATAAAAAATCATACAAGTCAGTTTCTTTGTTTTGTTTTGTTCTGTTTTTCTTTTTTGGCAACGAAAATACAAAGCTTTTCAATGTCCAAGGGAAAAAAAAAACAAAACAAAACAAAAAAAAACAACAACAAAAACTCTTAGGCTGAAAGACTTTACAAAAGAGCCAAATACTGTTACAAAACAATTCTCTCTTGATAGTAGAGTTATACTCAAGTTGTATTTCAGCTAACAGCATCCTGACTTTCACAGGTCAGGCCGGTCACACAGGTGGAGTCAAGGTCAAGTTGTGTTGGAAGCACATTAAAGCACATGCTGAACCATTTTGCTCCCACTTACAGAGACAAAATTAAACTGATCCATGTCAAGGTTAAATCACTATTTTGTTTGAGCCAGCGACTCAGACATTAAATAAAACTGAGTGTTGATGGTCCATGATGGTCAAGGAAACCATGCTAGACCCCTGCTTATTAAACCCTTGTTTAAACACAGTCACCATGTTTTCTATGTTTCCAACATAGAAAAGTAGCCCTGCTGAAGAAAACTTCATAGCAAAGGCTATGACTACACAATGTTAAGAACATACAGAGTTTGCCTGCTTGGACACTCAGAAGCACTGAAAACCTATTTACAGTGTTGGGAAGTCTCCTTCCCAAAGAGATCTTCAGAACACTAACACTTTTATTTCATAGCACTTTACCAAAATAGTTTTAGAGGATATGGAGGTTAGATATTCTTTCCTTCAGGGATTTCATTTGGATTGCCCAGGGTACATGATTCTGATAATGTTGCCTCTGCTTTCTTCTGTCTGTAATAGGACTATTATTTCCAAATGGACTTGCCAAATAACAGTGGAGATGAGAGCCCATCAAACAACCATCTGCTGCAAGCCTTGGGGATGCTAACTGGAAAGAGCATCAGAGGCTTTGTTTGAATAGGCAGTCAAGAAAACACCAATTTTGATGAATGTGTAGAAGCTTCAGTCTCAATCATCATTTCCTACCAAAACAAAGACACTGGAAATAAAACACTCAAACCCAGCTGTGTTCACTGTTTTGGACATATTCATAATATCTCTTTCAAAACTGATCTTATTGGGCTACTTTCCTTGACCTGTCAGAAAAATAGACAATAGTCTGAAGTATCCTAAGTGCAGCTAATTGCTCTGAACTGCCTCTAGGCACATAACAGAAATAAAAGGCATTTTTCTTTCCCAGTAGAAATCAGCTACAGGAATTATTCATGGGAGAGGGGAAAAGAGTGTTGGTCATTCAACATAAATCAGTTCCCTTTGATGTTTGCAGAACAGAGCAAGATCATAACATTTGAGCAGACTGAAATTACAGCTGAATAAATTTATAGACTTGTTTTCATTCATTTTTAAATGAGATTGTAGTGTTTAAAAGCAATCAACTGATGTTTTTGGTCCACTTTTGTCTAATCACTGCTTCAGTTGATGCATCTCCTTAAAATACTTGAAATTGAAACTATCAGATGTTAACAATATATCTTTTTCTGCCATTACATAATATCCAATCAGTGATTATGAGCAGCAATGATGCTTCTTAATTCAATGATTATGCACTATCTTTCCCATTTTGCTGACTGAATTCCAGCTGTTTCTGGTTCATGTCAATGCACTTCAAACATTGGCAAGTATAGCTAGAAAACCAAAAATAGGAACATTCTAGATCCCACATCAGTCACCCTGTTGTAGTACAAGAATTTCAGAGTTCTTGAATAGGACTGAAAGGCAGAATGGGATTTATTTCTAATAAGCCGTAGACATTACCACTGGAAATCACTGTTGCAAATTTTCTCCATGTAACAAAAAATGGCACTCCATTTGCGGATGAGTTGCCTCTTGGGCTGCTTTACCTCACAAAGAATCATCTTATACAGAGGACACTCTTACTGCATCAGTCTTCAAGCCAATGCCTGCCTGCAAAGTGGCTTAGGATTTGAGCCATGGAGATGAACAGTCAAGCTGTTTTTCATTCCTCTGTATCATGAGGCTATACTCATTGTAAAAGTTTAAGCTAATAAAGTACACAGGAAACTCCAGCAGAGACACAGAGACACTTTGATTGATACTGGGACTTGTGCCTGTCTTGATGTGAAAGGTTGTGACATTTAGGCCACATAAAAGCTCGGGAAGTTAATTCTGTAACCAAGGAGTGTTCCCATTTTGCAGGTCTCACTGGTGGGACTAGATAAAGATGAGTTAGTAAATGGAGGTGTCAAAATGACTGTACAGCAAAATCAACTCACAATTAAGTAGGCCTGCTTTGAGGATAAACCATGTTATTAATTTTAAAATGTTCTAAAGAAGTTTCTTAGCACCGACTTCCAAGAGCTGAGAGCTGTTTTAGCCATGGCGTGTGCGTGACAACTCAGGACACCGTGTTAACTCAAGGCTGTTTGTTTTACTTACTGCTATTTTTAGCTGTCTGTAAATAGGAACACTTGAAGCAGTGACCATGATTACTTTATGCATTTATTCAGGATTTATGCACGATGTTGAGCTCCATTACCACACCTGCTCCTAAATCACTGATGCTTGTCCATTAATATCCACCATAGAATCTCTGTGCTGGTACATAATTTCACCTACAATGAATGCAAACCTGAAGGCCTACTGAAATCAGTTCCTGTCAGCCCCTCGGCAGTACCACCAGCCCTGATTGTCCCTGCCCAAACTCCCCTGGTGCTCCCCCCACAGTGCCACAGCCCAGGATCCATTTCAGGTCAGCCCCCTGCCCCTAAAAATCTTATGCTGGGCTGTGTTGATGCTGACCAAGGGAGGGCACAACATAATTTGGACAGTGCTCTACACCGTGCTCCTCAAACTAGGAACCACTGGTTCAGAGTGTGGGAGAGGGCAAGGGCAGTATTCACCACCTTTTCCACTCTTCAGAGTAGAGCTGCTCCTGCAGATCTGTCTATGCATCCAAGAAACTGCTCTGATTTCTGGCACATCCATCTGGCTGCTATCAGCTTTTCTGGGGTACAGGCTTCTAGTCTGTTGTGTGCACAGGTCATTCTCTCTCTCATTCCCAGCCCTCCCATGCTGCAGATGGGATGAAGAAGCAGTGTGGAAAGCCTGTGTACTGGGTCTGGCTGGGATGTGCTTCTTTCATTACAGAAAGCATGGTAAAACCACCGCAGCCTGTGATGTGCTTTCTGGTGGAGGACATTCCCCCAGGACCTCCCAACCTCCTTTCTTCTATGAACAGAGACCAAAGGGCTACAGTCTAGTCTAAGGTATTTTATCTGACTCGTCTCTAATAAATACAGCAGTCCAAGGAGCAAATGCTTGCAGAAAACTATTTATGGTCATTTCACAGCCTGAAGAACAAATTCCATTAAAAAAAATAAAATACTTCTGAATTGCAAAGCTGAAGAAATCGTGTTCTGCTTTCAGAGAGACCACAGGAAAAAAAAAAAAAAAAAAAAGATTTTTCTGGGAGCAGAATATAGACAGTCAGAGGGTAAACAAGTCATACATTGTCACTGAAGAAGATTAAAAGCTGCTGTTTTTTTATTTTTAATTTTAATGAGTGGAAACATTTAAAAAAAAAAAAAAGTGGGGGGACGACTACTGCCTTCATTGCATAGCCTTTACTTGCAAAGTCTTGCAAGGAGGGGGAAGCAAGAGCAACACCAGCATTGCCCCCCGAGATCTGCTATGGAATCTGGCAGGGCAGCAGAGGCCATAGGGCCCCTGAGCCTGCCCAGGAGCATCAAGCTTCCCAGAAGTTGCTTCTGCCTAGGCTGGCTTCAATCACTTCTCTGCCTGTTCTCTGTCTCTTGTGGCTGGTTTTTGTACTTGAATCTCTGCTGGGTGTGGATTTACGACTACTACCCACAAAAGCACTGAGCTAGGATTGGAGCTGAGCATTTTACTGTGTTGTGTATGTCTGTGCACACAGATGCATGTCAGCCTGATCCCCTTTTATTTTCATCAGTGTTCCACCATGGGAACTCAGGATATGATTTGAGTGGAGCTACCGAATATATACCTGCATTTCCTGGATGTGGCCAGATTTTCTAGACAGAAATTTTACCTTGGAGGTTAAAAGGGGAGCTCAGACATATTCCTAGGATCTTGTTACATCTGTGGCAACTGAGTCAGAACAGCATTTCTGTCCAGACAGTCTAACATTTGGCTACGCTGCATAGATAGTCACTATGCACATATAGATGCTACCTACAACTTGTGGGACCCAGTGGGTCCCACACATCTTGATTGTATCAGAATTACTGCACACACAAGCCCTCTGTACAATAACAGAGTGCATTCAGCATCTCCACAGCATGCTGGCCCTTCTACAAGCGTGCAGTCCAGCACAAGAGGTTATTAATGCATACATATTTAGAAAATAACACAAAATAAGCCTCAAAGTAAAGGAAAAATATTTCAAAATATAGCTAAACCTAACTGAATGCAAGATGCAGGTGAGTTTAAGTTTATACTTTTAAGTTTAACTTTTTTTGTGTACGTTTGTCTAGCACATTGGTACTCATAGGGCTAATGGAACCTACTTAGGAGTTTCTACCCTGTGGCATGTAGAAATATGGGATAAACCAGCACTGAAACTGGGCTGCCCAAAACACAGCAGCTTCAATTCACAGAGATTTGTGAGCCCTCTTCCCTTTTAGCTCAAATATATGGCAAGAACAGAGCTGAGATAACCAAATTTCCCTAGTTTCCATGGCATGTCCAGAACTCTATCCCTATGGATAAGTTATACTACAGGGATGAGGTTTTCCCACATGAAGTAAAGGTGTATTTAATTCTGCTGGAGACAGATGAGTTCTCAGTAGTAGCAGAACCAAATGTGAATTTTGTATTTGCAGAATTGGATAGAAGGGTTAGAGCTAATTCAGTTCTGCTTGCTCCCTTGCACACCTTTTGCCTCAATGGAGTCCCTCAATCCGAGCCTATCAGTCTTTCCCTAGAGTCACAATACCCATCAATCCAGGTCTAGCTGCTAGATGTATGACATAGATCTGCTAGACACAAATGATTTTCTCAATTCCAGACATATTTTGAGCCTTTACCTGGAACCATATGAAACTTCATGTGCTCATACATTAGCCTTTGCTCAAATGAAATCTTCGTCAATTATTTAACGTGCTTCCCTTTCCCCTTTCCTCTTTGACTCTTTACAGTCCTTACGCTCCAGGGAGATTTTCAGAGGTCTTGTGTGGGGATTACAAAGGAAATAAGCAGATTATGGAAAGGTAGCTTTTTGATGTACCCAGCGTAATACAAGTTAGGATTGTTTATATCTTCATACCCTTACCTGATATTACTGCATGTATGCTAAGGTCTCTAAATAAAGCAAGAGGGGTGAAAGTGACTGAGCTACTTTAATTGGCACATTGAGGAATGCACTTGCCAAAGAACAGATCATGTGTACAATAATGCTAATAAGCTAGTTTGTCCTGTAATTAAAAGAATCTTTTTTTTTAAAAAAAAAAAAAAGAAAAAGAAAAAAACAATCTTGTTGAGTAGGACACAGGGCTTCTTCAGGTCTATTTTCTCTGTGAAAAGAGGGCTGTTCCTAATTTTGATGATTCCCTGGTCTCTTCAGATTTTAAGCTCTTCAAGGCAGGGAATGCTTTCTCACCTAGATCAGCACAGGGAGATTCTGATCTTGATGGAGACCTCAAAATGTTCACCTAGTTTTAATTATTAATAGCATTATTAATGTTATTTAATAACATAAGGGTAAGGGGTGCTTAAAGAAAGGTTGGATGTGGTACTTGGGAACATGGTTTAGTGGGTAATATTGGTGGTAGGGGGACAGTTGGACCAGATTATCTTGAAGGTCTTTTCAAGTCTGAAAGATTCTATGATTATTTAACATTTCTCCCTTTATCTGCTGGAAAATATACTGTATGTTCTTAATGGTGAATCTAAATAGTAATAAAAAATCTCCATCCTATCACCAGGAAGTCCAAAGAACGCAAAACTGTTGTTTGTTGGATTTTTTTATTTTTTTTTTCTGTTTCCACTTTAGTGTCTGCAGCACGTACTATGTTCAGGAAAGATGCTGGTGCACAGCCCTACCAAAAGGTAAGACAGATCCTCATATATCAGGATCTACTCAGTTCCTCTGACCTCAGCCATTCCTGTATCTTTCAGAAATATATGAAAGGAGGAAAAAAAGTTAAAAATTAATTGCTCTGTCAGTTGAATGAATATATCCTCTGGTATTTTACTGCCTGGCAGAAGCGGTCAGGCAGCTATTCTGCAGCAGAGCTTATATTGCTAAGAATGTCAATAACAAGGTGCAGTGTACTGCAATGTGTTTTCGCTAATGAATTGATGAGAGAATTATTTTTAGATTGGGAATAAGTGTGAGAGAGTGAGCTCTAAACTCTTCAGGGAAAAGAAAAAAAAAATCCACTGTTTTCACATTTACCAGCAGTGAATGCCATTCCCCGATCTCCTGATAAAAACAAGTGTAAGTGTCAACCCAAGCCAGTTATGACCTCTGACATCTTTGAAAATGCCATGATTCTTTCAAAAGAGCACTTGGAGAACAGGCTGAATGACTAACTGGCAGACTGTACCCACTGGAAAAATCCCAAAGACAATGTTGAAATTGCTGAACTTCCCAAAGGCAGGATGAGTTGTCCTGAACAGAGATGCTGGGCTCAGTGTAACAACAGCTCTGCCTCCCTCCACCACACTAACAGGCTCCTTCCCCACATCTGATGCTCAGGGGAGGAAAGGAATGAGGACAAATCATACTCTTAGACTTCTTGCCCCTTGAAACCTGAGCTGACTTTGAAGTGTAAAGCCTTGTTTTCCCTTATTTTCCCCTCTGCCTCCCACTCTGAAAGGTGTAGGTGGGCAGCTGCTGAGACCCACACTGCACTGACCTAGGAAAACATTTTATGCTGGGAGGGTCAGAATCCATAATCCCTCTGCTGATAGCCAGCCTCAGAGACTGCTGCATTCTCTGTGGGAGGCAGCAACTTGTCCACAGATAAAGGCTTGTGAATGAATGTAATTCTGTGAGCATTCCTGGGTTTCACAGCCTTGCAGCTTGTGCTGTCTCATTTTACTGTAGTGTGAAGGGGCAGAAGGTGTTTCTGCATACAAGTGGAGACAGTACTGCACGGACATGAAGGACTACCTGATACAGGTATGGCGGTGGGTCAGATAGTTTCTCAATATATATATACATATATCTAACACACACACATGTATACATATATCATATGAATATATATTATATGTAGCCTTGTCAGCATGTTTAAGGCTTTATATAACAAGTCAGCAATAACGACAGGTAAATGCATTAAATTATGTTGATTAATTCAGGCTATTACCTCGGCCATTCAGGCTATTACCTCGGCCATTTGCCGAGGCGATCGGCTCCGGGGCAGACGCGTTCTGCAGCGAAGCGGGGGATCGGGCCAGGCAGGGCTAATTTTTCCGGCATCGAGCCTACTCGAGGGAGCCGCCAGAACCCGGCAGCCCTCGTGAGGGAGGCTGACCAGGCGTAGGCGGAGCCAGCAGCGCCCCCTCCCACAGCCGCTCAAAAGCTGCCCCTAGGGAGCGCGAGCGACCAGGACGGGCAAACAGGGCGGGGCGCGTCAGAAGGGCGTGGTGAGGCAGTTAGCGCGGCAGTTAGCGCGGCAGTTCGCGCAGGAAGGGCGGAGCGCTCTCCCCCGCCCATACGTAACACCTCCTCAACGACAGCCGTTAGCGAGGCGATAATGGTCTCCACCAGGCACGGTGGGCTCTCCAGGAAGTCGGTACGCACCCAGACCGACTACCCGTTAAAAAGTGCAGCGGTTCAGGTCACCGGATGCAGGGAGTGTCTGAGCCTGTTGCTGCCATCGGCGGGAGGCGGAGACACTGTGTGTGTGAGGTGTGAGCAGGTGGACGACCTGGTCTGCGTGGTGGCGGAGCTCAAGGAGGAGGTGGAGAGGTTGAGGGATATCAGGGAGTGTGAGCGGGAGATCGACTGGTGGAGCGACTCCCTGCAGGGCCTCAAGGAGAGGTACCGGGGTGAGACACCCCAAATGGGGGTGGACCCCCTGCCCTGTTGCTGTCAGGCAGAGGGAGGGGATCTGGGAGTTGAGGAGGAATGGAAAAAGGTCCCTGCTCGACATCGCAGGCGATGCCCTCCCCTTCTGGCCCCACCTTCCCAGGTGCCCTTACGCAACAGGTTTGAGGCCCTGGAGATTGAGAGACCGGTGGGTGAGGAAGAGGTAGCAAGTGTACCCAGGAGGATGCCTAGGGCGAGGAGGTCGACTCCACGCCTCAGGGTTGCCTCCACCAAGAAAGACAGAAGGGTGATTGTTGTGGGAGACTCTCTCCTCTGGGGAACAGAGGGCCCTATTTGTCAGCCTGACCCTACCCGTAGGGAAGTCTGCTGCCTCCCTGGGGCCAGGGTCAGGGACGTTGCCAGGAAGCTTCCCAACCTGGTTCACCCCTCTGACTATTACCCTCTTTTGATAGTCCAGGCAGGTAGTGATGACATTGAAGAGAGAAGCCTGAGGGCTATTAAACGAGACGTTAGGGGACTGGGACAGTTAGTGGATGGAGCGGGAGTGCAGGTGGTGTTTACGTCCATCCCTACGGTGGCAGGGAGGGGTACAGAGAGGACACGAAAAGCCCACCTGTTAAACACGTGGCTCAGGGGCTGGTGCCAAGACAGAAATCTTGGGTTTTTCGACCATGGGGCACTTTACTCGACACCCAGCCTGATGGCCGCAGACGGGTCCCTATCTTTTAGGGGAAAATGGATCCTGGGCCAGGAGCTGGCAGGGCTCATTGAGAGGGCTTTAAACTAGGTAAGAAGGGGGATGGGGCTGAAGCAAGGTTTGCTGGAGCTGTGCCAGGGGGAACAATAGCAAGGCCGGGGGATAAGGCAATGGCCCAGCTGAAGTGCATCTACACCAATGCACACAGCATGGGTAACAAACAGGAGGAGCTGGAAGCCATCGTGCAGCAGGCAGGCTACAACTTGGTTGCCATCACGGAGATGTGGTGGGACCACTCTCATGACTGGAGTGCTGCAATGACTGGCTATAAACTCTTCAGAAGGGACAGGCAGCACAGAAGGGGTAGTGGAGTGGCTCTCTATATTAGAGAGTGTTTCGATGTTGTAGAACTCGAGGCTGGGCATGACAAAGTCCTTTGGGTTAGGATCGGCGGGGCCAACAAGGCTAACGTCCTGGTTGGGGTCTGTTACAGACCGCCGAACCAGGACGAGGAGACGGATGAGGAGTTCTACAGGCAGCTGGCAGAAGTTGCGAAATCGTCAGCGCTGGTTCTCATGGGGGACTTCAACTTCCCTGACATATCCTGGAAGCACAACACAGCCCAGAGGAAGCAGTCTAGGAGGTTTCTGGAGAGCGTGGAAGATAGCTTCCTGACACAGCTGGTTAGTGAGCCTACCAGGGGTGGTGCCCCGCTAGACCTTCTCTTCACAAACAGAGAAGGACTGGTGGAGGATGTGATTGTCGGGAGCTGTCTTGGGCAGAGTGACCATGAAATGGTGGAGTTCTCTATTCTTGGCAAGGCCAGGAA